>NC_056688.1:3092500-3407500 GCF_018350215.1 Panthera leo | reverse complement strand
GCATGTACATGCCTAATGGCCATCTGGCACCCTGGGATTATGATCGCATGCTTCAGGGCATTGGTCTTGGAACCATTCCATGTACGTGGCTTATTATTTGAATTAAAGCCTTCCTGGGACTTTTTTTCTCTATAAAGTACCCAGGAGAAACCTGTAGAGTAGGTAGGGTAGTCCTAAAGGCAGTGAGTAGCAGGGGACCACAGGCTCTCGTGGGCACTGGTGGTCTACACAAAGTTGGTAGGTGTGGCCCTCTGTCTCTATGGATTTGCCTTTGCTGGACCATTTTTATCACCGGAATAATACAGCATATGCCCTTCTGTGTTTGGCTCCTCTCATATTTTCAAGGTTCGTTAGTATTTTAGCACGTATCAGAACTTCTTTTTATGACTGAATCATATTCTATTGTAGGAATATGCCCATTTAAAACAATCCTTTCATCAGTTGGTGGATATTTGGGTTGTTCTAACTTTTTGGCTAATATGTAAAATGCTGCTCTGACGTTTGGTTGCACATGTTTGCTGGAACTATGTTTTTCAATTCTCTTCGTTTTGTAGATTCTCTTAGTTTGGCAGGAAGGCTTGAAATCAAGAAGTGTAAAGCCCATAACTTTGTTGTTTTTCAAAAATGTTTTCACTGTTGTGGATCCTTTGTATTCTCGTGTGAATGTCAGGGTCAGATTACCATTCTGCAAAAAAGGCAGGGAGTTTTCACGGGGATAAGGTTTAAACTGTAGATGAATTTGAATATCATGTCTATTTTAAAAAATATTTAGACTTCTAATCCATGAACACACGATGTCTTTCCATTTATCTAGGTTTTTCGTTTCTCTCATTTCTTTCAAAGGTTGCTGTCATTTCCATTGTACAGGTTTTTCATTCCTTCTATTAAATTCATTCTGCACTATTTTATTCTTCTTTTTTATACTATTGCAAATTGAATTGTTTTCTTTGTTTTTTTTCTTTACATTATTCATTGCAAGTGTGTAGAAAAATAACTGGTTTTGTAGATCAACTGTTTTTCTGCAGCCAAACTGAACTCGTGCATTAGGTCTATCAAGGTGTGTGTGTGTGTGTGTGTGTGTGTGTGTGTGTGTGTGTGTGTGTGAATTCCTTAAGGTTTTAAATTCAAGACAAGGGCATTTGGAAATAGTTATGGTTTTATTTCCTCTTTTCAACATAGAAAACACAATTTTTTTTTGCCTAAGTACCTTAGTAAAACCCTCCAGTGCAGTGTTGAAGAGAAATACTGTCTTGTTTTATTCTTGATCTCAGAAAAAAGAACTCTTTTGTCTTTTGCTGGGTTTTGTCAATTAACTTTTCTGTGCTTATTAAGATGATCATGTGGGTTTTGTATTTTATTTTATTAATGATGAATGTTGATTGATTTTCATATACTGAACCAATCCTGTGATGCTGTTGTAGTTTTCTTTTCATGGGATGTCTTTGCTTGGTTTTGGAATTAAAATAATACTAGCCTCCTAGAATGAGTTGTGAAGGGATCCATTTTCCTCTGTTTTTGAAAGAGTTGGTGAAAAGTTGTCCTTAGTTCTTTGAACATTTGGCTGAATTCACCAGTGAAGCCACCTGATGTGGGGATTTTCTTTGTGGGAGTTGCAATTTTATGATTGCTAATCCAGTCTCTTTACTTGTTGTAAATCCATGCACATTTTCTCTTTCTTCTGGATTCTGATTCATTAGAGTGTGTCTTTTTAGGAATTTATTTCATTTAGGTTATCTAACTTGTTGGCATACAACTGGTCATAGTATTTTCTTACAATCCCTTTTTATTTAAGACCTACAGTTTTTCCTCCTCTTTCATTTTACTAATTTGTCTTTATTTTATCCCCACTTGTCTTGTTAAAAGTTGGCCAATGTTGCCAATGTTTTGATAGAACAAACTTTTGGTTTTGTTCGTTTCCCCTATTTTTCTAGTGTCTGTTTCATTTATTTCTGGTCTAATCTTTATTATTTTCTTCCTTCTGCTTGGTATGGGTTTAATTTGCTGTTCTTTTTCTAGCTCTTAAGGCCAAATGTTCTGTTATTGATTTGAGATTGTTTTTTTTTCTGTTTTAATACAGGCATTCACAGCTATGCATTTCCTCCTAAGCATTGCAGTCCATCAATTTTGTTATGTTGTGTTTTTGTTTTCACTCATATCAGAGTGCTTTCTCTTTCTTGGCTAAATAGGTTTTTATTTAAATTCTAGTTAGTTAACATACAGCATAATATTAGTTTTAGGAGCAGAATTGAGTGATTCATCACTTACATATAACACCCGGGGCTCATCCCAACGAGTGCCCTCCTTTGTTCCCATCACTCATCTAGTCCATCTCCCACCCACCTCCCCTCCGGCAACCCTCAGCTTGTTCTCTATAATTAAGAGGGTTTTATGGCTTGCCTCTCTCTCTCACTCTCTCTCTTTCATATCACAGTCCTTTCTAATTTTTCTTTCTTCTGTGACTCATTGGCTATTTAAGAGTGTGTTGTTAATTTCCACATATTTTGGAGTCAGTCAAATTTCCTTCTGTTATGGATTTATAATTTCATCTTATTCTGGATGGAGAACACACTTTGCATGATTTCAATATTTTCACATTTGTTGAGAGCTGTCTTATAGCCTGACATATGATCGACCTCAGAGGATGTCCCTGTGCACTTGAGAAGATGTGCATTCTGCTCTTAGGGGGTCCTTCAATGGCTGCAACAAAATCTCTAGAATAAAAACCCAAACACTACTCCATGGTCTATTAGGTTCTATATGTTCTGCACTCTGCTTACATCTCTGCCTTATTATATAAATTCTTTCCCTTTCCTGCTAGTGTCCCCTGAGTTTAGCCTCATTTCTGTTTCTTCAATACCCCCAAATTCCCATCTCCACCTCTTTACACATGCTGTTCCCTCCAGCTAGAACATCAAAACATAAACCAATGAACAATATTCCATGTGCTATGCATTTCGATAATAGTTTCACATATTTTGTCTAAACAATGTTTTATAGTCCTGGCTTTACATATGGGAAAACTGAGGCCCAAAGAGGCTACTGTACTCATCCAAAGCACATAGATAACAACATTCTGGAAAACACTGCAGAATTAACTATTTTTGTTGTAAATTGCCTAATGTCTCTTATCTACTATATCACACAGCCACCATTCAAACCTCATGTGTCTGATTCCAGAGTCCAGACATTTTGCCTCTGCGCTATTTTGCAACATGAGAATGACTGTCAAAGGAAATGATACATGCAATTCATATTTGTGCAATTTAAACCTTCAACATTCTAAACTGCATGTTGCTATAATGGGCAGAGTGATGGGGAGGGGTAGGTTGTGAGAGAGAGAGATATTCTTATTCTACATCTCAACTTCTGTTTTAAACATCATTTGTCCCTTAGATTTTATGCTAGCACCAAATTTATACACACACATATATAGTTAATAACTATAAATAACGTAATTATAATACATACATTATATATTACTTACATATAAGTATATAATGTAAATAAATAAATATATACACACAAAAAATATGCTTTTCTCTGATAAACACTTTGTACACTATTCTCATTGTCTCAAATGCCATTGTCAAAATGGAGGAAATCTGTGCTTATTCTGTTTTTTTAGAAGTATATTTTATCATGGTAATAACACTTAACAGGAGATCTACCTCACTGAGAAAGTTTTAAGTGTATGCTACTGTTAATGACAGCAACAATGTTGTACAACAAATTTCTAGAAATTATTCACCTTGCAGCCCCTGGCAACAAGCATTCTACTCTGATTCTATTAGATTACTTTAGATGCCTCATGTAAGTGGGATCATGCAATATATGTCCTTCTGTTGTTTCCTTATTTTACTTAGCACGATGTCCTCAAGGCTCCCATGATTTTACATATTGCAAAATTCCCTTCTTTCTTTTTTTTTCTTTAAAAAAAAAAAAACTCCTGCAGAGCTCAGGCCCCCTAAATTAGCTAGTTTTATTTTTATTCTTTCTCTGTTTCATTAAGACATAATTGACATATAGCACTTTTTAGGTTTAAGTTGCACAGCATAATGTCTTGTCACTTATATTGTGAAATGATTATCGCAATGGTTGGTTAACAACCATCATCTCATATAGATAAAAAGCAGAAAAATAATAATAATGTGTTTTTCCTTGTGATGAGAACTGTTAGGACCTATTCACTTGACAACTTTCAAATATACCATATGGCAGCGTTAACCATGACCTTCATGCCATACGTTGTATCCCCAGTACCTACTTATCTTTTAACTGGAAGTTTGTACCTTGGACATCCTTCATGCAACTTCCCTCTCCCCGGATCTCAGCCTCTGGTAACCACAAATCTGGTCCTTTTTCTGAGTTTCTTTTTTTATCTTTTAGATGTCACGTGTGAGGAAAATCTTAAAATATTTGTCTCTCTCTAATGTATTTCAATTA
Organism: Panthera leo; assembly: GCF_018350215.1. Lineage (NCBI taxonomy): Eukaryota > Metazoa > Chordata > Mammalia > Carnivora > Felidae > Panthera > Panthera leo. The sequence goes on along the minus strand of NC_056688.1, from coordinate 3,403,057 downwards.
GCATCATGCCCTCAAGACCCATCCATGTTGTTGCAGTTCTTCACAGCTCCAAGACACTAAATGTTAGCCCTCTTTGATCTATGGTTGTTATAAACACGTATGTGCATAAACATATTTATACACTTGTTATTATGAAAATTTACATGTAAGTATCCCTGCTAGTCTACATACTTTAGTTATTTCTCAACAGCAAGAAAATAACTTCCTTTTCACTTAAAAACCCTAGTTCTTCTTTCATTGCATGCACACAATAAAAATAAAACGCTCAAATTTAAAACATGAATTACCGCTTCGTCACCAGTTATGCACGATGTGGCAAATGACAGATTTCATGCTTGCCAAAAAAAGATCGTTTTAGAAGAAGTGGTTTCAAATCTTTTTGTACCTCAGGTGTCTGGGATAAGCTGAGGAAAGATCTGAAACAACTTCCATGAAAAATGCACATTCATTCATTGATGTGTGGATATAACACACATACGTGCATTCATATACTATATATGAAGATGTATACAATGTGTAGATACATATGATACATATATACATGCACTATACAACATACACATATACATATGCATATATGCATATAATATATGTATAATGTACATATATTAATAACATATATGTATATATCTAATCTCATCTTTTATGGTTTTATGGTTTCACAAACACTTTTAAGCTAATTTATGGGCACTCCTCAGTTCCTTTCGACCATATGTTAAGAAACCTAATCTGACCACCATCTTTTCTTTTCTATGGAACATTGCGTTCTGGCAACTGGATTAAGGCTTGTGAACTACACTTTCCAAAACACCCTTCACTGCACGCTTGTGAGTGACAATAAAGGCAGTAATGTCAGGCCACTGCAGCCGATACAGTGATGGCCAGAGGCAGCCTGTCCCATCCAACCCGCACTTACTTCACTGTTTTTCTGCCCCCAGCTGGTCTGCCCCCAAATTGGCCCTACTGACCAACAGGACACAAGGCCCCCCAGACGTGTCCTCGACCCCGAGACGTGGCACTGAGACAACTTCCCCTAGGTTTTGCCACGTCTTCCCTCCCACGGTCCTACTTTGATGGCTCTACTTGGTAGGTTTCTCACATTTACCTGTGTGATCCATTTGAGCACCTGCGGAGGAGTGACTTAGTGACGTTTTCTCTGACCCTCCAACTCTCTCTTTCAGTTGTTCCTTTCCTTGAATAAACCACCAACTCCCACAATACTCAGTGTTCCGCTTCTCCAAGTAAATCCTGACAGATACGGTCCCCATAATTTTACTATTTCCTCTTTTATTTATAATGGGTTTTGTGTGGTGAAGCCTTGAAGAGATTTGATGCAAAAATATACTTAGGCTTCTCTTAGAGAAAGCAATTCTGCAAAGCTGAAAACGGGATACAGAAGGCAGGGTGGGAAGAAAGAAAATAGGCATTTTTTTCCTCCCAAAATCAAAATTTATGGCAGCCTTTAACTGAGGAAACGTTTTTTCAGCATCTTTTTCTTCTCTTCCAGGTGAATGTTACACGTACTCTGAAGGCTATTTCAAATGTCACCACTTTTAATGTTTGGAATGACTTCAGTTTGCAAACAGACACATCACAGGTATTAGTACTGAGTTCATCCTGACCTCACTGTAGTCACTGTATTATTTAATCGTAAGTAAAAAACAAAGAACATAGAATCAAATATAGCTATATTTACTGGCAAAATTACAATGAACATGAGGGTCTTACGTAAACGCACTGTAAAAATTGGCCTCATAATAATACCTCATGTTTCAATAGCATGTAATAGCAAGAGTCCGTTCCTTAAAATGAGTAGACTTTTTCTAAATGAACCATTTAATTGCATTAGCAAGGACTAAAATTTGCTATTTTTCACATGAAATCAGGTCCATTTTTACTCTTTTCAATTTGTCTGTTAATGAGCTTGGAAAGCATTTTCCTTTTAGCAATTTGCTTCTAAAATCCTGTTCTGTCTTGACTTTTATGCTCTGTTGACCTACCTCTGATCTTAGGTTTTCCTGTATTTATCATTCCTTGTTTCAAAGAGGCTCTCATCATAGCCTTTGAACAGAAGCTTGCAACAATGGAATATGATCTATAACTATTATGTTAAAAGCTAATTGAAAAAAGAACTTGTTTTTTTACTTGTAATATGAAAAAAGTTGGTCATTAATGTTAACAATGCAAGTGTATTATTTATAATGTAATTAAAAATAGCACATTAATTAAAAATAGTACTATGCCCAAAGAAACCTTTTCTAATGAAATCTAGGATATAATGACAATAAAATGGAATTACAGACATGAAGCTTTTCAAACTTTTTCAAATAATTCCTTAAAAAAATGAATTCTCATCTCATAGACATGATTTTCCTTGAGCTGTTTTAATTTTTGTTCCCAAATTATCTAACTCAACTCTACATTTTTTACATTAATAGACAATTTCATGGAAAAAAATCATTCTTCTTATTATTCAGAAAATTTGAACCCTATTCTGATTACTTCATATAAGGCAAGACTAGAGTATATTTCCAAACTAAAATGACCCAAGAGAATTTGCTATGTTTTCCCTAGTTAATGTATAAAATATTGCCTTTTTGTGTTTTTCAATCTTAAAATTTTAATAATTAAATTTTTGTCTTAGATTTAAAAAAAAGGTTTTATATATATATATATATGTATATATATATATATATATATATATATATATATATATATGTATATACACACATACACACACACACATATATATAGGCAGTTATATAGGTTATATAACCTATATATATATATATATATATATATATATATATATATAAAGGTTATAAACCTTATATATAAACCTTTATATATATATATATATATAAACCTATATATAAACCTTATATATAAAAAGGTTATATATATATATATATATATATATATATATATATATATAGGCAGTTAACCTGAGAATTGATTTAACAACTTCTGAGTTCTAGAAGATATTCGATTCCTCAGAAGATTTATATAAATTTATTTTCTGTGTATGTTTGGAGGGCGGTGATGCATGGCATTTTGATTTATCTGCATAAATTACTATTACAAATAAGGACCAAAACCACAATAAAAAAATAAATGAATGGCACCTGTATTGATTTGCTACGGCTTCTATAACAAAATACAACAGGCTGGGTGGTTTAAACAACATAAATTTATCTTCTCATAGTTTTGGAAGTTCCACATCCAAACTCAAGGTATTTACAGGTGTGGTTTCTCCTGTGGCCTCTCTTCCTTGGCTCACCACCTTGCTGTGTCCCCACATGGCCTTTTCTTTGTGCATGGACATCCCTAATGTCTCTCTGTGTCCAGATTTCCTCTTGTGACAAGGACACCATCATACTGATCTCGGACCCAAATCGGATGACCTAATTGAACCTTAATTACCTTATCTCCAAATACAGTCACATTCTGAGGCACTAGAAGTTATGGCAGCCTATTATAACCCAGTGATTTCTTAATCTTGACTGTGTAACAGTATTATCTTAGTAACTGTAAAAACATGCAGATTCCCACCCCTATTGAGACCTATTATATTAGAATCTTTGTAATTGGGATCTGGCTATCTCCCGGCACATGGTCACCCAGTACAGGGCATTATTATTGTCATTTTTAGCAGTAGTGGCAGTCGTAGAAAGCTTCATGATAATAGCAATATGTCTATCAGTGATGATGGAAGGCAGAACTTTCAAAGCTTAATTTGATCACTATGGGACAAACTTTAGGGGAGTTACATATTCAGGGGGCATTGTCAGGTAGCCACAAGGAGAATCTATGGTCCTTTGTTACTATAACAAGTTTCCACAAACTTAGCAGCTTAAAACCATGCTTATCAATGTCTTCCAGTTCTGGAGGTCACAAGGCCAGATGGATTTGGCTGCATTCTCTGTTTATGTCCTCACAAGGCCAGAATCATAAGGCAGTCCGGCTGGGTTCTTCTCTGGGAAATCTGAGGAATTATCTGTTTCCAAGTGCATTCAAGTCCTTGGCATAATCCATTGCCTTGTGGGAGTACATCTGAGGTCCTTGTCATTTGGGGGCCACTTCCTGCTCCTAGAGGCCACCCCCCTCATTCCTTCTCCTGTGTCCTCCTCCCACTTCAAACCAGTGACAATGCACTAAGTTCTTCTGGGTTTTCTGTCTCTTCCAGATGCCTGCCCCTTCTGTCGCCAGCTGGGGAAACTTTCTGCTTTCACAGACTCCTGCCATTAGGTTAGGCCCATCCAGACTCCCCATATTAAAGTGGACCATACAACACAACATAATCATAGGCACCCGTTCTCTGGATTTAGGGGTGACACCTTCAGGAGCCACCTTCAGAAACTTCTGTCGTCCACACTGACCTTAAGACAACCTCTTTTTTGGTCCAATTTTCAAATTCTTACAGAATCGTTGGTTTTATGACACTGAACTCTTTGATCTTTTTTTTTTAATCAATGAAGTTTCATATATAATAATGATATTTACTTCACATTACTGGATTCAGTGATACAATGAATGCAAAATCTTTGAGATCTGTGAAATAGGACATGCTAATACATGGTGATAGTTATTGCTACTGTTGCCATCGCTACAGTTTTTACTATCACGTAAGATCTTCTGGCCATGTTATTCATCATACAAATATAAATAAGCATTGTGTTGTACCTGGTGTCATTGTGTTGACTCAGAATCAACCACAGTTATGGTTTTGATATGTATCTTCTTGGTTACATTTTAATATTTTACTGATTTGGGGTAGTACATATCTAAAGCCCTTTTAAAATTTTTGGAAATGTTACTGGCAAATTTTCTTTTTGATTCATTGGACACTAAGTTTCAATATCTCTCCAAATTAAAAAAGCAGAAGTCTAGTAGAAAACATATTTTTTGTGATGAGAGTATAAAGAAGTATTTTTTTAAACATGATATTAAAAGCACACATTGCAAAATAAAACAATGATAAATTAGGCTAAATCTAAATAAAATATCTTATACAATAGTATAAAGTTCAAAAACAAGGGTCAGACTACAAGATATTTGAAACACCTGTAGCAGCCAATGGAAGACCATCACAAATCAATAAAAACAAGCAAATAACACACTAGAAGAAAATGGGCAAATATGTGAATAGTAGATTCTGTTAAGTTTGGTGGTGAAGAATTAAATGTTCAATTTGGAGTTACTGGCACTGTAATTAGGTCTTCATTGAGACATACAACCATAATCCCCTCTCTGGAAGCCAGTCCTCTGGGATGGGGCTATGTCTCTCATAGGGATGTGGGTCTCCAAAGACATTAGCATCAGTTCATCTACCAGAGTGTAGCAAACTTTCCTGTGAGGCATCATTATTAAAAATGTGTTATTATATAAATTAGTTGAGAGCAACATCCTCAGAAGTTAGGGTCCAGAAAGACAAGGCTTTTCTGTTGTCGTTGTTGTTATTGTTGTTTCATGGAAAATGAAATCAGGAATCTCTCGCTTTTCAGTAGCCTAGAGTATATTGGTCATGGAGTCTTTTGAATGGTTGGTAATGGGCAGCAGAAAGAAAAAAGTACTCTTACAAAAAAAAATATGGAGATGCGACAGAGATGCTCTTACAATTTAGCTTAAGGCAGGCTCTCTGTAGAGAAAATATTGATTTGCTGTTCCTTGCTTCTACTTTGAATTAACTATGGTTTTCACCGTAAACCCATTCTAGCCACCATGGTGGGCTAGCAAGTGGTGGGGGTAACATAGATCACTTAGCTCTTAAAAAGTCTAATTTGGGGGCAGGAAGCCTACTAAAGCTAAACTGTGTTCTAAAGAATTAATGGCAACACACTACATACATCTTCGTATACTTTGCTGTACCTATTATTGAGTCTTACAAAAAGGATGTGCTGGATAAAAGTCAATTGAATAAAGGACTTGATGAATTAGTGAATGAGTGATAAAAGAACAATTAATGGGAGTAGTGAATCGCTTCTTAGTAGTCTAAATTACTAGATTTAGTCTCAAAGGACATGAAGTGGCCATCTGTTTCAAGTGTCTCGATTTAAAGAGGATACTGGTGACTGCGGGAAGTCTCCGACTGCCTTCACCCCTGCCCCAGTGTCGACCAACCAACTCATGTGATCAGAAAAGTCATTCCTTGCATTCAATTTATCTCTGTCAGGCCTTCAGAATTTTGCTTCTTTGTGAAAGCAGGGGAAGAACTGGTTAATATATTATCTTGTTAGTAATTTGTGTTCTTTTATAGCAGCAGTAGCTGTTAGCAGCAGTTAGTGGTAGCAGGCAGTAGGTAGCAATAGGAAGGAACAGTGTAACAGTTAGTCTCATTGCAAGCTAAGGTTTGGCCACTGCTGTTGTTGCTTTAAGGAAATACACAGATTGTCAAAGAAGCTGAAAGCTCAGTGCAGCCAGTATATACGGCCCAGGCAATGAAGCCATGTCTGAGAACACAGTGAGGCCACAGGGGGAGATACCAGGATGGCCTCTGCTCCCCAGTACTATCAGGATACCCTCAATATTTTGGTGGCATTTCTCATTATCAGATCATAAAAGTAACAATACTGCATCCCTGGCTGAACAGGCTGAATGCTAAAAAACCTCAGAACACACCCCTGAAAAAGCTGTGACACAAAGAAAAACGCTAGAAGCATTTAACTACAAGTAATTTTTTAACACCATGTCTGTCCTATCACGTGGTATTAGTTCTCAGAACAGAAATAAGGTCTAATAAATTTTCTTGAACTAAAATTTCTTGGAATGAGCTATAGGGAAATGAATATTTCTTTGAGGTAAATTCAGACTAGGCTAGTTGCATCAGTAAATCTGACAAATATTTTATTTCTAAAGCAGAGGCAATGGATGTTTCTTTGCTGCTTAGATTCCTCAGAATGAATAATATGCTTAGATTTAAAGCATTCTTAAAAAACTTAGTCACACACACAAAATTGGTGGGATTTTGAATATACTGCTGATTTTTAAAAACCAGTATTAACCAATTTATGTCAACATTGAGTTTAAAAGGTTAGCTACAAGAGATAATTACTTGCTTACAATATTCCCAGGAAAAGTCAACAGGAAATCATTTTTCTGGTCTTCAGGAAGCAGGGAAAAGCCCTCTATCTAATAATGTTAGAACAGGTGAAGGAAACAGTCTTCTGCTAAAAGGTGATGCAGTATTTTAGCTCACTTTCCACCGGAAATAACATTTTGGAAAACACTCAGTCTCTCAGTGGTTCTTTCTTTGGACAAAAAGTCAAGGGAAGTCTTTGGACAAAAAGTATGCTATTCTGTGGGCAATAGCATACAAGCTACAGGGACTACTCAAGCGCTCAGTTTCTCAATTGCTAGAGTCAAGGAAGGGAGTATAAGTCATACATACAAATAATTGGCTCATGTGCCCTCTGTGTTATAGAAGAGGAGGGTGATGAGAGGGTCCTCACGTGACAAAACAAAATGCAATCTCCATCTAAATACCAAGAGCATTTTTCACAGAACTAGAACAAATAATGGTAAAATGTGTATGGAACCCGCAGAAGACCCCAAATAACCAAAGCCATCTTGAGAAAAAATAAAGCTGGAGACATCACAATTCCAGATTTCATGATATACTATAAAGCTGTAGTAATCAGAAAAGCATTGAACTGGCACAAAAATAGACACATGGATCTGTGGAAGAGAATACAGAGGCCAGAAATAAACCCATGCTTATATGCTTAATTAATGTACAACAAAGGAGGGAAGTACATACAATGGGGAAAAGACAGTCTATTCAACAAATGGTGGTGGGAGAACTGGATAGCCACATGCGAAAGAATGAAACTGTACCACGTTCTTATGCCATACATAAAAATAATCTCAAAATGGATTAAAGACCTGAATATAAGCCCAAAACTGTAAAACTCCTAGGAGAAAACATAGGCTGCAGTCTCTTGGACATTAACTATAGAAACATTTTTCTAGTTATGTCCTAAGGCAAGGAAAACAAAGCAAAATTAAACCATTAGAACTACACAAAAATAAAGAGTTTCTGCACAGTGAAGGAGATAATAATAAAAAAAGATAACTTACTGAATGGAAGAAGTTATTTTCTTTAAAAAATTTTTTCATGTTTATTTTTGAGAGACATGGATTGTGAGCAGAAGAGGGGCAGACACACACACACACACACACAAGCACATGCATGCACATGCACTTACACACACACACACACACACACACACCCAACACACATAGAATCTGAAGCAGGCTGCAGGCTCTGAGCTGTCAGCAGAGTTAGACACGGGGCTCCAACTCACAAACCATTAGATCATGACCTGAGCCGAAGTCAGACACTTAACTCACTAAGCCATCGAGGCGCCCCAGAAGAAGTTATTTTTAAATGATATATCTAATAAGGGGTTAGTATCCAAAATTTCCCAAAATTTCCCAAATAATCCAATTAAAAATGGGCATAGAACATGAATAGATGTTTTTTGTTTTCCAAAGAGGACATAAAAGTGACTAACAGATACATGAAAAGATGCTCAATATCACTTATCATCAGGGAAATGCTAACCACAATGAGATATATTACCTCACAGCTGCCAGAATGGCCAGAATGAAAAAGACCACGATATTACAAATGTTGGTCAGGATGTGGAGAGAAGGAGCTCTCATGCGCCGTTGGTGGGAATACAAACAGACTCAGCCATTGTGGAAAGTGGTATAGACACTCCTCTGAAAACTGAAAAATAGAACTACCCTACCATCCAATAAATTCCACTACTGGGTATCTACCCAAAGAAAACAAAAACACTTATTTGAAAACATAGATGCACCCCTGTGTTTATTGGAGCATTATTCACAATAGCCAAGACAGGACAACAACCCAATTGTCTGCTGATAGATGAATGAATAAGAAAAATGTATATATCTATATCAAATGCATCTATACTATCTCTGTATTATCTCTATCTCTCTGCCTCTCTCTTTCTCTCTCTCTCTCTCTCCCCATTTCTCTATATCTAGGTATCTAGATATTATGGAATACTACTCAGCCACAAAAAAGGATGCAATCTTGCCATTTGCAACAACATGGATGGAGCTAGAGAGCATTATGCAAAGTGAAATAAGTTCCTATGATTTCACTCATATGTGGAATTTAAAAAACAAAACAAATAAAAAATAAGAGACCAACAACTAGACTCTCACATACAGAGAATACACTGATGGTTACCAGAGCGGGGGGGAATGGGTTAAGAGCACACTTCTCATGATGAGCGCTGAGTAATGTAAAGAATTGACAAATCACTAAATTGTACCCCCAAAACTGATATAACACTATGGGGAAAAAAAGTTATAAGAATATAAATTTGCATACATTTATAAAAACACACGACATGTACTGAATCACACACACACACACACACACACACACACACACACACACACACACAGTTATGTCAATGTTCAATGTGAAATTAAGCAGTGGATACAGGCACATAAGCAACTGTCTTTATGCCACCCTGAAAAATGATGGCATTTAGTTCTCTGAGTGTGTTTGGGCTGTGCCAACAAAGTCTCCTAGCTCAGAGATGAGAATTTGGGCAATGAGAGATGTTTAAATGTAGTGATCACCCAATTTGCTTCTCCTGGTTAAAAGTCTCTCAGAAGCACCCAGGAGCTGTAACTTAGCAGAGAGGTTTTGGAAGGAAGAGATGGGGCTTCCTGCCAGACCGCACTAGAGTTGTCTGTATTCATTAAAAACAGACAGAATGCTACTTAAATATCACAGCTCCGGGAATTGTGATGGTTTTTACATCTGTGTTCCCATTAACCCTTGCCGTAAATCTATTATGAAGGGATTATTCTTCTAAATTTACAGAAGATGAATCCGAGAGAGATAAATAATTAGTGAGTAGCAATATTCACATTTGAACTCAGGTCTGTGAAATGAGGCCACTTTTTAAAGGTCTATATTGCCTACAAATACAGACTACTATTAAAGAACAGAAGGCATAGCAATCCAACTCTTGGTAGTCAGGAACACCTTTTCAGAGGTACCAACATCTACCTTAGGACACAATGACCACAGCAGTTAAGGAACCAGAGGGAATGGAAGGAGAAGATTGTGCATAGGGCAACAGTTTACGCTAAATCCCACAGGTGAGCAAGGCCACTGGGACTTGTCAGAATTGCTGGAACTTCATCACAACTGGATGCTCCTGGTACGATAGCCAATAGCGGTATCCTAACAGGCCCTTCTGGCTCATGTCAAATAGGAGGCTGTTTGATGTAAGAGAAACAGGGACTTATTAGCAGATGCTAGGTTGGCAATATTAGGACCAATGTCCAACCACCATACCCAGTGATGGAAAAGAACTAGCAGTCCTCTAAGAGCGCTTGGTTTTATGAAAGTCCAAGGAACAGGAAAGAAAATAAATTTAGGTAAGTGATAGTGGGAGAGACCAGATGGCTTTTACGTCAATGACTATAGTGGTCCGCATTCATTCGGACCGAATTGCTGACCTTTCCAGATGCCTTGCAGCACAAAGGAAACAGGACAGCAGATGAAAGGAAGTGAAGACGATGACCCTTGGCAGGCATCCTTTACCCTGGGGCTGGTAAGGAGGCAACAGTTGCATAGGAATGGTAACTCCCAAGCTGTGGGAGAAACGGATGTCTGTTGAGTGAGGCCAGCATATATTCAGGATTGTTGAACACAGACATGAACTAGCTCTGACTGATCATCTGGGAATCATGTACGGTCAAGGGCTAAATTAATATGCTTTAATATACTCTTGCAGGAAATAATATGAAGATACCCATCACATTGTTTTTCCCATTCTTTTAAAAAAAAGACACCTGGGGGTAAGGGATGAAACCAGGTCTTTGAGTGATTTACACAGTATGACCTCTTTTTATCATACTTGGCTCAACCCTTTCAGAATGTTTTAACGACAGATCTCACTGTCCGTGGGTTCGAGCCCCGCGTTGGGCTCTGTGCTGACGGCTCAGACCCTGGAGCCTATTTCAGATTCTGTGCTCTCTGACCCTCCCCCGTTCATGCTCTGTCTCTCTCTGTCTCAAAAATAAATAAACGTTAAAAAAAAAATTTAAATGCCATAATGTTTAAGATACTGTTAAAGTTATTACAGTTCATCTACTTGGGGACTGTGCCCACTCTCTGTATAGGAGGTCATTCTGTATGTTTCTATCTTCATAAAGAAAAACATTTACATACATTAGAACACCATAGACTGTGTCTTAGAACTTGCTACACGTACATGACTATGTTTTAGGGACAGAAATATGGTGCCGAAACACGAATTTAATCAGTTTGGTTAAGGCTTCAATTGTTTACAATTCTGTGAGAAAATAAGTGGATGACCAGAAGAAAAGTTTCAATAAAATCACATTTCAGTTTTATGTAATGCTATCCTTTATCGAAAAGGTGATCACTGTTCCCCTTTTCCCCTGTGCCCCCCTTATTTCATTTATAGGGTGGGGCCCAGAGCGAGAAGTTCACAGTACCGTCCAGAGTTCTCTCTGCCACTGATGGAGGTCAAAGTTACAGATGTAGTCACAGTTTCTAGAAGCACAGCCTCACCAGGGAGAGCACACATAGGGTTGAGTTGAAAAATAAAAGCTGTACCACTAGTAATTCCTTCTTCAACTCACCAGTGGGTCCTGACAATCCTCGCTTCACTACGACAAGGGAGGCCTGAGGGAAGCATGACCTTTCAATGCACTTTTTAAAAAAATATTTTTATTATTTGAGACAGCGCATGTGCGCATGAGTGGGGAAGGGGCAGAGAGAGGAGATGGAGAGGGAGAACCCCAAGCAGGCTCTGTGCCATCAGCACAGAGACCCACAAGGGGCTCAATCCCATATACTGTGAGATCATGACCTGAGCTGAAATCAAGAGTGGGACACTTAACCAACTGAGCTGCCCAGGAGCCCCCAATGCACTTTTAGGACAGGCTCTCACATTTCCAATTTAGGTAAAAGGAGCCTCCACATGGTTCGGCCCAGCCCTTATTAGACCCTGACTGTCGCAGAACTGATAGGTCAACCCGATGACCGAAGCTTCCATTGGCTGTGGCTAGTCTCTTCCCTGGCTTGGCACCTGTCTCTTCCACCACTGATTGTGCCCAGGGGGCAGATGTGGATCTATTTAAAGAATGGGTGATAAGTAGAAGATAAAAACTAGAACTCAGTTTCCTGTCAAACCCTGCATTCTTAACCTCATTCCATCCATGGCAGTTTACTTAGCGTTTATGCAAGTTAATTCTAGATTCAGAAGTCAAATGTGTCTCTATTTTTAAAGGAAAGCTTTTGAAGGTTATCTATTAGTCTCCTTAGTAAAGAGTTAGCCTCTTGAATCAAATCAGCTGAAGTGCACAAAATTGACCCTTCACTGTTTTTAGAACTGTCACTTAGACAGAAGACCTCATTGACAAGTCATTCTAAGTGACTTTTGCCTCACCTTTCTTTGAGGCTCTTATCACATAGACACTGGCGCTATCAGCTGGGCTATTACGGGGATAACACATTGAAGTTGTAATAATTTCTAGTTTCCATTTAAAAAAAATACCCTCAGTCAAGTATGTGTTAGCCTTTTCCCTTTCACATGTAACTTCTGAGTTTAAAAACTCTTAGTTTATCTTAGCAATCTTCCTCCAGACCCTGTATACCCCTGGGCATAATACCTTACAACAGCTATAAATGCAGGGAGGCCATATCTCTGTATGATATATTAAAAACACAAACGGTGCATTTGTGAAGCATATATGCAGAGACCGAGGCCATCGGTCTAAGAGAAATTGATCTCTGCTACTTTGGGAGGCTCCACTGCCTTGAAATATTTGGGGCTATTATAGACAAAAGCCTATTTTCCAAGTGCTGCAATTAGTGGCTTATGTGAACAGTGAACGAGTTCATGATGCAGGGCCAAGTGAGAACATTAGAAAGGCATTCGTGTGTCCCAGCACACACTGTAGATTTATCACACCAGTACCGTTCTCCTGCAAGCATTGCTATGCTTTCTATCTCAACTTCCCTCCCTCACATTCTTGTGTTCCCAACTCCTGAGTCTTCCCAGATCCTGCCCCCACTACTACTTTGTAATCCAGCAAATGTCACCTCATGCATAGCACACTATCTCTGCTTAGTACCACAGAAAACATACATTTGGAACCTGGTCTTGAAATATGAATGGTCTTCTAGGGGACACAGGAATTAACCAAACAAACCAATTAGAAAAGTCCTGAACATAACACAGTCAGAGGCAAGATTCATAGACTATCAATAAAATGGTTAATGGGGGTGCCTGGGTGGCTCAGTCGGTTAAGTGTCCGACTTCAGCTCAGGTGAAGATCTCGCGGTCCATGAGTTGGAGCCCCACGTTGGGCTCTGGGCTGATGGCTCAGAGTCTGGAGCCTGCTTCCGATTCTGTGTCTCCCTCTCTCTCTGCCCCTCCCCCATTCATGCTCTGTCTCTCTCTGTCTCAAAAATAAATAAAAAATAATAATAATAAAAAATACAAAAAATAAAATAAAATGGTTAATGAAGAATAAATTTGATGTCATTGTTGGCTGGTAATCTTCCAAAGGTATCTCAAAATTACTGAACGCAGCAATCTAAAGACGAGAGAGTTTGTCCAAGTCTATCATGTGTCAAACACTTCAATTCTCATCCTCTATGAAGGTCCATCTTACATCAAAATCTGTATATATGTTTAAATCAGGATGAGGAAAGATCCTAACAAAGATACAGACGTGATGATGAACTCATGTACAAAAAGAGGTGCATTTGACAGCCTTGGTGGCTGTCGGGAATGACATAATAAAATCAGACTGATTTTCACAAAAGTGTTTTGAAAACAGTCTTGAAAACAGTCATATTGCATATCTGTCTTAAAAATTCACTTGCACTGTGGCACCTTCAAGGAACTGAGGTCTTAAGTAAGTGAAACCATTAACTTTTGTTCGACCCATCATTCTCCCAAATGACCATATAAACCATAACCTTCATCACATAAACAGTTACCTCTAGGACACAGGGTAAGAACTGAAGAACTGTGTACACCGAGCAGAACATAAGAAATCTAGAATGCCAGTGTAGAGTTAAATTTTTTTGTTCAACGGGCAAAATTATGGAGTAGATTTTCAGTGATCTGGCTTAGATATTAAGAAAGCTCTTGTATGAGATGAACTGGAGGAAACAAAATTCCTGAAAAATTCCTGAAAATCCTAAAACCACTAATGAGATAATTGTAAGAATCTTTTTTTTTTTTTGTAAACTATTGGATTAGGAGGTTAGCTTTGCAAATACAAGAGAGAAGTACCAGAGATATGGAAAAAAAAAATAAATGGTATCAAAAGAATAAGAGATATAGTAAAAACAAGATCACTGAAAAGGAGACTGTTAAAAAAAAAGAAGTGAAAGGAACGGAAATGAAGGCAACTCCCTGTGCGTGCTGTCCTGGCACAGGAGAAAAACCAGAAAAACGGTGCTTAGGCAAGGATGGGAAGACTCAGGCCTTAAGAACAGAGGGACTCCAAATAATGAGCCCAGGTTTCATTGTTGGTCTTGTGTCCCTGCATGAATCTCAACAATCAGCCTCATTATTTTACAGATGCACACAACAGTGACCCCATACGTAAGGTGATTAAAATAACCTCATAATTTTAAAGGAAAAAAAAAAAATCTTCCGAAAATGCAGTTTTATAGTATTCCTTCCACTCCTTAAAAACTACCTGAGGTGCATATAAAAATCCAAATTCATGGTCAGGGAGGGACCCAGGGAGCTCTTGTTTACGTTACAAGGATTGTTGTTTTTAGGCACACTAAAGCGGATGGGTGACACAGGCGATGAACACGAGGTGATGTATGGAGATGTTGAATCACCAATTGTCCACCTGAGATTACTAGAACACTGTATGATAACTAAATGGGATTTAAATAAAAACTTAAAAAAAAAATAAAGTTGGCAACATCTGCAGCATCTTTGAAGCCAGCGTACAGGAAACTAGTTACTTCTGGAAGCAGTTTTGAAAATGTGCCTGGCTGACCTGAACGGCAGGGGGCGCCGGTGAGCAAGGGCCCTCAGGTGTTTCTCTGGGGAGAATCAGGCAGTCCAGCAGCTTGCGTGCACCCTTTCCGCTCTCCTCCTTCACTCAGGTCCAGTTGCCTCCCGGTCTGTTGGCCCCCCAACCCACGCTCTTCCTGTTTTCCTTGTGCAGGCATTTTCCCTATGAGGAGTCCTTGCGCGTGTAATTTCTCCTTGGTGTCTGCTTCTCAAGAGACCTGAACCAACACGGTTCCTGGCACCAGAGCACAAGCTCTGATGATCATGGCTTCCCTATTTGCTAATGACATCTGGTATATGTTTTCATAATACAAACAGCTGGGCTTCTTTAGGCTCATTGGTGTGGAACATGCAGTATAATTTTCTAGTAATAACGATAACAACACTTTACTGACTACATGTGATAGGCCAGCCAGTATACGAAGCGCTTTATATCCATTAGTATAATCAGGGGTGTGCTGGTAAACAGCCATAAAAAAACAAAAACAAAAACAAAAGACAAAAACAAAAAACCCTCCAGCTTTTTAAACAGTACTGCCAATCTTCGTGGTTTAACTACTTTCCCCGTTGCCAATTTCAAGCTATTAACAGGATTAACAATGAAGGGGCATAATATTTGAATATTTAACACTTGGCTCTTGAAAGTCAGTTGGAGCCTGCCTGAGCACACAAGATTAGTCTGCAATCCTCTTTATAATTTTTAAGGTAGGTTTTAAATCCCAAGTTTACTGTGGAAGACACTCAAGGAATGAAAGAAGTCAGACAACTTGCCCAAATCACAGGTTTGGGATTTGTAGCAGGTTTGAGAGGCCATTAATCTAGCCACTGACTAGGTTTACGTAGGTCTTTTGTTCTTTTTTTTAAATTGCAAGTCATAGCTCATTTAAGCCAAATAAAAGAAGAGGGGGAGGGTGTAGTGAAAAAAACTCAGACACATCTCACTGACTGCAAGATCAGTTTGGCTAGGCTGCAAAACGTTACTCGGACTGCGGGCTTTGGGAGCTATCCTTGTCCTCACTGCTTGACATGGCAGGTGTAAATGGAGCCCTGAGCTTGTGAGATCACGTATCACATATAAAAATCACCCAGAGAGACTGGTTTTCTTTTCCTTCTAAGGTCAGAGTCCCTAGGAAGAGACTCTGGCTGGCTCAGCTTAGGTTATGAGTGTACCCACCAGGGTCCGACGGATTGCATCCTATTTTTGAACAACAGGAGAAGTAAAATAGGAAAGGCTGTAAACTAGGCAGGTGATCCAGCTGGATCTTTACATGGCAAAGAAACGACATTATTAAATTATAAAAAAGTAATGGGTATTCGCAAGTTCATTTAAACATTATAACATTTTTTAAAAATAAATACAAACACCTAGGCAATATGATCTCTCTGGATTAGTTTCTAATTTATCACTCTTAGATTACTCCTGATTTTTATGAGTCTTGACAAAATCAAAGTCACTATGATTCCTTTATTCATGGGCAAGTCCAGCTTTAAAGGTAGATGGGGAGTATTCAGGCTGTGACTCTTTGAGCCAGCTACCATAGATTTCGAATCCCCTGATGCAGGCATGTATATTACGCATGCGTTGACTTCAAGGCTTCCATTTATATCGACCTTCATTCTCATGGTAGAAACTAGCCTCACTACTTGCAACTTACCAAGTAAAAGCCCAGGAGTAGGAGTGGGGAGACAGGTTGACCACAAAACAAAAAATGGGATGCTCTAAACTGAGTCTCTTTTTGCTTGAGTATGTTTCATGTCTCTCTATATACTTTGTATCTTCAGCCAGCCCACATATATTTAATCCTATAGGGAAAAAACAATGTGTCTTTTCCATGGAAGAGAGGGAATTGTAATGATATTTATTTAAATAGAGAATAACAAAACTGTAAAAGATATAATTTCTATACAAGAAGGATACACATTAATAAAAGTCTAAAAGAAAGAACTTAAGTTTTAATGTCATAAACATCACCATTTAATGAAATGTATCAGGATTTTCCAGCTCTGAGGAAGTTGGTTATAAAATTCAAAAGCAAAAAAGCAATCTTGTAAATCTTGTTAAGAAATCTTCTTCAGAATGTTCCTGACCAAAGATGAGGAACTAATTCAACCAGATATCTAAAGAAGTTCTAAAGCTACAATAATGAAAGCAGCATGCTACCAGCCAGGAATAGATTATCATCAATGGAACTGAATTGACAGTCCAGAAATAGATCCAGAATCACATAGGGATTGAGCATGTGATAAAACTGACACTTTAAATTGGGGGGGGGGGGGGAGATAGAGTATTGAATAAATTATTTTGTGATAATTAGCCATCCCAGAGCAACAATACTGTTAAATCTCTACTCGGTCCCGAGATCAAAATAAACTCCAGATGAAAAAATACTTAAATGAAAAAATGAGGCCAAGAAGTTCTAGATAAAAATAAGGGCAATTTACATTTTTAAAAATAATTTTGTAAGGGCCAAAATGCCTCTTTAAAACAGGAAACAAACTTCAGAAGACATCAAGTTTAGAAATACAGCTTAGTTTTTAAAATGTTTAAGTAAATGTCCATTTGACAAGAAATCAACAGAAGAATTAAAGAGATAGGGAGAGACAGTGTGTTCTGAGCTGTTTCCCTTGAGTCCTACTTTGAATGGCAGATGTTCCCACACGGGGTCCTATGGCAAGTGCAGGTAGTTTGAGCACCTAAGTGAACACACTGGGTCTTGTGTGTTCTTGGCATCGTGTAGTGAAGCCAGCTGTGACATTTTGCTCTTGGGGGTGGCCTGATCAAGGCGGGGGGTGGGGGGGCTAACAAATTAGCTGAGCCAGTAGTCTGGGATTCCTCACCGGGAATAGGGGCGGTCTTACTTCTGTTTGGATTTGTAGGGTTTCCCATTAACCCTTTGTCCTCAGGAGTCCCTCAAGTCATTGTATTGCTGTTATAAACTCTATTTTTTAAGCTTATTTATTTTTGAAAGAGAGAAGGAGAGAGAGAACACAAGCAGGGGGGAGGCAGAGAGGGAGGTAGAGAGAGAATCCCGAGCAGGCTCCAAGCTGTCAACACAGAACCTGATGTGGGGCTCAATTCCCTGAACCATGAGATCATGGCCTGAGCCAAAATCAAGAGTGGGATGCTTAACCTACTGAGCCACCCAGGTGCCCAAAAACTTGATATTTTTAGGTAAGTTTCTTTTCTAGAATGCACTCATAGCCCTCCCTTCATCCTTCACAACATAGGCTTCAATTGTTAGTTTATTCCTCTTATCTCCATGTCTTAGAATATACAAATGAGCTCTTACAGAATTCTAAAACATACACATTTATACATTGTAATTCTCACACTCAGTAGGCCACCTTTATGCTTATAAATGATATATTCACAGACATTTTAAATTGGAGTAGGAAGTATAACAATTTATAGTGAGTAGACGAGGAGGTGAGGGGATCCAATGGGGTAGTTGCCAAATCTCCTATCATACAAAAGGCAGAGTGGAGAGATCTCTCTTATCTGCAGTGTTTCTTGTATAAATGGGCAAAAAAAGAGCATCTTAAAACTTAGTTGGATTATGAGTATTAAATAATATAATCATGTCACATAGCACAATGTTTAACATATAAGAGGCTCTCAGTAAGTGCTAAATATTGGTTTGTTTGTTTTCATTAGCAACATATTTCAAGCAAAATTAACCAACTACAAAAAATTATTAGTGTAAATTACTTTCATCTGTGAAGGACTGATTGGAAAAATACTTTTCAAATTCTCTACCCTCTATACACTCGGGTGATGATGGTCTTCTGCTCTGCTTCCCAAGGAGAGCTTTAAGTTAATCATCAATGTTTTGGGACTGGTTAAAATAGATGGCCTTTTCCTGGAAGGATCTGAAAACAATAACATTTCTAAGCTGACAATTAAAGTCTCAGTGTATGACACTCCTTCGTAATTTGTCTTAAAAAATGCACTAATGCCTTTGTGTCTTGACATCATTAATTTTGTCTAATTAAAAATGATCTGATTTATAATTCTCAAGGTTGAATAAGCATTAACTGGCTATGACTGATGACTGATTTCTAAATGCGTGACTCCCCGTCTCACCACGGCCCTCTGGATAGACCACGAAGACCACTTCTGCAGGAATCCAAGTGTGGCCTGGTTCAGGGAAACGGGTTAGAAGCTGAACCACAACACATGCAGTCCTGCTTCTCCCAGGTCCCCACTTGTCACATCTGTCATTTGTCCTGACTTCTTTGCTTCTGTTTATCATCAAAAACCAGCGTGACATCCAGGAAATTCTCTTCTGTGTGTGTGTGTGTGTGTGTGTGTGTGTGTGTGTGTTAACACAGATGACATAAAATTCTGTGACAATATGGCCAACATTCCTTATGCTTTCTCCCAAAGGAATCACTGCAACATTGATGCACCTTTCTCAACTGAGTATCATAAACTGTCACTGACATCCAACAGTGGGGTTTCCAGGATCCCCAGCAAAAAGAGAGAGTCTTGTGGTGAGCTTCAGGGCAACTGCACCCTCGCCTCATCCATCTGCCTGGTTTGTTCCAGAAAGCACAGCATTTATGTGCCCCACGTCCTGCTTCTCTCCACAAGCTGATGGTGTAGGACATTAGTCAGTGTACATCCGCATCACAGCTGGTTGCATAAATTGTGGGCCCACTGAAAAATGAAAACAGGAGGCCCCAGGGGAAAAAAGTGTGGTGACAAGGCATTAAAATATAAAACTTTCTCTTTTCTTCAATAGTCTGTCTGGATTTGACATGGCTATTTGTTTGTTTATTTGTTTTTGTATTTTTTATTTGCTACTTAATGTCCTAACTGAAGACAAGTAAAATTAGCATGCATTTTGTTCTTTATGTTGTTCAATCCCAGTCTTAAATACAAACACACCAGTTTTGAAATGCCAGTCTGAAAACATTCAACTCATATGTGGGTCACTGGTATCGCACCATTTGTATTCGATAGCTTGAACACACGTCTGTATTTCACTCCTGAAAGAACAGTGGACAGACTGCACACAACCGTGTCATCTGAGATTTTCCCCCCAATTTTATTGAGACACAATTGACATATACCACCATATGAGTTAAAGTCCCACTGCATAACCACTCACATATATCATGTAATGAATATAAGTTTAGTTAATATCCAGCACCTCATATAGATACAAAAAAGGAAAAAAAAATAGTATTTTTTTCTTTGTGATGAGAACTTTAGGGTTCACTCTCTTAGGAACTTTCAAATATGCCACACAGCAGTATTGACTATAGTCATTATGCTGTACATTACAAATACATGCCCAGAGATATTTATCTTATAACTGGTGGTTTGCAACTTTTGACCCCCTTGATCTAATTACTCTGCCCCACTTCCCCATACCTGGTAACCAAAAATCTTGTCTAATTTTCTTTGAGTTTGATTGTTTTGTTGTTTTTGTTTTGTTTGGTCGGGTGTTTTTTTTAATTCCACATATAAGTGAGGTCATATAGTCTTTGTCTTTCTCCATCTGACTTATTTCGCTTAGTATAACACTCTCAGAGAGTCCATCCATGTTGTCACAAATGGCAGAATTTCCTTTTTTTTTTAATGGATGAGTAATATCCTGTGTGAGTGTGTGTGTGTGTGTGTGTGTGTGTGTGTGTGTGTGTGTAAATATACCACAACTTCTTTCTTTATCCTTTCATCTACTGATGGACACGGGTTATTTCCATGTCTTGGCTATTGTAAGTAATGTTGCAGTGAACGTGGGGGTGCAGATATCTCTTCAACATAGAGTTTTTATTTCCTTCAGGAACGGAATGGCTGGATTATACAGTAGTTCTATTTTTAACTTTTTGAAGAACCTCCATACTATTTTCCACAGTGGCTGCACCAGTTTGTATTCCCACCAGCAGTGCACAAAGCTTCCTCTTTCTCCACACCCTCAACAACACTTGTTGTTCCTTGTCTTTTTGGTACTAGCCATCTTGACATGTGTGAAGTGAAATCATCTTGTGGTTTTGATTTGCGTTGCCCTGATGGTTACTGACATTGGACACCTTTCCTCATAGCTGTTGGCCATCTGGGTATCTTCTTTGGAAAAATGTCTATTTAGTTTCTTTGCTCATTTTTCAATTAGACTATTTGTTTTGTTTTGTTTTCCGACTTAGCGAAAGACACAAGGTTTGCAATTTTTTTCCCTATTTTGTAGGTCATCTTTTTGTTTTGTTGGCTATTTCCTTGGCTCTGTCTCATCTGTTTTTACCTTACACCCATTCTACTGATACTGTACCTTCTGCTTACCGATGAGTAAGGACAAACAAAAGGAAAATAAACTATCGGTTGCCCTATCTTTCCCTATCCTTCTTTATTTTCATTTTCAGCACAAGCAATTAGCTAATACATGGAAGTAACATGATTAAGAAAGGATGTGATGCAGTATCTTACCTTCTTTCCACATTAAAAGCAAACCCTGCTTCCAATGGAAAACACTGTCTGTGATACTGAATACAAGGATCTGTGTGACTGCACAGGCTACTCACCCATGAAGCCAGAACTTGTCTCTTATTCATCTTTCATGACTTAGCTCAAATGTTACAGCCCTGTGAATCCCCAAAATTACTATGTTTTCTCATTCCCGTATTAGCACATGCATACTACTACTAAGAGCAGGTAGCTCCTTGTATTCTAGCTGGTATTTTACTTACTTGCTACATTACCCCTAAATTAGGTTGTCACTGCTTTGTTTTTGTATGCTACTGCAGACATTATAAAAATTATTTAACACACTGTAGACCATAAAAATAAAAGAATTAATGAAGTTATAATTTTTTTAACATTTACTTATTTTTCTGAGAGACAGACAGAGCATGAGTGGGGGAGGGGAAAAGTAGCAATATAAGACATAAAATTATGGAAAACAAAGCTGAAAAGAAGAGGGAAACAAAGGTCAGTATTCACAAAGGCAGATTTAGGGAATTCAGTGATTTATTAAAGTGTAAGAACATTCATGTCATAGGAGTCCCAGAAGATGAACAGAGAGAAAAAGGGGCAGAAGGTTTATGTGAGCAAATTATAGCTGAAAACTTCCCTAATCTGGGGAAGGGCACAGACATAAAATCCAAGAGGCACAAAGAACTCCTATTAAATTCAATAGAAGCCAGCCATCACCAAGACATATCATAGTCAAGTTCACAAAATACACAGACAAGGAAAGAATCATGAAAGTGGCAAGGGAAAAAAAAAAGTCATTAACCTACAAGGGAAGACAGATAAGGTTCACAGCAGACCTATCCACAGAAATGTGGCAGGCCAGAAAGGAGTAGCAGGAGAGATTCAATGTGGTGAATCAGAAAAATATGCAGCCAAAAATATTCTATCCAGCAAGGCTATCATTCAAAATAGAAGGAGAGATAAAGAATTTCCCAGATAAGCAAAAACTAAAGGAGTTTGTGACCACTAACCAGCCCTGCAAGCAATTTTAAGGGAGAGACTTCGAGTGGAGGAAAAAAAAAAAGACTAAAAGCAACAAAGACTAGAAAGGACAAGAGAACATCACCAGAAACACCAACTCTATAGGTAACACAGTGGCATTAAATTCATATCTTTCAATAATCACTCTGAATATAAATGGACTAAATGCTCCAGTCAAAAGACAGAGGGTGTCATAATGGATCAAGAAAAACAACAAGATTGATGTATATGCTGCCTACAGGAGATTCATTTTAGACCTAAAGACATCTGCAGATTCAAAGTGAGGGGATGGAGAACCATCTATCATGCTAATGGATGTCCAAAGAAAGCCAGAGTAGCCATACTTATATCGAACAAACTAGATTTTATTTATTCATTTATTTTAATGTTACTTATTTTTTTAATGTTTGTTTATTGTTGAGAGAGAGAAAGAAAATGCATGGACGGGGCAGGGGCAGAGAGAGGAGGAGACAGAGGATCTGAACTGGGCTCTGCACTGACAGCAAGAGCCCAAAGTAGGGCTCAATCTCATGAACCACAAGATCATGACCTGAGCCAAAGTCAGATGCTTAAATGACTGAGCCACCCAGGCGCCCCCTATACAAACCAGATTTTACAACAAGGGCTGTAACAAGAGATGAAGAAGGGCATTACATCCTAATTAAGGGCTCTATCTATCAAGATCTAACAATTATAAACATTTATGCCCCCAACCTGGAACACCCAAATATATAAATAAATTAATAACAAATATATAGAAGCTCACTGATAGCACTACAATGATACTAGGGAACTTTAACACCCAACTTACAACAATGGACAGATCATCTAAGCAGAAAATCAACAAGGAAACAATGGCTTTCAATGACACTCTGGATAGGGTGGACTTAACAGATATATTCAGAATATTTCATCCTAAAACAGCAGAATATACATTCTTTTTGAGTATCCAAGGAACATTCTCCAGAACAGATCACATACTGGGTCACAAATCAGCCCTCAATGACTACAAAAAGATGGAGAGCATACCATGCATATTTTCAGATCACAACACTATGAAACTTGAAATCAATGACAAGAAAAAATTTGTAAAGGCCTAAAATACATGAAGGTTAAAGAACATCCTTCTAAAGAATAAATGGGTTAACCAGAAAATTAAAGAAGAAATTAAAAATACATGGAAGCAAATGAAAATAAAAACAGGTCAGCCCAAACCCTTTGGGATATAGCAAAGACAGTCCTGATCGTTACATACATTACAGTTCAGGCCAATCTCAAGAAGCAAGAAAAGTACCAAATAAACAACCTAATCTTACACCTAAAGGAGCTAGAAAAGGAAGAGCAAATAAAGAGGAAAGCCAGCAGAAGAAGGGAAATAATAAAGATTAGAGCAGAAATAAATGATATAGAAGCAAACAAAAAACAGGAGAAAACACCAGCAAAACTAAAGTTGGTTCTTTGAAAGAATTAATAAAACTGATTAATAAGACTTCTCCAAAAGAAAATAGAAAGGACCCAAAAAAAGACAAAAATCACAAATGAAAGAGGAGAGATCACAACCAACACCACAGATATACAAATAATTATAAGAGAATACTGTGAAAAATTATATACCAACAAACCGGGCAATCTGGAAGAAGTGGACAAATTCCTAGAGACTCACAAACCACCAAAAGTGAAAGAGGAAGAAATAGAAAATTTGAACAGACCCATAACCAGCAAAGAAATTTAATCGGTAATCAAAAATCTCCCAACAAATAAGAGTCCAGGGCCAGATGGCTTCCCAGGGGAATTCTACCAAACATTTAAAGAAGAGTTGATACCTAGTCTGTTCAAACTTCCAAAAAACTAGAAATGGAAGGAAAACTTCCAAACTCATTCTATGAATCCAGCATTACCTTGATTCCAAAACCAAAGACCCCACTAAAAAAGGAGAATTACTGGCCAAATCTCAACCCCCATGAAGATATATTCCAAACAGTGTGATGAGCTTTCATATTTATTTTTTCCTTGCTCTCTCCTTGCTTTGTGTGGTGTCTGACACAAGGAGCTTTACGCTAGATCTCAAGTTCCTTCAACCAATGAAAATACTATTTTTATGATAAAATTTTTTGAATTTTAACACAGTGCTGACTTTCTGGTAAATATTTGGTTGAATAACCGAACTTGTGTTAACAGGAAATAACCCAGCTATTGATGGAGAAGGCTAATTTACACACTGCAATTATTCCCATAATAATCGTGAGCAATACCTATTTTTTTATGGTAAAACACACTAAATGTTTGAGAGTTTACACACTGGATCTATTTATACTTAATTCTCAGAACAGTCCAGTGAAACAAATATAAATCCCCACTTTACATATCAGGCTTTTGGGGCTGATTTACTTGTCTTGGGTTACATATTTTAATGGCAGAACTGGGATTAATACTCAGGTAGTTCCACATCCAGAAGGCATGCCGTTTACCAAAACAGTATCATTACTGCCCAACGAGGACGTAATCAGCTCGGGTAGAACAAGAACCAAAGCCAGTTGTAAACATCTCAGACATTTCATCACCTGGCTGGGAATCATGAAAGGGCTCATTTGAATTGGTAACTTCATGGAAGATACAAGAGTTTTAATGCCCCTCATTCTGAATGCTAGACGAATACTACATTAACTAGAGAGATAGATACACGTATGCATATAACCATAAAAACATTCACTGAGAAGGCTCCTCATATAACCTTTTTTGTGTCTATTTAAAATGCAGCCAATGGCATAAACCTCCAGACTTCCAGAATGGTGCTTTAAATCCCGCAGCTGTGGCATAAATAAAGTGTTGCAATACAGAAAGAGTACAGCATTCAACAATGATCACAGCAATCCATTCCTGTGCACTGTCACTCTTCCCGACGTTTCCACATGTTGGAAATTTAAAAGGTTAGAGTCTTCAGCTGGAAGGGAAATTGACACTTGTGTAGAGAGAGAAGCATTGTGGTGTTTTGGAAACAGGTAAGCTCAGAGCCAGTTGGATGTACCTCTGTTCAAATCTAATCTCAGCCACTCTTAGAAGCATGACTTTGGCCAAGTGGCATGCCCTCTGTGACTCATGAAACTGTTCAGTGAAATGGAAATCACAATCATGATCTTAACAAAATCAAAACTCGTTTGTAGAAAGTCCTTGCTTGGCACATAATGGATGTTCAACAAATGGCAGGCAGGCACTATTACATATCCCAAGCTACTCTTTCTTTCTGGAAACCCACCTGCTTTTTTGACTGTAAACCTTGTTTTCATCCTTCACAGCCCAACAGCAATGTCTACTCCTGTTGGAATCCCAGACCTGGTCACTCCGAGAGAATTAGATACTCTGTCTGCCAATCTCACTTTTCACCTGCCTTGGAACAGCACGTGCACACTCTTGTTCACATGTGCTTACCTTTCTCATCATCCTCACTATGCCGTCAGCTCTTGAGGGCAAACACTGTCTGACTTACGTTTCCATCTACATCTCAGGAGGCCCTAGTAAGATTTCTCTGTAACATCTGAATGAATAAGAAACCCAGATACCTAAATGCAGAAAATATGTTCAGGAGTTACTTACAGGTAGCAGTAGAAAATCCAACTCGTATCTCTCAAGCTTCTGCTATACTCATTGCCAGGAAACATCACCTCTGGAAAATAGCCAAAATACAAATGATAGTTAGGAAAGAAAATAAAAATAGACAAAATACTGTGTTTTATTTTCTTGGTGATTATTTGACTCCTTGCTCTTAATTACAAATCTTTGGAGGATATGAAATGTTTTAAGGCAGCTGGTAACCAATGGCTTCAAGATTGTCACCAGATACTGGAGTTCTTACTCTGTCAATAAGTGCCATGTGCCATGTGCTGATGATGCCACACTGTGACAGTGATGTCCTGTCTCAAACAAGACAACACCATGAAGTCTGCAAGCGTCTGGTGACACTGCCTTACACGGCACAAGAGTTTACCCTAAGTAGAGTAGAATCAGTTTGTCCACAAACTGAGTCACCAAGTAACTTACTTGAATTGTGATTGGGATTTCAGTGAATCTATAGATCAAGCTGGAATAAGGCTTTAAGATAAATTTCTGTTAAGAATAATTATCATATGATTTTTTTGAAGTGAGATATAATGATACATGAATATTCTTTGACAATTAGATAAGAGAGAGATAAAAATGCCTTCAAAAAGGGAGGTGTTCTTTTCAGTGCAAACCATTTGAAATAAAATTGTATACCAGAAAGCTACACATGATAAATTGATTCTAGTTCAGCGGCCTGGGGAAAAAACAAGGCTGCAGGCATTCCATGTTTAAGAAATAAATTTATGAGTATTTATGCCATTAATAATTGCCTGTTCCCCTGTGGCTTCATGACTTGTGCCAAGTCTCACTCATGACATTAACTCACACTGCCCGAGTTTGTGAAGGAGACTACATTCGGTACAAAAGAAAGCCTTTGGGTGAGAAGTGATAGTGATGAGCATTTGGCTTAAAGACAAGTGCACTTCCTAGAGATTTGATTTCAAACCCTGGTGTCTACTCTACATTTATCTTGTTTCTGTTCAATTATAGATGGTCACAAGGCATGTTGTGAAAGATTCCAATAGACCCTAATACCATTTTCCCAAGACCCTTTATACTATACTTGCAGAGGAAATGTGGCCTTTTTCTAGAGCATATTTCAAAAACATAAAAGGTCTTTCCGCTCTGCTCAGGCCCCTGGACAATCATCTACCTGATCACTGTAGATAGAGGTTCACGCTTCTAGTCTAGACCACAGTTTTGTAGGTGGCTTCGATATGTAGATATTTATAAATTACATACACATGTCCTATCCTACTATCATTTTATGCACAATTTTAAAACGTACAAATATGCAATTTAAGAGGACAAGTTAAAAAGCAAATACAAATAGAAATATGGAATTAAATGGCAAGAAAAATAACTAAAAAGAACATAGACGGCTTACTTGGCAACAGAGATGAATGATGGACAGGAGGTGAAGATTACTGACATTTTCATTAAAACTTTTTGAACTGTTTGACTTTTAAAACAATACAGGGCATTGTTTTAACAAAAATCATATCTAAAACCCTGATGTATTTCCCCTGTGCCATAACTGCATGCTAGAACTCCTCCGCATATATAAGCAATTCACTCTGGAGATGACTGGTCTAAACTACTTTGCTATTTCTCCTTTTACTCTAAGTATATTAAATTACATTCTGTGGTGAATATAGTATTTGCAAAATAAAAAAATAAAACATAAACAATTGATGAAGGGTTCTGAGCTTTATTTCATTTTTATGTACCTTTATTTGTTAATAAAATATATACTTTATTGAAGACCTATTTTTCCAGGCATTGAGCAAAGCACTGGAGACTCAGAAATCAACCATAAGTAGAGCTGAAAATGGAAAGACTTGAATCCTGATCCTGACCGTGCTATTAAAATATTTTGCGACATTAAATTGTTTAATCTTAAGCTTCTATTTCCAAATATGGGGGTGCCTGGGTGGCTCAGTCGGTTAAGTGTCGACTTTGGCTCAGGTCACAATCTCACGGTTCAGGGGTTCAAGCCCCACACAAGGCTCTGCGCTAACAGTTCAGAGGCTGGAGCCTGCTTCAGATTCTGTGTCTCCCTCTCTCTCTGCCCCTCACCTGCTTGCTCTCTCTCTCTCTAAAATAAATAAACATAAAAAAATTTATTTCCAAATATGTAGGAAGAAAAGGCACAATTGAGCTGCCATATCTGCAGAATTGCCTTGAAGATCACACACGTATTGTTCCAGTTGTGGGGGTAGCTTTGGGGTGAAGTGCTCCAGGCTTCTCCCTGCATGTGAGAAAAGGGACATCACTGCGAACGTGGGTAGATGAACAGATGGGGTGGGGGGCAGGTAAAGCTAAGAAACAAGATGTGCAGTGAAAGTGCTCACATAAGGATAAAAATAGAACAATCCTTGAAACAAAACATGGGGAAGAAAAAATGAAGCATCAAACTGAACGCAAGTGGTGAAGTCCCATGGTGTAACCCACCAGGTCAGAGGCAAATAATCAAGGGCTAGTATGACTCAGGGACAGCAAGTTATCCCATTTTCATGACAGTGCCTCATATCTTGTAATTATTTGACAAGCGACAATCTCGCATGCAAAGCTGAGTATTCTTAGGGTGTTTTCCGCATCCAACTGGCAGTTAATACTGAGTTGACACTGTAGATTCTCATCTTTGGATGACAGTGGCATGCCTGACGTGGGGCTCGGTTTCCACAGAAGACAACCAAATAAGTCACCAATCCTTCTGCACGCTTCACATCCTAAGGAAATACCTCCTCTACCTGGAAAGCAGGTTGGTTTGGGATGGGATGGCTGTTGACTGTAAGAGGAGCAGGCTGTTAAATAATAAAAATCCAGGATCCAATTTCCAAATACTCTCTGAAAAAAGGATTTTAAGCCTACATATTAAAAAATGTACTATCAGTGTTGGACTTGGGGTCATGAAGGTAACAGACAGTAATAACTTCAAAAGAGAATGAG
Organism: Panthera leo; assembly: GCF_018350215.1. Lineage (NCBI taxonomy): Eukaryota > Metazoa > Chordata > Mammalia > Carnivora > Felidae > Panthera > Panthera leo. The sequence continues at coordinate 3,373,975 of NC_056688.1, read as the reverse complement.
GCTGTATCCCCTCCTCCACTCTGAATCTTTTTGGCTGTGTCACTAAACATTCCATATCACTGTGTTTATCCAATTGCACAACCAATCAATAGCACATCAACTTTCCACCCACTTTAATATTTCTTACATCGGCTTTTATTGAACAGTGGTAAAACTTCAAGATAAACAACTTTTTGGACTTGTTTTATGTGGATATGAGAATCTAAAAGAGAATCAAAAGTTAACCCAAAGTCCAAGAAGGAAAAGTAGAACTTGGAATTACTAATGCAACTCAATCCAACAGATAATTCAGAATACCTATTCTGCACTTAACATTGTCACTGTTGCTTGAAGGAACACAAATATAGGAATGTTCAATTTAACATAATTCAGCAAATGTTTACTTAATGGGTACCTACTTTCCACAAGGTACTCTTTTAGATACATGAGATGCAGGGGTGAGTAAGAAATTATCTTCGGGTTCAAAAACCTTGCAGTTTACTTGCAATGCATGTAAGTATCTGGGGGCTGTTATAATATAGTTGAAAAATACCCAGAGTCAGATTAAATATGTTAAGTGGCATTAAAGAAGAAAAACAAATATTTAGCATTTTTAAAGAAGGGCAATTAAATGCAGGGAGGCCATTATTACACTGAACAGATCATGAAGACAGCGACTGAGGGGGTACAGATATTTCACATCAAATTCATAGATGGCTGGAGAGTAAGAAAGATTAAGGAAAGAAATTAGAGACAAGTACGATGATTTTTCCTGCTTAAGCAGAGGCTACCAGTACCCTGCTGATATTGCCCTGGCAGTTACCCCTATAAGCCCATCATGCTTACTGAAAATAAATATCTGTGATTCTACACCTGAGGGGTTTTATTCTGACCAGTGAAGACACCATCTTTGTAGGCAGGACAATCCAAAAGCACCAGAGAGTTGGAATCTAGAGGCAACTCTTGGCCAGTGGGGGACAGTGACAAGTCTCTCAGTGGCAGAGCTTTGAGCAATACACCCAATCATCAACTCAGTGGAAGAGACCAATGGCCTGGATCAAGATACTCTACAGACAAATGCATATCCACTGGCTTCACTAGTTATTCAGGGTCTAAGAAGGAGCAAGATTAGAAGACTGAAGACAAAGTCACCTGGGAAAGAAGCCTATGATTGGATCTACAGGAGTGGGAAAAAGTGTGTTAATCTTTATTTCTCACATAATGCCTACCAAAAAACATCCAGAGCAGAGAAGGTATTGAGCAACTACTTGATAAGATGATAAGATGACTGGTCTGGTGGAGTTCAGCCAGTCTCTGCCTTTGGCCCCATTATTTTCACTGCTGGGCTGATAGACGCGGTAGTTGTGGGGACACGGATGGAGGCAGGGCACAGTCCAGTATCATGGCTCCCTCCAACCAAGTCTGAAGTAGCTAGTGTCATGGCTGAATGTCCAAACATTAGGAACATAAACTGACATTAAGCTCCAGATGTTGTACCATTTTCTAAGACATCTACCTGTGGCGAGTTATCAGAATTATCATTATAGGACCTCCCATAACATGTTTCAGCAAAGGAAGTGTGACAGTATTTAAATAATGATGAAATCCACTAGCTATACCATATACCACACTACCCAGAAGATTCCAACATGATAAGACATTGGAAAGCCCTTAGAGGCTCAGTTGAAGTGGCATCTTGGTGATCATGTCCCATGGAAGGGAGGTGAACAATGGTGCTTTCTACCTCATAGTTAGCATTCATGGGTGAAGAAACCAAAGGGAGGAACTAAATGCACCATTTCTTGTCATAATTCTTAGTGACCCACTCTGAAATTTGTGCTTATCCCCGGAATTTTAGGCTCCCTTGGATCAGAACACTCTAAGGGGACAGACAAAATCAGACTTCCTCTTAAGTCTAAAGCCATGACTACCACCTGTTTATTCTAGATTCTTCAAACTAATAGGCAAGGAAACCATTTAATAAACTGATACGGTTAACTGATCTTGTTGTGATGGTTAATTTCATGTGCCAACTTGACTGAAACACAGGTTACCCAGATATTTTGTCAAACATTATTCTGGGTATGTCTATCAGGACACTTTTGGATGGGCTTTATATTTGAATCCATAGACTGAGTAAGGGAGAATGCCCTTTCTAATGTGGGTGGGTCTCATCTAATCAGTTGAAGACATGAATATAACAAAAAGATTGACCTTTCTTTGAATAAAAGAGAATCTCTTCAGCTTCTTAGAGCTGCTCTATTCCAGCTCTAAGACCTGCGTTTGGACTTGAACTGAAGCACTAGGTCTTAAAAGGTCTTGAGCCTCCTGGCTTTTGGACTGGAACTCACACATGAGCTCTCCAGGTCCTCAGGGCTTCAAACATGGACCAAGACCACAGCACTGGCTCTCCTGGGCTACAGCTTACTCACTGCAGATCTCCTATTTGTTGTTTTTTTTTTGTTTTTTTTTTTCTTGAGAACCTTGACCCATACGCTGATTATCACAAGGCACATGACAAAAGGTGACTGGATCTCAAGGATTTATAGCAGCCTATCTTGCTACTGCCATGGCCAGTGTTAAACCTGATAGGAAGCAAGTTAATGCAAAATAAGTTCTGATTCAGGGCGTTGGTAATGCTTTGTTATTTTAAGGCTTTTGATTTTATTTTATTTAGAAATTGTAACCGACCAGTGTCTGAAAAAAAATTGGTTACAGGGCAGAGCGGAAATAATTGCAGTACAAGTGAGTTTTTCAATGGGTAATTTCTAGCAAATGTTATTTTTGCCCTGCCCACATCCCTTCAACACTTCCCTATACCTGCCTAATGCTGTGTACTATGATGTACTTCTGGATGAGAAAGTACACTTCTCCTCACCTCCTTGTATTTTTGGTAAAACAGTCTATCCTGGTACACCTGGATGAGCTTTCGAACCACAGGCTGAGCTCAGTACACAGGGTGTGATTTATTTTGTTCATAGAAAGGCTGATCAGGGAAGGGCCAACACATAAACCAAGCCAGATTTTCCCCAATTATGTGTAGTTCCTAGCAGAAGGAGGAAGAGAAAGTGAGAACTGAGCCTCATGGTAGGCTTTGGTAGCTTGAAACTAGTGTTATACAGAAAATAATAACAGATATAATCTAACTCATTTCATTTTGTTCCGGGCAGTTATAATTAGAAAATAAAGAATCATGGTTAATACAGAAAGTGAGACATCGTAGATCAATGACTGAGACTGGACAGCCTTGAGGGCCAGAGGGAGGGGCCTACGCCTTAACTTATTTTAACCAACAGAGCCAAAAAGTACAAGAAGTTCAAGTGACAAAGTTTTTGTTTTTATTTTTCCTTATCTTCTGTCTCAACCCTCTTGATTGCTATTGTGATATACGTGCTTAGGCTTGTATCCTACACTACACCTCATCTCACACGGTCCTCATTCTTTCCAAGCCTTTCTTCATTTTAGTCTTTGATTCATTTCTCCTGCATCTTTACTTACTCTCCTTATTGTAGGCATCATTTTAATATAATTACATGTGTCCTTACCCAAATAAGATAATTTATTCTGAAATACGTGTGAGATTATTCTAGCTCCAGATGCCTACTTAAGTGATTCTACAAGTGGTATTTCGTGCTATAAATCTCCATCTGCTTTCTTTTTCTTAATCCACCCAATGTTTGAAATGTATACCTATATTGCCTGATGTAAGTCTCCATCAACTTTTCTCAAAATTCAAGCATATTCCATTATCCGGTCTCCTATCAATGCTTCCAATAGCTTAGCATCAGAACAAATACTGGAAAGCATCACCTTGTACATGCTATCATATGAATCTGAGACAGAGCATCTTTAGGATATAACCTGAGGTATGATGGCTGAATTATAAATTATACACATGTTTATTTCACTTACCTACTACATGATTGATTTATAAAGTGGTTAGAACTTTAAATTCCTACCAGCTGTACATGCAGTTTCCTAGGACTCCATATTCTGGACAACATTTGATACTGATTTTGTAAATTTTCTATTCTAGAGAATGTGAGTGCTACATATTTGTTGTAATTTGTGTTTTTCTAATGGTTAATGAGATTGAAAACCTCATCATGCACTCTCTGGTCATTTCCAAATCTCTTTTTGTGAATTTCTTAAACACTGGTTTTGTTTCTTTCTCTGTTGGGTCCTCTCTAAGTCATTGGAGTAGAGCAGTTTTAATCTAGATAGTACAATTTTAGGGAAGTTTAAATGTTGCAAATACTTTCATTGAATGTATCTCTCTAATAACTGTTAATGAGATTGAAAACCTCATCATGCACTCTCTGGTCATTTCCAAATCTCTTTTTGTGAATTTCTTAAACACTGGTTTTGTTTCTTTCTCTGTTGGGTCCTCTCTAAGTCATTGGAGTAGAGCAGTTTTAATCTAGATAGTACAATTTTAGGGAAGTTTAAATGTTGCAAATACTTTCATTGAATGTATCTCTCTAATAACTTTGTGGTATCTTTTGCTGAAGAGAATTTCTTAATTTTAATAAAGAAAGATTTATCAATTTGAATGTTTTTTTGTTTTTACTATTAGGGTCTTAATTAATGTGTAATTTCCTACCAAGGTCAAGAGAATATCATCCTAGATTTTCTTCATTAACTTAATAGCTTTATCTTTCACAATTAGGGCTTTAATCCATCTAGAGTTTATTATTGTATATAGAATGAATTAGATCCTGCTTAGTGTCCATGACATCATTTAATAGATAAATATTCTTTCCCAGTGATCAGTAGTTGTGATACAAATACTGTCATTAAAATTGTTCCAAGTATTTACAAAATGTTGTTCTCGTGTTCAAAGTTCAAAATCACTTTTTAAAGTTCCCTCAGAAAACCTCCCTGGAATTTTGTTAGCTATTGTATTGAATTCATCTTTATTTCTTCACAAAAACTGAAGAAGAGTTAGCAAACCAGTGTTTACAAAGTATCTACTATATGTTGTGGGTAATAATTTTATGGAACAAAATAAAAATGGGCTATTAAAAATGGAAACAAAAATCAGGGAGGTCAGGAAGATGGCAACGTGGAAGGATCGTGAGCTCACCTTGTCCCACAGACACATCGAGTTAATAGCTGCATCTCTACAACAAACTCTGAAAACAACTTAAACCCTGCAGGACAGATTTTCCACAGTTAATCACAGAGAGGAGGCCACATCAGTAAGAGTGAGAGGGGTGGAGATGTGATTGGAAGCCAAATATCGTGCTAGAATATCCACAAACAGGAGGGACACCACACAGAGGTATGAGGACATTAGACCCCACACCAGGAATGCCACACATGGGGGACCTGCACTGGTGTGATGATCCCCCATAATTTCTGGCTTTGAAAATCAATGGGGCATAGCTTTACAAGGTTTTACAATCAGCAAGGCTTACTTCTGCGAACTTTAAAGATCAGTGGGCTTAGCTCTGGGAGAGTCAAAAGGCAAGAGGAAACTGAATCGCCCTGCTTAAAGAGACAGCATAATAAACAACCCTGTAGAGACAAAGTATAGACACAGTAGTTTGAAAAGCACCTGGGGTATATGTGAAAGAGATTTCTTTACAAATCCCTGAGGGGGGTGGTGGGCAGGGATCTTTGGGAGAATCCTCCAAGAACAAAGTGCTGGTAGTCACCATTTCTATTCCCCTGCTGCAGCATAGTCAGACACTTGCAAGAACCAGCGTGAACACCCTCCAACTATATTCTAGCACTGTGTACCCCGCCCCTGTGTTCCTCTGTGAATCTGCCCCATCCAACCCACCCCATGCAGCAGGCATCCCTCCAAAGCAGTTTCTTCCCTGAGCCACCCTACAAGCAACCCCATCAAGGACTGGCACCACTCCAAAGTGACTCCTGACCTGGGGAGAGGGAAAGATAACCACACATGTCACTGCGCCTGCAGTCCCAGAGCCGAACCTTATAGCTGGCTACACAGTGACAGCACACCACTAATAAGAGCAGCTGTAGCCCTGGCTGATGGACCGAGGACAGGCATCTGGTCTGATGCCAGCTCCACCAACCAATGGAAGCCTCTCAGAGGCAGCACAGGGAGAGTGCCTTGTCTACTAGTGAAACACAGCCCCCGCAGACCGACTGAGGGCAGGCATCGGTCTGACTGCTGGTGCTGTCCAACAACAAGCTCCTGGTGACGTTAGCTAGGCCCTTTAACAGCACAGGGACAAAGGCCTGCCTGTTACACCCACAAGAGGCAAAGTGGGCCAATGCAGCCAACTGGACCAAAGGCAACACAGCTTGGCCACAGAAGGGCACATGCAATGCACACAGGAGGCAATGTTGCAGTACCTGTTCCTGGTGAACAGGGGACACCCCACTGCAGGGCACTAACTCTTCTTCATGGGGCCACTGTGTTCAAGAGCAGGAGACATAGTTGACTTCCCTAATACATAGGAATAAACATAGAGAGTCAGACAAAATGAGGAGACAGAGGCATATATTCCAAATGAAAAACAGGACAAAATTACAGCTGAATGAAATGAATATGCCTGATAAAGAATTCAAAGTAATGGTCAAAAAGATACTCACTAGACTGGAGACAAGAGGAGAGGATCTCAGTGAGATATTCAGCAGAGATAGAAAATATAAAAACAAACCAGTTAGAGATGAAAAACCCCATAACTGAAATAAAAATACACTAGAGAGAATCAGTAGCAAATCAGAGGAGACAGAATAGATCAGGGACCTGGAACACAGGCTAATGGAAAGCAACCAAGCCAAATGGCAAAAACCAAAAAACATAATAAGAAATGCGAATCAGTTATGGGAACTTAGTGGCATCATCAACTGTAATAATACTGACAGTATAGGAGTCCCAGAAGTAGAGAGAGAGAAGGAGGATAAAATTTATTTGAAGAAGTAATATCCTAAATCTTCCCTTAATCTGGAAAACGAAATAGTCTTCCAGATCCAGGAGTCACAGAGATCCCCAACAAAATCAACCCAAAGAAGCCCACACCACATAGGATTAAAATGGCAAAAAGGTAGTGAGAAGGAAAGAATTTTTAAAGCAGCAAGAGAAAAGCAAGCAATTATATTTAAAGGAAATTCCAGGGGCGCCTGGGTGGCTCAGTCGGTTAAGCGGCCGACTTCAGCTCAGGTCACGATCTCGCAGTTTGTGAGTTCGAGCCCCGCGTCGGGCTCTGGGCTGATGGCTCAGAGCCTGGAGCCTGCTTCCGATTCTGTGTCTCCCTCTCTCTCTGCCCCTCCCCCGTTCATGCTCTGTCTCTCTCTGTCCCAAAAATAAATAAACGTTAAAAAAAAAAAAATAAAATAAAATAAAATAAAGGAAATTCCATAAGGCTGTCAGGTGATTTTTCAGCAGAAACTTTGCAGGCCAAAAGGGAGAGGCATCATATGTTCAAAGTACTGAAAAGAAAAAAACCTGCAACCAAGAATATTCAAGGTTTTCATTCAGAATAGAAGTGAGGTAAAGTGTTTCCCAGAGAAATAAAAGTTACAGGATTTCATCACTACTAATCCAGCCTTACAAGAAATGCTAAAGAGAATTCTTTGATTGGAAAAAAAAGCCATAACTAGGAGTAAGAAAATTACAAAAGAAAAAAATTTCACAGGTAAATGCAAACATAGAATAGAAACAGTAGATTAATCACTTATAAATTGTATACAGTTTAAATCCCAAAAGCAGTAAAATCAATTAAACCTACACAAGTCAACCAAGAGATTTAAAAATGAAAAACTGTAAATTATGACATCAGATCCATAAAAAAATGGAGGGAGTAAAAATTTAAAGCTTTTAGGATGTGTTCAAACTTCAGCAGCCAACAACTTAATAGAAACTTCTATATGATAAGATGTTATATATAAACTCAATGGTAACTACAAATCAAAAACCTATAATATATACACATACATAATAAATAGTACAGGAATCCAAACTTCATAAATAAAAAACATAATAATAATCCACAAGGGAAAAGGGCAAGAGAAGAAAGGAATAGAGCAGAACTACAAAGACAACCATAGAGAAGTAACAAAATTGCAACAAGTACATGCCTAACAATAATTGATTTAAATGTAAATGTACTAAATGCTCTAATTAAAATACACAGGGTGCCTAAATGGATAAAAAAGCAAGACCCATCTATATGCTGCCTACAAGGGACTCACTTCAGACCTAAAGACACCTGCAAACTGAAAGTGAAGGGATGGAAAATATTTAACATTCAAATAAAAGAAAAATCAAGCAAACACACAAAACAAAAAGAAAGGTGGGGTAGTAATACTCATATAGGAAAAAACAGAATTTAAGACAGAGTGTTGCAAGAGACAAAAAAGGACCTACATAACTATAATGAGCAAAATCCAACAAGAGAATATAGTAATTATAAATATCTATGTACCCAACAAGAGAGCACCTAAATACATAAAGCAACTATTAAGCATAATAAAGGGAGAAATTGACACTGATACAATAATGGTAGGAGACTTTAATACCCCATATACATCAATGAATAAATAATCCAGACAAAAATTTACAAGAAAACAGTGGCTTAGGATGACACATTAGACTAGATGGACCTAACATATATTCAGAACATTCCATACAAAAACAGAAGAATACACATTTTCAAGTGCACACAGAACATTTTCCAGGATAAATACACATTAGGCCTCAAAACAAGTTGCAATAAATTTAAAAAGACTGAAACCGTATATGCATCTTTTCTGACCATAACAGTCTGAAAATAGAAATTAACCACAAGAAAAAAATTGCAAAAGAATGCAAACACATGGAGGTTAAATAACATGTTACTAAACAATAAGTAGGTCAATCAAGAAATTAAAGAGGACATTAACAAATGGACATGGAGACAAATGGAAATGAAAACACAACAATCCAAAGTCTTTGGGATGCAGGAAAAGCTGTTCGAGGAGAGGGGTCTACACCAATACAGGCCTACCTTAAGACACAAAGAAACAAAAATATCAAATAAATAACCTAACTTTACACCTAAAGGAGATAGAAAGAGGAGAACAAGCAAAGCCCAAAGCCAGCACAAGGAAGGAAATAATACCAATTAGCACAAAAAAAAAAAAAAAATGAAATAGAGACACAATAGAACAGATGAATGAAACCAAGGGCTGATTCTTTAAAAAGATAAACAAAATGGGCAAACCTTTACCCAGGTTCATCAAGAAGGAAAGAGACAGAACTCAAACAAGTAAAATCAGATCCAAGGAGGAGAAATAATGACTGACACCACAGAAATACAAAGGATTATAAGAGAATTTTTGAAAAATTATATGCCAACAAATTAGACAACCTAGAAGAAATGAATAAATTCCTACAAACATATAGTGTTCTAAAATTGAATCAAGAAGGAATAAAAAATTTGAACAGACCAATTATTTGCAATGAAATTGCATCAGTAATTAAAAACTCCCAATACAAAAGTTTAGGACCAGATGGCTTCACATATGAATTATTCCCAACATTTAAAGAGGAGTTAAGATGTATTCTTCTCAAACTATTCCAAAAAAATAGAAGAGGAAAAAAGCTTCCAAATTCATTCTATGAGGCCAGTATTAACCTGATAACAACCCCCGCCAAAATACAACAAAAAAGAAAACTACCAATATCTCTGATGAACATAGATGCAAAAATCCCCAATAAAATGTTAGCAAACCAAAATCAGCAATACATTTTTAACATTCACTATGATCAAGTGAGATTTATTCCACAGATGTAAGTATGGCTCAATATTTAGAAATCAATCAACCTGATACATCACATAAACAAGAGTAAAAATAAAAAACATGTGATCATCTCAGTGGATGTAGAAAAAGTACTTGATGAAGTACAATATCATTTCATGATAACAACTCTCAATAGAGTGGGTTTAGAAGGAACGTATTTCAACATAATAAAGGTCATATATGAAAAACCCACAGTGAACACTATACTCAATGGTGAAAAATTGAGAGCTTTTTCTCTAAGATCAGAAACAAGACAAGGATGTCTGTTCTCACCACTTTTATTCAATATAGTACTGGAAGTCCTTGCTGCAGCAATCAGACAAGACAAAGAAATAAAAGGCATCCAGATTGGTAAGGAAGAAGTAAAACCGTCACTATCTGCAGATGACATGATACTATATAGAGAAAACCCTAAAGTCTCCGCCAAAAAACTATTAGAACTCACAAGTGAGTTCAGTAAGGTCGCAGGATACAAAATTAATATAGAGCAATCTTTTGCATTTCTATATGCTAAAAATGAAGTAGCAGAGAGAGAAATTAATAATCCTATTTACAATTGAACCAAAAATAACAAAATGAAGATGACACCAAAAAATGGGAAGATATTCCATGCTCATGAATTGGAAAAACTAACAATGTTAAAATGTTTATATTACCCAAAACAATGTACACATTTAAAGCAATCCCTATTAAAAAACACTAGCAGCATTTTTCACAGAGCTAGAAATAATACTAAAATTTGTACAGAACTACAAACGACCCTGAATAGCCAAAGCAATCTTCAGAAAGAAAAGAACAAGTCTGGAGGTATCACAATCTCAGATTTTAAGATATACTACAAAGCTATAGTAGTCACAATAGTATGGTACTGGCACAAACATAGACACATAAATCAATGGAACACAGAGCCCAGAAATAAAAAGGTCAATCAAATTTATTACAAAGGATGCAAAGAAACACAAAGGGTAAAAAGAATATCTCTTCAATAAAAGGTGTTGGGAAAACTGGATAGCAACATGCAAAAGAATGAAACTAAAATAAAATGAATTAAAGACATAAACACGAGACCTGAAAGCATAAAAATCCTAGAAGAGAACAAAGACAGTGACTTCTCTGACAGTGGCTACAGGAACATTTTTCTAGATGTACCTCCTCAGGCCAGGGAAACCAAAGCAAAAATAAACTATTGGGACTACATGAAAGTAATAAGCTTTTGCAAAGCAAAGGCAACAAAACAAAACAAAACACTCCTACTGAATGGAATAAGTTATTTACAAATGATATATCCAATAAGGGGTTAATATCCAAAATATAGAGAGAATTTATACAACTCAACACACACACACACACACACACACACACACACACACACACACACAAACCTAATCCAATTAAAAAAGGGCTGAGGACATGAATGGACACTTTCCTAAAGAAGACATCCAGATGGCCAACAGACACATGAGAAGATACTCAACATCACTTGTCATCATGGAAATACAAATAAAAACCAAGTGAGATACCACCTTACACCTGTCAGAATGGCCAGGATCAAAAAGACAAGAAATAACAAGGGTTGGCAAAGATGCGGACAAAAAGGAACCCTTGTGTACTGTTGGTGGGAATGCAAGTTTATAGGTATAGTCACTAAGGAGAACAGTATGGAGGTTCCTCAAAAACCTAAAAATAGAAACATCATATAATACAGTAATTCCACTATTGGGCATCTACCCAAAGAAAACAAAAGCAATAATTTGAGAAGACGTATGCACCCAGGTGTTTACTGTAGCATTATTTACAACAGCCAAGATATACAAGGAGCCTGAGTGTCCAGTGACAGATGAATGGGTAAAGAAGAAGTGGTATACACACACACACACACAGACACACAAAGATGCACAGATACACACAATGGAACCTTACTCAGCCATGAAAAACAAAACAAAAAAAAAATGAGATCTTACCATTTGCAACAACATGAATGGAACTAGAATGTATTATGCTAAGTGAAATAAGCCAGACGGAGAAGGACAAACACCATATGATCTCACTCATATGAGGAATTTAAGAAACAAAACAAATGAAGAAACAAAGAAAAAAAGATACAAACATAAAAACAGACCCTTAGATACAGGGAACAAACCAGTGGTTGCCAGAATGGACGTGGTGGGGATGGGTGAAATAGGTAAAGAGGACTGAAAGCTGTGACTTCCAGTTACCAAATAAATAAGTCATGGGAATAAAAAGTACATCATAGGAAATATAGTGAATACGACGATAATAAGGTTGCTTGGTGACAGACGGTGTCACTTACTGTGATGAGCACTCAGTAATTTACAGTACTACTGAATCACTGTATTACACACTTAAAACGAATATAGCACTGTGTGTTACTTATACTTCAAAAAACAAAACAAAAAGAAAAAAAAGAGCGTCCAACCTTACTAGAAATAAGTGACACATAGATGAAAGTTATACAAATGGTTTTCACTTTTTAAATTAAAAGTGACAGTACTAATAATTAGTGTATAAGAGAGTGTGGTAAAACAAAATTTTATATACTGGTGGGAGCGTCACTTTACAGCTTTACCAGAGAATTCTTGGTCAATACTTCTAGAATCTTAAATAAGAACGGACTTTTAGACAGATAGCTCCTTCCAGAAATGTATCCTAAGGAAATAATCATACAAGAAGGAAAGGACTTACGTATTAATGTATTCAATGAAGAGTTGTTTATAATTGTAAAAACACAGTAAATATTGTTAACATTCCATCATAGAACATTTTAAATTATACTGTGCTTCATCCACATAAGGGACTGCACTCAGTAAAATTTGTTATAGATGCCATGCAAGCACCTGACATTCAGCTTTTCATTGTTGAGACATCCATTTCAAAGACATCCACGTGGGAGCACCTGGCGGGGGGGGAGGGGAGGGCTCAGCTGAGCATTGGACTTTGGTTCAGGGCATGATCTCATGGTTCATGAGTTTGAGTCCCACCTCGGGCTTGCTGCTGTCAGCCTGTCAGCACAGAGCCCCCACTTTGGATCTTATGTCCCCCTCTCTCTGCCCCTCCCCTGCTTATGCACATTCTCGCTCAAAAATTAAATAAAACATTAAAATAAAAGACAACCATCTGGAAAAAACACACTGCCTCCTAGATGACATGGGTACCAGCAAAACTAGATGAGAAATCAGGCCACTCCCACCCGGTAAGTTCCCAAGCTCCCCCTCTAGAAACTGTAAAGGAGCCTAGATAACTGACCACTGGGGTAACCCTGGTTTTCCTCTCCTGCACCCTAACGCCCATTCTTATGTTGTTAATTAGCCAATAAAGAGCAAACCCTGGGGATCCTAAACATCCCACTCCAGACCCCACTAAAGGGCAAAGCCCCAGGTGTGCATAGTCTCTCTTTCTGCCACCACCTGCAGCAGCCTTGTTGTGTGACCCTTGGGCATGGTGGGGCCTCCAAGACACATGAGTAATAAGTCTCTATTTTCCAACATGACCTCAAGGGCAGGTCCAGCCTCAACAGTGGGTCTGCTGGGGGAAATACCTGTGGCGGCTTGTCACAAGCACTGTGAGCTCTGGCAAGTACCTCAGGCGTTTAGAACCAGTGGTATCACCACCAGCAGAATGAGACCCATACAACACATGTCCATTATTTCTATGGATAATAGGATAGAGTAAAAAGCAATTTAGATATAAATGTGGATGATATAATTCTTTGATTTTTAAAACCAGAGATATGGGGGCCCTGGGTGGCTCAGTCGACTAAGGGTCCGACTCCTGATTTCAACTCCGGTCATGATCTCACAGTTCATGATTTCGAAACCTGTGCTGGGCTCTGCACTGACAGTGAGGAGCCTGCTTGGGATTCTCTCTCTTTCGCTCTCTCTCTCTCTCTGCCCCTCCCCTGCTCTCTCTCTCTCAAAATAAATAAATAAACTTAAAAAATAAAACAAGAGAGAGAGAAAGTACACGGATATATATGTACATATGTCCCATGTGTACGTGTGCACAATTTATTATCAAAATAGCATCTGTGGTTATCTACAGATGAAAAAACAAGTGACTTCTTTGCTTATCAGTATTTATTTTTTTCCATCATGGGCATGAATACTCTCTCTATCTCAACTTGTTAAAAAGAAATAGATCAATTAGACATACCTCCTTCAAATAGTTGTTCTAATTCCATTCTATATAAACTACTGTCTGACTTTGAATTTCCAGAGCAGCTACATTTAAAATATCTTGTGGTTGATTCATTTTGCTTTCTCGTTTAAATAAGAAATACCAAGGGAAAACCCTAAATCTTGCCTATCACTCATGTTGTCACAAAGGAACACTAGAAATATCCACTAGATCACCCCAACATAACTGTAAAATGAACAAACAACATTCTGATTTATGCATCAGTCTCTTGTAAAGTTGGGGTCTGGTGGCGCTGTTTATAAACTCATGTTTGTGCATTGGCAAATATGAAGACAATGTCCCAAGTACTACCAAGATAATACCATCCTTTTAGGCTTAGTCTGATCATTAACATTATTTATAATGCTTTTTATTAATGTTATGTTTAAAAGATTATAATTTTAAAAAGTGTATTTCTTTCTCATTATTGAACCTGGCCTAAAGAGGTAGCACATTTGAACAGTGGTCAGGACATGCATGTTCCACGTATAAAAACAGAAAAACATCCTGTGAACATTAGAAAAATGACTATGATTTACCTGTACATTTTTTAGTATTATAGTGGAATTGGAAACAGAAACAGACTCAAAGCAAAATTCACCCTCATGACTTTTGCAATACAGGCTTATGTTACTGCTAGAAAAACTTATCTCACATAAACAGTATACCAGAAAAAAATATATATGGTTTAGGGAATAGGAATTTCTTTTAAAAAACCACACATTTTATTAAAAATGTGTGTGGCAGGTATATCCTATACATTTTACTGCAAAAATATTATACTCAAACTAAATCTAGAAGAATTTTTTTCCCAGTTACTAGGCAAGAAACCCCAATAAAGCGATGTGAAACCCAGGCATTATTAAGATTTTTTGTTTTACCATTTTATCATTTTTATTTTATAAAAACACCATTGGTATTTTAGCTTATTGCATTAATTTAGTGGCATTCCCAAATTTATAATAAGTTTATATAAGTTCTTTAAATATCTAGTATACTGTGTTCAATCTCTCATCTAGACATATCTAAATAGGCACTCTGGAAAGGAAGTCAGGGACATTTTTGATGCATGGTCCCATTTTCCCAAGGTATTGCTAATGCAATCATCAAAAGCACAACACACCCGATGCTATACAATAGATAAGTCTCAGATAAGGGCTATATTAAAAACATATATTTTGCTCTCTCACCAATTCTGCACCAAACGGTTCTCTGTGGTGGCAAAATTTTACTAGCTTTGCTTCTCAGCTTGAAAAATAATATTAAACAATGGACCAAACACTGAATTCTAAACTATTAAATATATTTTTCAGGTGTAATAAAGGTGTGCTGTCAATGAACATTCAAGAGACTGGTGAACTTGATTATAAACTCCTAAGACTTAGAATGTGAGACAAATAACATACCAAATATTTTTAAAACTATGATGTAGAGAGATTAAATTATTTGCCACTGAAATCAGGAATACCAATTATAACTAATACTTCTCAGCATTTGCATTTATACCCTTATTCATTGGTCATTATCTTACCCAATCCCCACCATACTCTGTGTAGAAATTTATAATGATAATCTTCCATTTAAAGGAGAAGTTTACAAGCAACCTGAAGGTATGCCAGAAACTGTGGGCAGATACCACTGGTTATGTAGGTTTTAGAACACAGTGTAAGGCTAGAACAAAATGCTAATCTATGGATTTGTGATTTCCACTTAGCCATTTTCAATCACTACTTTATGATGTAATCAGGATCTATCATGCTAATCTACAGTCAGTTCTTCTCACTGTGAAATAATTACAATTCCTAGTCCCCTGGCCGGTAGACAGAGACGTGATGAATTGGACCACGGGGGCTGTGAGAGGAAATGGCACGGTCATTAGGGTCATTGTGGCCTGAAGCATTCAAGGGCTGGCGTACAACCCTTCAACCATCTCTTCTTCTGACGTGGTAATGATGGAAGTGTGTGTTACACTGGAGGTAGTAGGTGCAAAGCCTGATGGCCTGTTGAGACACTGCACAGAGGACAGAACCCTTAGGCAGTCTCTTGCCCCCATGGTGACCGTAGCCTGAGTAACAAAAACTTCTACTGTGCTAAACTTAATTGAAATTCTTGTGTTTGCTACTTCGACATAGCTTCAAAACCCCAGTTTATGCAAAATTTTGCCTTTTGTTTTAACATTGAGAACTTAGAAAATTCTTCAGTAAGGAAAAGGAGACCCCAAATATACTAAAGCCCACTTAGAAACTGGACACATGGGGCACCTGGGTGGCTCAGGTCGTTGAGCGTCCGACTTTGGCTCAGGTCATGATCTCGCAGTCTGTGAGTTCGAGCCCCATGTCGGGCTCTGTGCTGAGGGCCAGAGCCGGGAGCCTGCTTCGGATTCTGTGTCTCCCTCTCTCTGACCCTCCCCCGTTCATGCTCTCTCTCTTTCTGTGAAAAATAAATAAACTTAAAAAAAATTAAAAAAAAAAAAGAAAGAAACTGGACACAGAGTTTGTGTAGTTGAAGAAGACTATTCTGTACAGTTCTTTCAAAGGGAAAGGCGCCTCATTTTTCCACATTTGTTCTGTATTGACACTTATAATTGCCCTCAGCATCCTGGAATCATTCACAAAGGGTATAAAAGTGGTTTGTGTTATTCATGATACTAAGAACTGAAGGGTTTTTTTTTTTTTGTTTGTTTGTTTGTTTGTTTGTTTTGCAGTTAGTGATAGTCCTGTTGTGAGTTGTCACTTGTGTATGTAGTTGGAGCAAATACAGATTGGTTTTTCCTCTTCATAGATGAGATTTTGCTTTCACGAAATGAACAGTTTCAGAATGTGGGCACACAAGGAGAACAGATTGGTTTAATACAGAACATGGGTTAGAAGACTTCCTTTGGTCATACTTGGGACTCTCATGGCATTGATTTTACTTGGGATAGAGCAGATTGGAAGAGTGGGTAAAGTTCAGAATGATCTAGAGTGAAAGAATAGAACTTTTCCTTGTGTCGACCTCAGGAAGGCAAGGAGGGCACATCAAAGAACTGCTTTCAAGGTTCGCTGAAGACAAAGTTCAAATAAAACCACAGCAGCAGCCACGGCACCTGAAAAGCCTACAGCAGCTAGTGAGGTGTTTGTCCTTCTGAGATGAGGTGTAGGAAGAACACGACTGACTCTAAGGGAGGGAGATTATCCGATAGCACGTCAGCAAGTAGCGTCTCTGAAAGAGACCAAAGCAAGGTCAGGGTTTAAACAAATGCATTGGTCACAGAACAACCACAGCTGACCTTTTTTCTAAGTCTTAGCTCTGCGGTGATCTTGGCTAACTCAAGATGTTGGGGGGCATTAAAAGGAAGAATTGGCCTTTACAGTCTCTTCTGCAGCAAATACTCCACTTTACGGTCCAAATGTAGCAGTCCCTAGCACCAGCTTCTGTTGTTAGGTGATTCATGCACTCCCAAGATGTGCTGAGGGAAAGCACAGGTCTGACCTGAAGCTGGGAGACATGGGCTCTGCCCTGAAGCAGCTCACACATCCAGAGCCCAGCAATCATTGTCGCGGTGAAGAATTTATACGTGAGAGTGCATTCGTGGACTGAAATATACTCATTGATGGGAAAAAACGTGAGTGGCACCCTTTGCTAGGGTGAGAGTTTTCTTCTAGTTGTTTAGGTTCTAATGAATGGATGGACTCTTAACTGACTTAATGGTCACACAGCCATTAAATTATAGATTAAAAAAACTTGCAATGAATTGAGCACATGACCTTCACAAAACTCTTGCACTGCTGGGCTTGCTCAGGGAGAGGAACAGAACCTAAAGAGTGCAATAACTGAACTGGGGACAGAAATCCTTGTTTCTAAACTCTAGTTATTAATAATAATTCAATCTAAGGACTAGCCATGTGACCTGGGACAACTTAAATCCCTGGGACTTTAGGTTCTCATCAGGTGTAAAGCAAAACAATGTGGTCATTTGGCAAGACAACCATTAAGGTCCTGCTAATTTAAAGAGTTCAAGGTTTGTGAAGTGACTTTACATACTAATCAAAAAATAACATGGCGGGGTGCCTGGGTGGCTCAGTTAGTTAAGCAACCAACTCTTGATTTTGGCTCAGGTCGTGATCTCACGGTCCTCAGAGTGAGCCCTCCATTGGGCTCCAAGCCTACAGCACACAGCCTGCTTGGGATTCTCTCTCTCTCTGCCCTTCCCCTGCCCATTATCTCTATCTCTTTTTTTTTCTCTCTCTCTCTCTCTCAAAATAAATAAACATTAAAAAAAAAAAGAAATAACATGGCAATTGATGAAAAGGAAAAGTGAGAGAAGAACCTTCATGTTTAACTAAAACTGCCTACCTGAATGCATCAGGTGAAATCTTTCAAGAAAAATGCAAAATAAGAATGAGTCAAACTTTTCTTAAGCAGTGTGTAGAGAGCAAAGAAATGAGGAAAGGAGTGATATACACCCATGGGAACATAAATTTATCATGATGATAAAATTGTATTTAATGCCAGTAATGATGAGGTCCAATGGAGGCTTGATATCCACACGACCCCTCAGGCTTCCCTCCAGTTGATGTGTATTTAGCATTGCACATGTCTCAGACAAATCACAGTAAATTATATTCTTCTTAAAATGTTTTTACTCTGTCACAAAATAAATACAAGAGAACATTTTCTTCTTCAGGGGCAAGCACTCATAAATAGAATTAACTTGTCCACTTTTGTGGCAGATGGGCGCATAAATGGGAAGGACAGATCTTTCCTATTAGGTATATGGCCAAAGGCAGAGGCATACAGAGAGGCCTTCCTTTACAGGTGAATTCCTCACTGCTGGGTTCATTCGCAGACTTCAAACAACTTAATGTTTTTCTTAGAAATTCATCTCCCAAATCTCTGGGCTCATTTTCAGATGACTAAAAAGTGAATAAATGTAATAACTTCAGAAAACTAACAAGGATATCAAAACATTGTACGGACACACTTTGGAAAAAAAAATACCTCTCAAATCATATAGGATGATACAGAAGATGCAAGTCAGTTTTTCTGCCCTCCACTGTTTTCCCTGAAGGTAACTACCATAAAGTGGGTGCTATAGCAATAAACCTGAAGATGAAAGTCACTTCCTTTTCAATAAAATACTTAAACAATCTAAAGATGACATAAAATGCTTTCTATTTAAGCTTGGCGAGAGACCACTGGTCCTCGTGCTCTAACAAAGATATGGTATCTTACATATTGCTTGATTATAGGGATATAACCATGAAGAACTGGCTTGCACATGGCTACCGAGGCTCACAGGGGGATGGCCCGCTTCCAGATTTTCTCTTACTCCTTTGTTTGCTGAACTGAGCCCCATTTCTGGGAAGTGCTGCCCCATCCTGAACTCCCCTTAATGGCTATAATGGGAGTCATCTGCAAATATGGCGGATTTTCCAGAGGGCAATGACTAGCTTATTTTGCAGATTTGAGAATCGCTGTGGCCATATTTACGGGGAATTTTAAGACCCTTTAAAACAAGATGTACTCAAATAAATTAGAAGTCCTCTTTATCCTCTAGGAAAAGTCAGTAACACACCACCCGCCTTTTTCCCTGGGGAGAAAATTGTCATGCCCTTGGGCACTCTGGACAGGTGCGTGTATTGGACCATATGGAGTTTACTCCCCTATTGTCAGCATGCCATCCTACCAGGGTTTTCAATGAAGCCTTCCCCAAAGACTCAGAAAACAGCGGATGATATCACGTTTGAGAGATAGTCAGAAAGCAAGACTTAGTGGATCAAAGAGGATAGATGCAAAATAACTTGAAAGGGGACAGATGGGTTTAAAGAACTTCAATGAGTTATTTGTAATTGAACTTCTTATTGCATAATATAACAGATACTTGTTATTAAGATTTGTACTCTAGTACATACTAAAAATGAAAACATGTAACGTGTGTGTGTGTGTGTGTGTGTGTGTGTGTATGGATAGATAGATAGCTACACAGGCAGATCCATTGATTGATAAACTTCTCTGTCTTTTTGCTGGACAGGAATTTGGGGTTCAAAGAGCTAAAGTCCTTTATAGAAGGCCCCACACAGAATCAGGTTCAAACTCAAGTCAAATTCTACCTTTATTGAAATAAAGGATGTGCTGCTGATGACGAAAATGTGTTGATCACTGAAGCACACAAGTGACACAGCTCTTGAAAACATCAAATCTTAGCCCAGCCACATACTGCCTGTAATATTGTATGGTGGGAGACGGTACACAAAATACTTTGTGCGCTGCCATTTATGAGTAAAAGTGGATAGTAAAATACTCAAGCCCTTCCAAAAACTCACAAGGGGAAAACAAACAAACAAAAAAGCATTAGCTTATGAAATGTGATCACCGCTGCCCCCCCCCCCCCCCACCGCACTGGCATTGTAAGAGTAATGGATTACGCATTGTAAGAGTAATGGATCAAGTCATATTACGATCATACCCCCAATATGTGAATCCATTCTACATCTCTTGACTCTGATTCTCGCTTATCCCCAAACAAGCTTCTCTTTTTTTTTTTTTAATTTTTTTAAGCTTTATTTATTTTTGAGAGAGAGCATGAGTGGGGGAAGAGCAGAGAGAGAGGAAGAGACAGAATCCAAAGCAGGCTCCAAGCTCCGAGCTGTCAGCACAGAGTATGATGCGGGGCTTGAACTCATGAACCGTGAGATCATGACCCGAGCTGAAGTCGGATGCTTAACCGACTGAGCCACCCAGGTGGCCCTCCCTAAACAAGCTTCTAAGTTTGACTGACCACCTTCCTTGATAGGTCTTCCAGCAGGGAAAGATTCTGCTGTTGATACTTACACAAGGATACAGGCCCACGTGGAAGTTAGAATGAGATTCTCAGCTTGACTGTGGCCATGGGTGCCACCCAGGTGGGTCCACTTAAGAAGGAGTTGACCAACCTTCTTTCGCCCACACATCCCCTCTGCAGTATGGCCCTCACCTTCTTGTACCAGCCGTGGTGGGGATCGTGCCCCACCTCAGCTCTGGCTCTCTCCTGGGGCTGTCCACCTCCTCTTCCGTTCTGCATTTCTTAGTCAGCTTGGGAACACATCTCAGCCATCTCCTCCTCCACAAAAACATCTTTGACGTCTTACTCGGCTTAATGCCTCCCCCATGTGCTTTCAGTCACTTTGTACCACAGCAGGATCAGACACAACTGTATGCTGTCCTTTAGTGGGAAACGAAACATTTTTGTTGAATATACTCTTCATCAGGAACCCCTGGACCCTGGCATAAGATTATAAACACTATCTTGCTCACAGCAGAATCTCCAGAGCCTAACAATTTATTGAATTCTTAATAAATATCTATTACATAAATAATCAGGGAGGCCTTATTCATGATTCTATCAAAAGAAAATATTGAAGTGCTTTTGTTTTCTGTAAGTTTTTGGTCAGCATGGTCAGCATTCCTGGTGCCCAGTTATTATTAGAACAAACCACTATTTAAATTATTGCTTCTTATAAGCACTCCCCAGAGAAAAACAGCATATTATTTCCTGAAACAATGAAACATATGCAAGTGTGTTCAGAGTTATAACCAAATCAAGATCATCGCATGGAAGAAGTGGAAAACCAGAACTGAATACAGAGACAGAAGACTGAATAAAAATATGGCAAGGTGCCCAGACAAATCTCAATTTACAGCAGCAGAAATAGACTGACAATTAGATTCCTGAGTCACAATTTTGAGCTGGTCTGTTTTTCTTTCTCAGGTGTATGTCGGTGGCATGTGAGAGCACGTGTAAATAGGTTGCTTTGCATTCTCTGGAGTGAGACTGCTCAATTATTTAGGTGGTCTGTCAGGAGGTAGTTGTTTATAAATGCAGACAACACAAATGAGTTCCGTGTAAGCATATGTCAATGCAAATGTACATAAAAGACATTGCTAATATCTACAGAAGGGAAAATGATTAGCAAATTCATAAGGGTCACTCACAACGCTCATGTTAAGACTAATCCTTTGTTCATTTTGAGATATTCCCCTAATGCATTTACCATGTGTTTTCAGTGGTAAATGATGCTGTGCTTACATTTATAAGGCAGGAGAGGCGTCTGGGTGGCTCAGTGGGTTGAGCATCCGACTTCGGATCAGGTCATGATTTCATGGTTCGTGAGTTCGAGCCCTGCATCGGGCTCTGTGCTGATGGCTCTGAACCTGGAGCCTGCTTCGGATGCTGTGTCTCCTGCTCTGTCTGCCCCTTCCCCACTTGTGTTCTGTCCTTATCTCTCTCTCTCTCTCAAAAATAAATAAACACTAAAAAACAGACATTAAAAATTAAAAAAAAAAAATTATAAAGCAGAAAGGGAAGAAGAGGAAGGCCATCCACAGCAGTGGACAGTGGCTGGTGGTGCCCTGCACTGCTCACGCACAGCTGACCGGTGCCTTGCTATTCATGTCCTGGAACCACGGCCGTGCAGATCTGTTCCCCAAACTGCATCCGCATCTCGTAGAGGCCAGTGCTACGAAGGTGTTCGTTGACAGACTGATTCAAGCTGAGCTCTTCAGCCTCTCTCAGAAACTCCTACGAAGGCCCTCCTTGAGCTCCTCCATTGGGCAACGCACCTGAGACTGAGTCATGGCCCCAGGCCGCCCTCCCTCATCCTTGAGAGGAGAGCAGCTCCAAACAGTAGTCTTCACATTGTATTTTTACTGCCCCTCCCCTGCCTACATCCACTGGCCCTTAAGAGGCTTTTTCTTCTTGCAATTCACCCTTGAGAAGATGACAGACTGTGTTAGGAACATGTCATGTAAGTTCCTGGGATTGTGTGAGGCTCAGCAGCTCAGACACTAACGTTCACGGGCTTTAGCTACGTACTTCTGAAAGTATTAGCCCCCAGTGCCGATCTTTCTAATCCAGACTATGAAGCGTCCACGCAAACGTCTGCCGGGCATACCACCACCACCACAACAGAGATTAGCTGTCCGTCCTATTCCAGGTGCTGTGCTAATCTAGTTACGTGAATCACCTCTTGTAATCCAGACAACCAAGCTCGTGGTGATTACTAGTATTATCCCCATTTCACACATTTGAAAATGGGCTTCAGAGGTTAAGACAGGAGTAGGTCAGAGCTAAATGGCATTGCTGAGACTTGAAGCCAGACTACTTGACATAAGACCCCAGTGTCTAAACCGCTGTGCGATCGGGCTCCTCTTACTTAGTCCAGTCACCATTATGAGTCCTTTCGTGTGATGTTTATTTGTTATGTGATTTGCACAACTGGGAGCCAGGTTCAATCATTAATGTAGCTGTCCCGTGTATGATGTTGGTGATTTCTTAAAAACAAACAGAAAACGGATGATTAGTCTCACATATAAAAAAATTGTGACTCTTTTCATTTTATGCTGTGATTAGGGGTCACTTTACACAAATACATGTGTGTACGCACACACAAACAGAATATGAGTTGTTTTTTTGGGGGCGAAAACCTAGTTTTAAGTCATCATTGATTTATGCCTACATCTTTATGCTACATATTGTTTATAAGTGGAAAAACCAGTTCATCTGCATAAAAGACCGGTCTATGTTCTCAATGAATGCTGCAGCTTTGTTAACACTTTCTTTTATAGTGGAAAATGACTATCTCCATGAGACTGAAAATAACGTATTAAAGAAGGTACAGCACTAGAGAATCTGACTATATTTAATCTTATTTGAACTAAGTATTAAAAATATTACTTTTGTGAGATTATTTGGGGGAAATATATATCAGAATGAGGCTTTTTTATGAGTAGCAAAAAAAAAAAAAATGACATGGGCTTAACCAAGACAGAAGCTTTTCTTTCCCATAAAAGAAGTCCATGACTACATTCCTCTAACTTGTATTGGCATGTGGCTTCCCCAAAGTAGATTAAGAAGGCTGCGTGAGCTCTATCCATTGTATCCATATTAGTACAGAGAAAGCCAATCAAATTAAAGTTCAAATTAAGAAGTAGGCCTTAAAATTGTGATGTGAAGCCTATCTATTCATCTACCAACTATTCATCCATCCGTCCATCCATCCATCCATCCATCCATCCATCCACCCATCTACCCACCCACCCACCTATCTATCCAAATGGCTTCTTGAATCATGAGCCTCACAACTGTTTATTTGGGGTGGTATACCAATTCTTTTAAATAACATCAGTGGTTTTCTAGACTTCTTCAGGGCAGTTTCCCCAGAAAGTAACCCCCCAAACACTTGCCCACAGAGTAAGAGCAGAGGGGCCAAGGTTGTAGGAGGCCAGCAGTGTTAAGGCACGACTGTCAGCACTCAGTGCACCAGCAATCGCCTTACCCCGGGGCTCCCACGGGTGCCTCATCTTTGACATCAGTTGTTCCAAGTGTCTCCAATCAGAGTCTCCGGGACATAACACCTCCAGAGAATCACCCATTTTCTACTGCAGAGCTCAGGGTAGGACAGCTGCCTGTTTGCTAGGGCTGAGGGAAAACACCTGGGAAGCTACCTACTAGTGAAGACAAACTTTTAACAAAAGTTTCGCTTTCAGCACCCCCACATATTCAGCGTTACTTGCACACTCAGAGGTTACTGGCACCTCCAATTCTTGAAACGTTGCACGGTTCTTCAGCACAAATGAGCATTTTTTTTTTTTTACTGGCATCCTTTAGGCTGTCATGTTCTGGCTTTTTCACATACAGTCAGTTACTATTCCTGTACGTGATCTCCACACTCGGAAGTCAACAGTGTAGTGTACTGTATCATCTCGCTTTTCCTTTGCCTTCTTGGTCTTACGTTAAAAAAAAAAATTACTTAATGCCTTTTTCATTTGGGTTTCCAGCAGGCCCAGAAATGCGTGGTCCTTCATTTGTAAATGAAAAGTCCTCACTTATTTTCCAACAATATGTTTTCTGTAGGTTTTATTGCAATGAACGTTCTCTTCAGAAGTCAACAATAACCTTCTTTTGTCAGATCCAGTGGGTTCTACATGGTGACGCTGCCTTGGTCACACACGCCCCTTTCCAGAAATGTGCCTCCATCGATTTTTGTGACCCTTCTCTCTCTTTAAACACCTCTCATTCTCCAACGCTTTCTTATTCTCAGTGTTTTTCTCTGCCTCCTGCCTGTATCCTCGTTTCTCTGTCTTCCCACCAGTCTTTGGCATTCACCGAAATTCTGACTGTATTCAGTCCTCATCTCGTTCTACCTCTTAAGTCATCCCATTTCTCTAATTATTTTTACTGCTACTTGCATGCTGGTGACCACCAAGTCTGAATCTCCATCCCTGACTGAATTCCTAACCTTTGGATGTACGTCCCTCCACCATGTGATAGACACTTCAGTCCTGCCAACCATCTCAATATGGATATCACATGAACGGCTCAAATCCAATATGTCTAATAATGAGCTCACCATCTCCTATGTCGTGCACATACCCTCTCATGAGTAGTAGAGTTCGGCTGAAGGCAGCACTGAGCATTTAAGGTAGAAAAAAAAAAAAAGACGGCAATAGCATTCTCACAAAAGTAGAACCAGTAATACTAAAATCTCTGTGGAACCACAAAAAAACCCAAATAGCCAAAGCAATCTTGTCTTGAGAAAGAACAAGGCTGGAGGTATCACAATCCCAGATTTCAAGATATACTACAAAGCTGCAGTACTTGGAACAGTAAGGTACTGGCACAGAAACAGACACATAGGCCAGTGGAAGAAAATAAAGAGCCCAGAAATAAACCCACACTTATAGGGTCAATTAACGTATAACAAAGGAGGCAAGGATATTCAGTGGAGGAAAAGACAGTCTCTTCAACAAATGGTGTTGGAAAAACTGGACAGTGACATACAGAAGGATGAAACTGGGCCACTTTCTTACACCATACACAAAAATAAACTGTAAATGGATTGAAGAACTAACTCTGAGACCTGAAATCATAAAACTCCCAGAAGAAAAACCAGGCACTATCTCTTGAAGGTCTCCCTTGAAGGTTATTAGCAACATGCTTCTTGAAATGCCTCCTCAGGCAAGAGAAAGAACAGCAAAAATGAACTATTGGGACTTCATCAAAATAAAAAGATTTATAGAGTGAATGATGCCATCAACAAGATGAAAAGACAGCCCACTGCATGGGAGAAAATATTCGCAAATGATGTATCAGGTAAAGAGCTAAACATCCAAAATACATAAAGAACTCATACCACAGAACACCAAAACCCCCAAATAATCTGATTAAAATGGACAGAGAAACTGAATAGACATGTTTCCAAGGAAGACATCCAGATGGCCAAGAGACACAAGAAACAATCTTCCACGTCACTCATCAGTAGGGAAATACAAACCCAAACCACAAAGAGATGTCACCTTGCACCTGTCAGAATAGCTAAGAGGACAAGAAGTTGCAAGTGTTGGTGAGGATGTGCAGAAAAAGGAAAGCGTGTGCACTGGTGGTGGGAATGTAAACTGGTGCAGCCACTGTGGGAAACAGTGTAGAGAGTCCTCAAAAAGTTTAAAAAAAAAAAGAAATACCACATGATCCAATAATTCTACTACTAGGTATTTTCTCAAAAGAAAATGAAAACACTAATTCCAAAGGATACATGCACCCCTATGTGTATTGCAATGTTACTTACAATAGCCAAGATACGAGCATCTTAAGTATCCATCAATAGATAAAGAAGATGTAACACACACACACACACACACACACACACACACACACACACCTATGTACACATACAAAATGAAATATTACTCAGCCATAAAAACGAATGACATCTTGCCATTTGCGACAACATGGACGGAGCTAGAGGGAATTATGCTACATGAAATAAGCCAGGCAAAGAAAGCCAAATATCACATAATTTCACTTATAAATAAATAATCAAACAAAAAGCAGAAACAGACCTGTAAATACAGAGAACATACTGATAGCTGCCAGGGCGGAGGAGGGTAGGAGAATGGACAAAATGGATGAAGAGCACTGGGAGACATGCGCTTCCACTTAGGGAACGCATAAGCCACGAGAATAAAAGGCACAGCATGAGGAACACAGTCAGTGACACGGCAACAGTGCTGCATGGGGAGGGGCGGTGGTCGCTACCCCTGTGGTGAGCACAGCATGCCGTATAGATGTGTTGAATCAGTAAGTTGTACACGAGCAACTAATGTAACACTGTGTCAACTATATGCTTCAATAAACAAAACAAAAAGCATGCTATGGAATAACTTTTTTTCCGAATAAAAATACTTGGATTTGCATCAGAAAAAGGCAGTTAATCAAGATTTCCCCCTTTCTCTCTTGCTATCATGCCCACTAAATCGTTTGCAACTTAATACATGACTTATTTCTGATTTTTTGTCCCTTGATTTAAGCCCCTTTCTTCGGACCCAGCATTTAGGTTTATGCGACACTCCTTCTTTTCCTTTGAGTTCATCTTGATTACTACTGTTAGAGTGAACTATTTAAAATTTAAAACTGACAGCGTTGCTACCTTACTGTAGACATTCAGTGCCATCCATCACCTATAGTCCAAAGACCACACTTCCTAGAATAGCATGCAAGAACCATGCTTACAGCAACTATCTCTGTAGAGGCATCTTCTATCATTCTTCCCTGATTTCACTCCAGTGGATACAAACTTATTTGTGGTTTTCTGCAAACCTGATACTGTTTCATACTTCAGTGGATTTGTTTTTTATATATTTGCCAAGAATGTTCTTCTATTTTTCTTTAGCTAACTCCTATTCTTCTGGACTAGATATAGCTTCCAAACTCTAAACCCCCTTCCTGATTCTCCCTGGGATGGAATGACCGATATTTCATTTTTCAGTCATAACATCTTCTATCTGCCTGTTTATAAAACAGTTTGTTCATCAGTATATATTGTTTGGTTTGATGTTTTATGTTTTTGAAAGACAGGAACAGTCTTATTATTTGGAGAGCCTCAGAAAGTCATGTGGTACCAGGAAAATAGATGGCAAAATAAATAAAAAAATAAATAAAGGTCTGTTGATTTACCAAGACATTTTTCTACAACTTAGCATTATTTTGCTTGTTGACTTCTGCTCTTCTTTCAAATATTTTGCTCTCACATATGTTTCACAAAGAGAATTTCCTTTTGAAAATTTACCTGTATTCACAGCTGTGGGAAAGACTACTATACTCTAACTCATGACAAAGTTATACCTTAACACTGATTTCAATAAGGTAGATTCTATGTTGGAACTTGAATTTGAAGATATTAATTCAGCCCTCCAGCTCTCTCGTTTCTTCATTTTTTTTGGATGAAGAAATTGTACTAGACAAGCATCAAAGTTCTGAGAAGTTCTAAGGGTTTGTTAGCTGCTATTTGGGAAAAAAAAGTCTTCTAGAAACTTACAAGCTAATAGGCTGACTGGATATCAGTAGCTCTTTTTCCTAAAGAGCTAAAATACAGGCATCCGGTCCCGGGAGATAGAAGTGGAGAGCCAGGCTGAGCAACTGACTGATTTCCCATTTTCTTTTTTTTTTTTTTAACGTTTATTTATTTTTGAGACAGAGAGAGACAGAGCATGAACAGGGGAGGGTCAGAGAGAGAGGGAGACACAGAATCTGAAACAGGCTCCAGGCTCTGAGCTGTCAGCACAGAGCCCGACGCGGGGCTCGAACCCACGGACGGTGAGATCATGACCTGAGCTGAAGTTGGATGCTTAACCGACCAAGCCACCCAGGCGCCCCTGATTTCCCATTTTCTATGAACGTGACTGTAACCATGACTCCATGGTAAGAAGGCATACTGTGGGACACTTTGCTTTCCTTTTAGCTTCCATTTTGAGTTATGACCGAAATCAAATAAAATAAGAATAATATATTTTTACTGAATGAAACCATATCAAGAGCTTCACTTTAGTAGAAATAATATATTTGGCTCCTTGGGAAAATCACAAGGTAAAATCTAAAACTAATGAGGTCTATTTCCCAAACTAAAGCAGTTTCAGTCAGTAATTTATGAGCCACTATGACACGTTTTCTCTTGTGACCAATTCATAATTTGGCTCTGCTGCAATCTATTAGAGATAAAAACAATTTCCTAGGGTTTTAATTCTTCCTGCATATTCTAATTGCTTCCAGCTGTAGCCAAGCTGATTCTGGATGAACCTTCACACAGCATTAAAAGGAAAAATAAGAGATCCAATTGTATCCAATTTAAGAATATAATCTGGGTGCCAAAATATATTTTATCAGGCTCACACAAAACCTCACAGCAACCCTCTCAACCATCTTGAAAGTAGCTGATGAACCAGAGAAAATACGGGAACACATTCTCCTTCCCACCTTTTATAGTTTCGAGTGTTATTTGTCATCATGTGGTTTTGTATGGCAGTAATGATGCTGTACTTCCTTTCCAAGCAGAAATGCATGAAGCGGCTTACTTTAGGGTACCAAGAATCCGTGTTTCATTCATAGGTGAGCGTTCAGATTTAACAGAGCACAAGGTGTCTTCCATAAGTTGCCATAAGTGGTCCATATCAAATGGATCAGAGATAATGCAGTCACATCCACATTTTAGACTACAGATGCCTTCTCAACCTCTTCTATTGCTGTGGGACTTTACTTCTGGTGTGAGCATGCGTGCATGCGTGGTGCTTGTGTGTGTGTGTGTGTGTGTGTGTGTGTGTGTGCATGCGTGTGTGTGTTGGGTGTAAAATCTCCAGAAACAGGGAATCCCTTTGATGGGAATGTGGGCAGGAAGTAAAAAAGAAGTATTAGCACGAGCATATGACAGCTTCCATAGAACCTTGCTTGTTGTTAAGTCATCACTACTGAGGCAGAACAATGTATCAGTTTCCTACAACTGCTTTAACGACCACTAACTTGATGACTGAAGATAAATGTATTCTATCACAGCTCTGAAAACCACAAGTAGAAAATCAAGGGGTTGGCAGGGCCACGCTCCCTCTCGAGACTCTAGGGAAGGATCTCTTGCGTCTCCCTGCTTCCAGGGTCTCCTGGTTTCCCTGAGCTTGTGACTGAAAAATTCCAGTCTATGTTTCCATCTTCTCATGACCTTCTCCTCTGTCCCATACCTTCTCTCCTGTCTCTTGTAAGGGCATTTGCTAGTGGATTTAGGACCCATGAGGATAATCCAGGATAATTTCACCTCAAAATCATTAAACTTATTTACAAAGACCCTTTGTTACAAGTAGGGTCCCATTCACAGTTTCCAGGGATTAGGATGTGGACATATGTTTTTTGTGTAGGACCACCTTCCAGTCCACTACTAATTAGGCTGGGTCAGCAAGTATATAGCTAACAGGGAATAATACCCAATTCTTTGGATCTGGCAACCAGTTCCCTATGAGTGTCCTTATGTGAGAGAGGCCTAGGAGCGTGTCCTGATTTCTCAGGAAAATCTTAATTAAGAAAATATGGAATTGGTTTCTGCTTCTCTTCAAACTGTCGAATGAAGAGAAATGACATACAAAGGAAATATGCTCGGGCGGAATCATCCCGCGATTCTCTTCCACGTGGTCTGAAGAATCCCATAAGGAACTGAGAAGGTCATAAATTAATGCATTTTAATCCTTAGTGTGAAGTTGACATACAGATCTTTACCAAGTTCTACAAAACTTTATCGAGCGCCTACTGTATACTAGCTACTCTTTAGCATACTTTAATCTGTCACAAACACAGAGAAGCCATTGTGTTGTACACCAGATAAGGATGTGATAACTCGGGTGTGCAAATTCCCAGCTCCCTGGTTACATACAGAGAGAATATGGTGCGTGGTGGAAAAGCCAAAATAAAGTTGAAAAAAAACGAGGCAAATGTAAAATTCTAAACAGGTTTGCAAAAGCCATATTGTACTAAATGGAAGTACTGTATTCTTGAATGGCTCTGGATGTTTGAAAATTGTATGTCAGAGGTGTGCCTACTCTCTCTTTAGAACAGGTCTTGCTCACAGTGTGCTTTAAATAAAGATTGGATAACAGCATTAATATGGTTAGGGACCAATACACAGAACTTAATATTAGAATATAATATTGTGTTCTCATTCTGCAGTATGGAAAAACAAAGAATGCTTTGATTAATATATACACTTTGTCTTGCCATAGCTGTTAGAGAAGGATGATTTTCAGCATTTATGGAAGCTGTGATGATATAAAGTGCTTCCAAACAAGACTCATTCACATTACAAATTTTCATTAGAATCATACGTAGCTTTACGGACTTCAAGCTATATTACAAAGCTGTAATCATCAAGACAATATGGTACTGCCACAAAAACAGACACTCAGATCAATAGAACAGAATAGAGAACCCAGAAATGGACGCAGTAACGTATGGCCAACTAATCTTTGACAAAGCAGGAAAGAATATCCAATGGAATAAAGACAGTCTCTTCAGCAAGTGGTGCTGGGAAAACTGGACAGTGACATGCAGAAGAATGAACCTGGACCATTTTCTTACACCATACACAAAAATAAACTCAAAATGGATGTAAGACCTCAATTTAAGACAGGAGACCATCAAAATTCTCAAGGAGAAAGCAGGCAAAAACCTCTCTGATCTTGGCTGCAGCAACTTCTTACTCAACACATCTCTGGAGACAAGGGAAACAAAAGCAAAAATGAACTACTGGGACCTAATCAAAATAAAAAGCTTCTGCACAGTGAAGGAAACAATCACCAAAACTGAAAGGCAACCGACAGAATGGGAGAAGATATTTGCAAACGACGTATCAGATAAAGGGTTAGTATCCAAAATCTATAAAAAACTTACCAAACTCAACACCCAAGAAACAAATAATCCCGTGAAAAAATGGGCAAAAGACATGAATAGACACTTCTCCAAAGAAGACATGCAGATGGCCAACTGACATATGAAAAAATGCTCAACATCACTCATCAGGGAAATACAAATCAAAACCACAAGGAGATACCACCTCACACCTGTCAGAATGGCTAATCTTAACAACTCAGGCAACAATAGAGGTTGGCAAGGATGTGGAGAAAGAGGATCTCTTTTGCACTGCTGGTGGGAATGCAAACTGGTGCAGTCACTCTGGAAAACAGTATGGAGGTTCCTCAAAAAATTAAAAAGAGGACTAGCTTATGACCCAGAAATTGCACTACTAGGTATTTATCCAAGGGATACAGGTGTGCTGTTTCAAAGGGACACATGCACCCCCATGTTTATAGCAGCACTATCAACAATAGCCAAAGCATGGAAAGAGCCCAAATGTCCATCGATAGATGAATGGATAAAGAAGATGTGGTGTATATATACAATGGAGTATTACTCAGCAATCAAAAAGAATGAAATCTTGCCATTTGCAACTATGTGGATGGAAATGGAGGGTATTATGCTAAGCGAAATTAGTCAGAGAAAGACAAAAATCATATGACTTCACTCATATGGGGACTTTAAGAGACAAAACAGATGGACATAAGGGAAGGGAAGCAAAAATAATATAAAAACAGGGAGGGGGACAAAACAGAAGAGACTCTAAAATATGGAGAACAAACAGAGGATTACTGGAGGCGTTGTGGGAGGGGGGATGGGTTAAATGGGTAAGGGGCATTAAGGAATCTACTCCTGAAATCATTTTTGCACCATATGCTATCTACCTTGGATGTAAATTTAAAAAAGTAAATTAAAAACAAAAAACAAGAAAAAAAACAAAGCAAAACAAAAAAGAATGATACATAGCTTTAGGTAATTTTTTTTTATTTGAGCTTGAATGATATGTACATAAAAGTTGACATTTTCTAGAGAGGAGGAAATGCTCAGAACAAAGGTTGATGTATATATATATATTTCATTTTTGCTTTTTCTCTGTTCCTTGCACTTTTTTCTGATTTAAAGTCATGGCAATCTCCCACCTTGCTGACATGTCAAACAAAAGAACACAGGAATTTTCCAGTAAATGCTTTAGCTGTCTCTTAAATTCTTCGTTCAACACTAGGCTCTTCCCTTCTGCGCGTTTAATCAAGTTTGTAAGGCAATTAACTCTCCTAATCTCTGCAACCATAAGTGTAAGTGTTCTGACTTTAAATCATACTTCTTTGTCAATGGACTTGCTGTTTCTTCATTTCCTGTGCACTAACATCAGATTCGGTCTTCATCAAAAGCTAGTTTTATTTCAGAAGTAATTTCAAAGTCAACCAGCATCATAACACCACAGCTTGACTTCTGCTTCCCTTTCTTCTCGAAAGGGTCTGAAAACCACAAGTGGTAATGTCTGTTGCTTATATTTAAGTCAAGTGATGTCCAGGAAGCAGACTGAATAAATTCCCATAATGCCAGGATGCGGACGAGAGTTTATTTGTTGGCCCCAGTGTCTCTTGCTCAAGAGTTGCAGAAGTAGGTTTCTATACTGAGTACTTCCCCAGTGACTTTATCGGGCCATCTTCATATCATTTCCCTGCACTAGGGACCCTGCATGGCTTTTCTACTGGAGTGTCCTTTTCCTTTTTCACAAGAAAAATAAGTCCCGATATTTCGACTCTGTGAAGAGCCTTAGCCAGATCACCGAATAATGATAAGTGAATAAGCAGAAACATACTTTGTGTTTTTGGAAACATGTTTATATCTTAAAATAAACTAAAAAAAATTGCATGATTTTCTATTTCCATATGGCTCATTGGAATCTCAATATTTCCCATTGTCTGATAGAGAATGAACTTCCTTAGTTCTTATTAAGTTTCAAAGCTATTTCTGGATCTCAGTTATAATGCACAGACTGAACCATTCACATTCTTTCTGAGACTTGAGTTGGCTCAAGGCCAAGGAATTTAGAGGAATTTCCATGAATCTTATTTTAGTTCTATCTTTATAGAAGGCCATGAAGTATCTTCATAGAATATCTGTTAAGCAATAGTTAGATAAGATCATTGCTTTTACTTCAACGACTCTCTAAAGGAAAGTACACATTTAAAAAAAAAAAACACCTTTGTGACTAGTTAAGATCACAGGCTCTGGACTCCTACCGTCCTGAGTTCAAATTCTAGTTTCACCAAATTGGTAGTAGTGTGACTTTAATAAGCCTTTATCGCTTTGCCCACAGCTTAATTTTTTCATTTCTACCATTAAGCTCTGGAAGTTCACAATCTCAAAGGATTACTTCAACAATTAAATGAGATAACATCTATGGAACCCTTAGGTAAAATACCTAGTCCAGTGCACACATAAATATTGTTGTTAAAACCTGCCAACAAGAATAAATCATATAAGAATAATATTTGGAGAAAACATCTCTTCAGTCTTCACAAAAAGGTAACCAATAATAACAGACCAAGAAATGAAGGTACAATTGCTAACAAGTATAAACACAAAACTTCTGTTCAGTGAGAAGGATCCTGCCAGCAACTTCTTTAAAAAAGCACTTTGGCTCAGCTATTGTCTTTTTATTATAAATATTGTTTATTTGACTTTTAAAACGAGCACAATGTTGAGACATTTTAGAACAGAACTAGCAGATCTGGGTGAGGTGAAAATGACTTTAATAACTAATTGTTTCAAAACCTAACAAGGAAATACCTACCATTTTGCTAATATTTCTCCAAATGTGGTTTTGACATAACTTTTCTGCCCACTGTCTTCTAATTAGGTTATTCTGGGCAGACAGTTAGCATATAATAAATGTGTACTCTGTTAATTGACTATTTGTGAGACTACCTGAACAAACGCAAAGGACTTAAAAGAAAAAGTAATCAGCTGCTTCTGGGGTGTTTCATGGCCCTAAAGTTGAAATATTAATTAATACTTTAAAAAGCTACACTTTATTTTTCCTCCTATGAATGTACAGAGGCCATACAACTTTGGGAGTATACAAAATGCTTTTCAGCAATAGTTTCATTTTGTTCATAAAGATGTGCCTGTCACACTTGATGAAACTTGCCAGTGAATGCATTATCATCAATTTTATTAGGTTTCTTGCAATGCATCATTCTAGAGGTAAGCTCCAGTTTCTCAGAGAATAAAAGGAAGGCATGTGACCCACTGGCCTAAAATTAATTATGTGAATGTCAGAAAGCAGGGTTTAAATGTCTAGCATTTGTAAAACCGACTAGGGGATACATTAAATTATCAGAATAATTCTGAAAGTCATAAAGAAATCTCAAAAAGTGTCATATTCCTACCTTGAAACAGGTCATGCCATGTAATGTGTAATATGATATTTACATAACTTTCTTACAGGTTTTGGGGCTAGATCTGAGCAGAAAGATCCTGAGATGCACCTGTGTCAGTGCATGGCTGAAACAATGGATCCGTGTCTTATGCAAAGTTTAAAAGTAAGTTCTTATAAATCCTTATAAACCTATGCATCTAGGTAGAAAGTTTTGTGGCCAAGAACTTGTAAATATGTTTTACATAGGTAAACAGATTGATAGAGAAAATA
This sequence comes from Panthera leo, assembly GCF_018350215.1. Lineage (NCBI taxonomy): Eukaryota > Metazoa > Chordata > Mammalia > Carnivora > Felidae > Panthera > Panthera leo. The sequence continues at coordinate 3,338,702 of NC_056688.1, read as the reverse complement.
CTGACCAGATAACCAGATTATACTAGAAAATGTTGCTCGTATTCAGACGTACTTTCCTGAGATAAATTAATATGCCTTAGACGCATATGGAAATACATAAATATTAATTAATCAATCAGCCAATTAATGAATTAATGTATTTATGCTTGACTGGAGACATCAGTAAAGAAGTCACTTCCATTAAAATATGTATCTCTAGTTTAGAAAGGGCTGAAACAATGTTTGAGACACTGAAAGGAATTCTCACTTTCTCTTATTTTTTTTTAACTTAATTTATTTTGAGAGAGAGAGAAAGAGAGAATCCCAAGCAGGCACTGTCAGCACACAGACCCATTTGGGGCTCAAACTCATGAACCATGAGAACATGGCCTGAGCCAAAATCAAGAGTCAGACACATAAGTGACTGAGCCACCCAGGTGCCCTGAACTTTCTCTCATTTTGACATCTGGTCTGTGTCCAGAATCCAAAATATATCTATGGCATCATCAGGATGATTTCAAGACTTAACCAGTCCCTAAGAAGTTGATCCATTGTCTCCCTTAATCCTTGAATCCAAAAGTAGTTATGACAGTCCACTAGGTTATATATTATTTCATAGTAAGAGAGAACAAAGAAAATCACCCATTCCTCTGGCCTTCACTGTCATCCCAGAGAGTTCTCCGAATGGCAGATGGCTGTGGTGTTCACACCTCGGCACACACACTTCCCTTCTGCTCTTCACTGCACGCTTAACTTCACAGACGATTTACAGGATATTCAAAGGTAACTATGACTATTAGCATGTGTTGTTTTTGGTTTGTTTCTGTTTTTGCTTTTTCAAGCAAATTGAAGATCGAGTCCCCACAGAACTGTGACTACTCTGGTTGTAGCAGGACATGCACACTAGTTATTATACTGTCTTCCTAGCAGTTTCCAGTTGCTACCTTGCAGTCCCATCTATTTGCGTTGTTGAGAGCAATTAGTGATAGAGCTTTATGGGACACTGCCAGAAAACAGACGTCACCAAGCCCGAAGGGAAACGTACATCCCTGTTGAGGTTTCCAGCTTGAAGATTTAGTTTAGCAAAATATTTCTTGCACAAATGCTAACTACAATTCAGAGTCATTTGAAAGACCATATAGATGTGCCTCTCTGCCAGGAAAATATTCCTCAAAAGAGACCAAGGCGGGGGGTAGTTATACACTTGATTTCTATAAACATTTCCTCAAAAGCTACTTAATATGATAGGAAAGACTTGTCCAGATGGCTCTGTTTGGCTGACACGGTAACTCTTCCAATAACTATAAACGTGAGATGATGATTCATTACTACCGCAATTGGGAAACTTAGTTTCCTTAAAATGGAATCCCATTCAAAAACAAATTAAGCCCAATGAATGCTTAACTCATTCTCTCAAATCCAAGATCACTCTAGGGACTTGCAGGAAAGAAAATAAAGGTTTTGTAGTTACATTTTTCTGGAATGTCAACTTATGTAATAAGCTTTCCCACCCCGCCCCCTTACCTTTAATAGACTTTATTTTTTCGAGCAGTTTTAGGTTCACAGACAAATGGAGTGGGGGATACAGAAATGTCGCCTACACTCCTGCCCCAACACGGGTGCAGCCTCGAAAGCTGTCACCATCCTCCGTGGGAACACTGATGAAGATACACTGACATGTCACCGTCACCCCAAGTCCATCGTCTCCACTAGGGTCCTCCACTTGGGGGCGTACATTCTAAGGGTTTTGGCCAACGTATAATGGCATGTGTCTGCTAATGTAGCATCATACAGACTAGTTTCACTGCCTCCCAAATCCTGTGTTTCCCCTAGTAATCTGCTTTTGACAAGAATTTTCCTCCTAACCTTCAAGGTCTTGTTTTTGTTTTTGTGGTTTTTTTGTTTTATTTATTTTTTTTTTTTGAGAGAGAGAGAAAGAGAGAGTGAGAGAGCATGAGCTGGGGAGGGGCAGAGGGAGAGAGAATTCAAATAAGGCTCTGCACCCACCAGCATGGAGCGCAACCCAGGGCTGGACCCCACAACCCTGGGATCATGACCTGAGCTAAAATCAAGAGTCAGATGTTTAATCAACTGAATCATTCAGACATACCTAAGTTTTTTGAAAGAGTCACAAACTTCTTTATTTTTCCAGGAATATAGTTATGAACAGGGTAATGTTTAGGATAATATTTAGGCCATATATATTCCAGACAGGGAATAGGAGAAACTAGCAATCCAGAAACATCATGAGGCACAGACCAAGAAAACTCCCAAGACAAGCTTGCTCTCTCTAGCCAGGACCAAGGAAATGCCTGACAAAACAGAAAACATTTAGACAACAGTCACCCTACTTCAAACAAACAATGTAGAGCTCCCCCACCCCCATATTCCTCCAGCAAAGGCCAAGTAGAAAACCCAGACTTGTACCCTGGCAGGGTCATGACCTAGACTTATGCGCTGGCAGGGTCACGACCGGCATCTCCATCCCCAGAGTGTTGAGGAAGGCAGCATGAGGAGCCTGGACTGTCACGCCTGCTGAGCCCCATCCCAAGATGGTGTTAGTGGAGAGCAGGTGGAAGTCTGACCTCAACCTCTACCTGAATCTAGTGAGCCTCTCCCATCACTTCCTGCATGGCAGTATCTCAGGAAACCTACTGAAACTGGGCCTTCACCAGCCATCAACAGCAATAAGGCTGCCATGTTGTTTTCCTGGCATTAAAAGCCATGCTGGGGATGGAAACAAGGTGCCCTCCCCTGACGGGTAGGTTGGGCACCTCCATGCCCACAGAGCAGTACTCAGAAGCAGCCCTCACCCCCAGGGTCCCTGGAGACCCATCCGGGGACCCAGACTTCCATTTCCCCGGGGCAAAAAGAAGACAACACACCTCTTCCACTGCTAAGTGTCAGAGGAGGCCTGCAAACACACAAGATTTAGATAAGGTCCATGGTCTCATAACATTGTACACAAAATGTCCGCATTTCAATCATAAGTCACACATCACACCATGAACCAGACACACCTCCACTTAAATGACAAAGGACAATCAACAGATGCCAACATGAAGACAACATGGATGCTAGATCATCTGACAAGAAGTTAAAAGTGCCTGCCATAATGATGCCTCAATGAGCAAGCAGAAACATGACTGAAAGAGTTGGTGAAAATAAAAAGGAAATACCGAAATATGGAAATTGTGGAAAAACCAAAATTAATATAAAATGAAATGCCATCTACCATTTACAATACGTCAACAAAAATTAAACACTCAGGTGTAAATCCATTGAAACATGTAAAGGACCTATATGCTAACTTGTAAACTATGAAATAAATAAAAGTTCTAAATAAATGAAGAGACACGACACGTTCATGGATTGGAAGATTCACACACTTAAGATTTTACTTCTTACCAAACGTGTGTGTGTGTGTGTGTAACATAAACACATACATATATTTTATATAAATATGAAAGGAAATATGTAATTAACATGGAAACTATATTTTTGTATTATACATATTTTGTGCCATTCCTGTGAAAATTATAGGAAAAATTTTCATAGATGTAGACAAAATTTGTTTGGGAAGATAAACGAGAATAGCTAAAATAATTTTGAAAAAAGAGAAACAAGTGGAAGGAATAACTCTAAGAAGTTTCAAGGCATCCCACATAGCTATAATGACCTATCTGTGAAGTATTGGCCAAGGGGTAGACACACAGACAGATGAAATCGAGGTGACAACTCAGAAACAGACCTCATACCAGGTGACTCATTTCCTTACAAATGTGGAAAAGCAATTCAGTGGAGAAAGGAAGACCTTTGAGCCAAATGGTGCTGGAGCATTAGATATCCGTAGGCAAAATTTTTTAAAAATCATATAAACCAATATACAAACAAACAATAAACCTTTACCAAACTTCACAACTTATACAAAAATTCACTCAAAATTCATCGTAAGCTTAACTGTAAAATTCAGAACTGTGTAACGTTTAGATTACAACGTTGGATGGGGTGTCCGGGTAGCTCAGTCGGTTGAGCGTTTGACTTCGGCTCAGGTCATGACTTCACAGTTTGTGGGTTCGGGCCCTGCGTCAGGCTCTGTGCTGACAGCTCAGAGCCTGGAGCCTGCTTTGTATTCTGTGCCCCCCTCTCTCTCTGTCCCTCCCCTGCTCGCACTGTCTCTCTTTCTCTCTCTCAGTAAATAAATAAATAAATAAATAAATAAATAAATAAATAAATAAATAAAACATTAAAAAAATTTAGATTACAACGTCAGAGAAAATCTTTTGAGATATAGAGTTTGGTGATGGTTTCTTAGACAAAAACTCAAACACATGGTCCATAGGCAAGAACATGCTAAAAAGAACTATATCAAAATTAAAACAAAAATGTATTCTGCAAAAGACTGTTCAAGAGGAAAAAAATATAAGTTATAGATTCTGAGAAAATAGTTGCAAACCATGCATCTGTCAAAGGACCCATATCTAGAATAAATAAAAAAATTCTATAAATTCTACAGTAAAAAACCACAAGTAATCCAATTAGAAAATGGCAAAAATAATAAAGAGATATTTCTATAAAGAGAATATTCAGGTGGAGATTAAGCATATAATACAAATATTCAACATCACTGGCCATTAGGGAAATGCAGTTAAAGACCACCGTGAGATATCCTTACATACCTATAAGGGTTGCTAAAATTAAAAAATATGGACAACACAAAAACTACCAAGTTTTTCCAGCAAGGATGTGGAAAAACAGAGTCATACGTAGCTGCTGGGAATATAAAATGGAAGAGCCAGCCTGGAAAATATTGACATTTTCTTTAAAAAGCAAGCATACACTTACCACAGAATCCAGCAGCCTGCACCCGTGGACATTTATTCAAGAAAAATGAAAACTATGTCTACACAGAAACCTGTGCCTGGATGTTCCTAAGAGCTTATCTGTAAGAGCCAAAAAAGTGAAAGCACATACATATTCCTCAAAAGGTAAAGTTTTACGAGCAGTTGGACTCATCCTCAGCAATAAAAAGGGACAGACCATTGATATGTGCACCAATTTGGATGACTCTCAAAAGCATTGTGAGGAGAGAAAAGTAGCCACTGTTAAAAGATCATATACTGTGTGTATCCACTTACACAATACCCTTGAAATGATAAAATTATAAACGCGTTGAGCAGATTAGTGTTTATCAGGGTTTAGGAAGAGTGGGTGTAAGGGGGTGAAGGTATAACTTGAAAAGGGTATCTTGAGGGAGCTCTGTGCAGTGACCGACTCATTCTGTACCTTGAATGCTGTGACAGGTGGAATCGATGTATGTCATGAACTGACACGGAATGATACACTGTGCTGATGTCGATCTCCTGACCTTGACACTGCACGATAATCATGTCAGACGTAACCACGGGGAGACACTGGGGGACGAGTACGGGGGGTCTCTCCATACTATCTGTTCAACTTCGTGTGAGTCCATAATTATTTCAAAATCAAAAGTTTTTTTTTTATGTTTAAATTTCTTCTGTAAAATAAAAGTGGTCAGGAAGCACTGCATACAGCAGTTCAGCTTCAAGAATCACACAATATATTAGTATATGAAAGCTCCCAATGAGTTTAGTAAAGAAAAGCATATTGGATTAATTTCACCATTCCTAAATTTAAAAATGTTTAAATGCGTAATTTAATTTTTTTTTTTTTGAGAGAGAGAGAGTTCGAGCAGTGGAGGGGCAGAGAGAGGAAGAGAGAGAGTCCCAAGCAGGTTCCACACTGTCAGCACAGAGCCTGACTCAGGGCTGGAACTCACGAACTGTGAGTTCATGGCCTGAGCCGAGATCAAGAGTCGGATGCTTAAGTGACTGAGCCACCCAGGCTCAGGGGTTCACCATTCCCAAATCTGAAATCAAAGAACACAACCTGGGGGGCACCTGGGTGGCTCAGTCAGGTAAGTTTCCACTATTGGTTTTGGCTCAGGTCATGATCTCAGGGTTCATGAGTTGGAGCCCAGTGTTGGGCTCTGCACTGACAGCACGGAGCCCTGCTTGGGGTTCTCTCTCCCTCTCTCCCTGCCCCCCTTCCCCACTCATCCACACAGGACACATGTGTGCTCTCTAAATAAATAAATAAATAAACAAATAAAACAAAGAACACAGCTGGGGCATTTCTTCTGTAAGGAGAAAATGGTGGATACCATATATACACATGATGGAAACAAAATCTGGCTAGCCAGAAGCTGGTTCTAGAACGATGTGTAGGGAAATCATACAAACCTAAGAAATACTGCTATCTGCTCATTTAGCCAACAGAATTGAATGGAGAAGGATGAAAAAAAAGTTTTAAAGTATTTTCTTTAAATTTAGAACAGACACTAAGTGAAAAGAGACACTTAAAAGGATTTTGAACCCGGACTTAAAAAGAAAATGGTAGAAGCTTTTGAAGAACATGCAAAGATAAATAAATGTGCTGTAGCTATATCCACAGAACAGTCAATTATGTCATCCTGTTTTCAGGGAGGGAGGGTCAGCAGTATTCTTGATAATACACAGTACTTGCTAAACAAATTTGTTTTCTATCTTGCCATTTTTGTGATGAAATAATTTCTGGTTCTTATGAGTCCTCATTTTTATTTTCTATATAAAAAGCATAGGAGATTTTCTTCCATGGTTTTCGAAGCCACTTTGTTTACAGTGGCTTCCATTTAGACAAAAAGCCTACGTTTAAAATTTTACATTTTCTTACATACAAAGGAGTTTTCCACTGCATAACCATGTATAGTTTTACAAAATTTACTTTAAAAGTTTGAAGTTGGGGCACCCGGGTGGCTCAGTCAGTTAAGTGTTTGACTTTGGCTAAGGTCATGATCTCACAGTTCGTGGGTTTGAGCCCTGCATCGGGTTCTGTGATGACAGCTCAGAGCCTGGAACCTGCTTCAGATTCTGTGTCTCCCTCTCTCTCTCTGCTCTTCCCCTGCTCCCACTCTGTGTCTCTCTCTCTCTCTCTCAAAAATAAAATAAAAATTAAAAATTTTTTTTTTTTAAATTTGAAGTCAAAATATTCTTGAAATTTGTGGACAATTAAAATTTCAAGATAGCTACTGTCTAAAATTAAAATATCTCATCTCTTAATAACTGGGACATGCTTTTAAAACATATCTTAAAGAATTGGTATGAAGTCAAAATCACTATAAAGAAAATATATAGCCATTAGATATAATACTCTAGAAAATATGAATTATTATTTTTTAATCCTAATTTAAAAAATTAACTATATTTTACAGAATTTTTTTAGCTTCATAATATAATTGAGCAGAAAGTAGGATTCCCATATACCCCTTGCCCCAAACACCCATAGCCTACCATCTATGAATATCCTGCAGGAAAGTGGTACATTCATTGCAATAAACCTACATTGACTCATCATTATTGCCCCAAGTCCACAGTCTTGGTGTTGCACATGCTATGATTTTTCACAAATGGGGGACATGTATCTATCATGAGAATACCATAAACAATGATTCACTGCCCTAAATTCCTCTGATCTCTGTGTACCCACCCCTCTTTATTCCCTAACTCCTACAAACCACTGATCATTTTATTGTCACGGTAGTATTTACTTGTCCCAGAATGTTACAGTGTTGGAATCACATACTAGATAGCCTTTCAGGTTGTCTTTTTTCATGTAGGAATATGCATTCAAGGCTCCTTCAGGTATGTTTATGGCTTGGTGGCTCATTTCTTTTTAGTGATGAACAACAGTCCGTTGTGTAAATGTACCACTGTTTGTTGGACCATTCACCTAGTGAAAGACATCTCTGCTCTAAGTTTGGTCATGATTAAAGCTACTATAAATATCTCTGCACAGGTCTTTACGTGGACATAAGTTTTCTTTTTTAAAAATAGTTTATTGGTATAATTGATACCAAAAATCAATATTTTGTACATGTAAAGGTATACAACCTGATGTTTTGATATATGTAACAACCTGATGTTTTGGGTTATGTATACACCATAAAGTGATCATCACAATGAAGCTAATGTACCCATCATTTCACATAGTTACTGTGTGAGGGTGAGTGCGTGTGAGATAAAAACACTGAAGACCTATGTTCTTAGTAAATTTCAAGCATACAAAACAGTATTTGTTTCTTACGGTCACTACACCATATATTAGCTCTCTGGTACTTATTCATCTTCTATAATAGAAACTCTGCAGTTTTACACATATTTTCAACCCCTCTGGGTAAATGCCAAGGGACACTATTGCTGATCATGAGATAAGAAGGTTATTTTTGTAAGAAACTGACAGTCTGTCTCCCAAAGAGGCTGTATCATTTTGCATTTCCGGCAGCAGGGAACCCAAGTTTCCGTAGCTCCACATCTGAGCCTGCATTTCCTGTTTTCAGCATTCTAACAGGTGTGGTGTTGTTTTAATTTGCAATTCCCTAATGACACAGGATGTTGAGCATCTTTTCATATGCTTATGTGTCATGTGCATACCTTCCTGATGAATTGCCTGTTAAGGTCTTTGGCCCATTTTTTAACTGGATTGCCTGCTCATTTGCTTACTGTTGAATTTTAAGAGTGCTTCCTGTATTTTAGATAACACTCCTTTATCACATGATCTTGGCAAATATTTCCCCCCAGTCTGTGGCTTGTCTTCCCATTCTCCAACCACTAATGCGTTTTCATAAATATTTCCTTGATTAAAAATAAATTTGGAAGACTAACGTTTAAAGCAGAGGTCTTCCTAAGTCAAACAAAAATATTATAAATTTCATGGTGTGGCATTTTCATATTGGGTTCAGACGAAAACTTCATTTAACAAACAAACAATGAGAAGCCTTGGTGTTTCATTGTCTGTGGCTCATTCCTTTTCCTTCTCTCTTGTTTACTTTTTTTCCTCTTATTAAAAAAAGACACCTCTCTCTCTATATGTAGATAGATAGATGATAGATAGATAGATGATAGATAGATAGATAGAAACACATATCATATATATTCAGTTAAATTTAGTTATTTTGTGGCTTTGGCTATCTGTCTTTAAATTTTGAAAATACTAAACCAATAATCTTAGCACTATTTAGTTAGTTTTCTTTTTCACTAAACTTCTACTCGTAGGAAGTTGTATGTCTGCTCTAAATTTTCTATTCCGTTAATTTTTATAGTAGTATGATAATCTTTGATTACTGCAGTTATCTAATATTTTTTGATAGTTTAATTTAAACTCTCCCATCATTTTTTTCTCACTTTTCAATGTTTTTTTCTTCTGGGTGAACTCCAGATTCACTTTATTTGATAACTCTAAGATTAACGTGGGACAGCACCATAATTGTGGCAATTTTACACATTAATTTGGGAGTACATCTTACTGCATTTACATTTCTTGAAACATTATAGATAAGCCTATCTTTTCAAACATTTTTAAAAATTTTATATATAGAGAGAGAGAGGAGCAGTAAAGAGGGACAGAGGGAGAGAGAGAGAGAGGCAGAGAGACAGAGGGGGAGACAGAGAGAGACAGAGACAGAGAGAGACAGAGAGGGAGAGGGAGAGGGAGAAGGAGAGGGAGAGGGAGAGGGAGAGGGAGAGGGAGAGGGAGAGGGAGAGGGAGAGGGAGAGGGAGAGGGAGAGGGAGAGGGAGAGAATCTCAAGCAGGCTCCACGCTCACTGTGGAGCCTGGCACAGACCTCAATGCCACAACCCCAGGATCACAACCTGAGCCAAAACCAAACTTCAGACGCCTAACCAGCTCAACCACCCAGGCAGGCACTCTAAGCCTACCTCTTATATATAAATGAAACTTGCATGTGCACACCCCTTAAAAATCCACAGGAACCCAAGACAAATTAATATCCGCACAAAAATTTATGTATGCATATTCACAAGTATTATGTATGCATATTCACAGTATTAATACAGTCAAAAAGTCAAAACAATCCAGATGTTATCAAGAGATGAATGGATAAGTAAAATGTGGTACAGTCATTAAATAATATTATTTAGCAAAAAGGGGGGGGGGGAGGAACGGAGTAATGATACACCCTAATACACCAGGCATGAGACTAGAAAACATCATGCTAAGTCAAAGAAGCCTGTCACAGTGACCATAAACTGTATGATCCTACTTATGTGGAACACCCAGAAGGAGGAATTCTTCTGAGACAGAAAGTAAATTATTGATCGCTCGGGCCCAGGGATGCTCAGGGACATTGCAAGGGAACGCCACAAGTCCACTGTTTCTTTTAGTTTTGGTGTGATGGAAATGTTCTACACTTGACATGGTGACAGTTGCTCAACTTTGCGAATATACTGAGAACAGCTGAGTCATACACCTTAAATGGGTATGATGCATGCATGGTGTGTGGATTATATCCGATAAAGCTTGTTTAAAAAAAAAAAAAAAAACACAGGAACTCAATGCACCTGGATGTAGTATTGTTACCTTTGCTCCTCTGCAGAGTGAGGTATTTGCTATTTATTATGTCCTGGAATGTTTTTATATAGAGTACAAAGTACCATGGTCTAAATGTTCTTATTGTGTATGTTCTTTTATAAAATGTTCATAAAATGTTATATAACATGTTATATTATGGGGGCGCCTGGGTGGCTCAGTCGGTTCAGCGTCTGATTTTGGCTCAGGTCATGATCTCATGGCTCGGGAGTTCAAGCCCCGCGTCAGGCTCTGTGCTGACAGCTTGGAGCCTGGAGCCTGCTTCGGATTCTGTGCCTCCCTCTCTCTCTGCCCCTAACCCACTCGCATTCTGTCTCTGTCTCTCTCAAAAATAAGTAAACATTTAGAAACATTTTTTAAATGTTGTATTATGTATGTTCTTTTAAAACTTTCGTTTTGTTTCCTGAATATTATTTTGGATATTTTTCTGTATGTCCTCCTATAAAACTATAATTCATTCATTTTACCAATTATCTAAAGTAAGTTACTTATCCATTCAACTACTGTTGAATATATAGGTTATTTTCTTCCTCCCTCCCTCCCTTCCTCCCTCCCTCCCTCCCTCCCTGTCTCTCTTTCTTTCTGTATTACAGACAATGTTCCTGTAGACACAGTATTGATCACTTCCAGTAAGTAATCCAGCAAGTTCCCACTGCTTTTATTAAGGTCTTTATTGTTCTTTACCAATATTTTATAATAATCTGCTATAGATGCCATTCCTATAGATATTCTTTCTAGATATTACATACAGACTGTTGCTTTTGTGAATATGGTATTTTTTCCTTTTATACATTTAACTGGTTGTTAGTGGACTATAAATTGTTATTTGCTTAATATTCATTTCGTTAACTTCTTTTACAAAAGTTCTAAGTAGTTTTCTTTGATCCTTTTACATTTTCTAAAATAGTAGAATGTCATCTTTCAATAGCTGCACCCCAATTTCTGTTACATAACTCATTGTGCTAACAAAGTGCTTCAGAATTATGGTATTAGAAAGACTTTGTCTTTTTCAATAACTATTTTTTTCCCAACTAATGATGTAAGTGGATACTAGTTCAAAATAGATGTTTTAAATCAGTATATAAATTATCTCCTATCAAAAGTTTATTAAAAGTCGCTTCATTTTTTTCTGGAATCTATACAGATTGATATGTCTTCCTCGTATTGCCTTTAAATAAGTTTTAAATATTTAAGTCAACATATTCTAAGAGAGTTTTTAAAATACTTGCTCAACAAAATTATTCAGAGGTTTTGATCATTTCCTTATAATTTCTTATTTATCCCCTAGTGAATGGCCACTAAATAATTTCACATACAACAGAGTTTGCAAATCCTTAGACCCTCCATCTGTCAGTTCTCAGTTAAGATTCTTTAATAGGTTACCACCTAACACCATTCTCCTTATCATGATTTTATTTATTTGAGTTTATTTATTTTGAGAGAGACAGAGCACAAGTGGGGGAGGGGCAGAGAGAGAGAGAGAGAGAAAGACAGAGAATCCCAAGCAGGCTCCGCACTGTCAGCTTGGAGCCCAATGTGGGGCTCCAACTCATGAAACCATGAGATCATGACCTGAGCTGAAACCAAGAGTCAGACGCTTAACTGACTGAGCCACCCAGGCACCCCCCGCCATCATGATTTTCTCTGTAGGAAATGTTTCATCATCCCCTCTTATCTACTTCTGATTCCTTAAGTATAACCTGGTAATGGCTCAACAACCCTGTGACAATAAGACACAATAACAGAAACCTTGAAGATTAAAATGATAATGTATTCTAATTGATCAATTTCTGATAGATACAAGGTTTGTAGTAGGACCCTGTGGGCAGGTTGTTGACCCCCAAGGGTGTCAGCCCAGGAGATGAGGGGAGCCACACTGAAGCCACACTGTCCTTGCCAGGCTGGATGTCATGGCCTTGAGGGAGCACTCTTCCTCATTTGCCAGAGGTACTACTATCTAAGAACAAAACTGGGCTACAGATTGGTGTCTGATCTTTATTTTTATCTTTGTATTTCATTAGAGGAGTGTCTGAAGGAGCCAGGAATATGCTTCTAGAACATCTGTTACTGGGGTGACATGTAATTTATCACCCAAATAGGGACACTTTAGCAAGCAAAAGGAAGAGTGTTTTTAATAATTACATGGGGGCAACAGAATTAAATTTAAACCTTTCTGAGTAAATCAGGACATCTGGTCAAGCAAGCTATTATATATTTGAGAACTCTCCTAATGAAAAGGAATAAAAAATGAGACGGAGATAGGTCAGCACCTGGCATTGCAGAGGTAATTAAAACAAATAAAAAGATGAATTGATATCTCAGGGAAGAGAATGTATGTTTATAAAAAAGGTCAAGAAGTAGTGAGCTCTCCACTTCTGAAAATGTCACTCAGTCGTTCTCTATAAATTTCTCTTTCTACTTTTTCTCCCCACCTCTCCTCCTCCCACCCTTCATAGTCGTTATAAATATAGAGAGAGAGCTCAGAAAGAAAATAACCCATCTTCTGTTTCATTAGAAATAAATTCACGACAATGTTAAATACAAGTATGAGCCACCTGACTTATGGAATTTATCCTTGGAATACCTTTTGTGTTAACAAAAAGAATGGAGAAAAAAAAAAAGGCATTTCAGCACTATAAGATATATATTACTCCAAACCACGTTTATGTCAAAAATTAATTTTACCAAAATGGAAATCAATTTTTTTTTAATTTTGTTTTAATGTTTATTTATTTTTGACAGAGACAGGGGCAGAGAGAGAGGGAGGCACAGAATCTGAAGCAGGCTCCAGGCCCTGAGCAGTCAGCACAGAGCCCGACACGGGGCTCGAACCCACAAACCGTGAGATCATGACCTGAGCCAAAGTCAAATGCTCAACCGACTGAACCACCCAGGCTTCCTGAAATTGATTTTAAGTCAAATTTATTTTTAAATACATTAAGCAGGTCTTTGTGATTATTTTTTAAAAGAAGAGAAAAACATTTTCCTCTTCTTGCATTCAAGTTACCGTAGAGTTCCTTCCATTTGACTTCTTTGCCACACCGTGGCCCCTGAGCACCAGTATTGCAGTGAAACTCGTGGCCAATAATTTCCGATGCGTGATGAGTCCAAGCAACAGAAAGTGCTGGTCATCTGGTTACCTTCTTGGTCAATAATGTGAAACACTTGTTTTTAGTAATAACTGTTAGTCATTCACAGAGTTGCTGCTTGCTTGTCTCGGTTTTTTAATTCCTGTGAAATAGAATGATGATAGGAAAAGCTTTACGCGCCACTAAAAACTGCCTACACTTTGGTCTTTTTCTGGCAAAGAAATGCTGCCTACTTCCCCTGTCTTGTGATCTGTGACAGCTAGAGAGACCCAGTGGGTAAAGACCAAGACAAAAATTAGAGTGTCACCTAGGGCTTTCAAGTGGGGAGTATCATTTGTGGTTTTAATACTTTAATGAGAATTACAAGCTTGTTATTAAAAATAATATCTCTAGAGGAGGAGTTGCTGCTGTGCAGAGCACTACTCTGCAAGACACTTTTTATTACAGAGAAAAGGCAGAGTCGAAACTGTGACGTTTAGCTGGAGGAACAAAGAAGTAATCTGCTTCGAGTGAGCTGGAGAAACTAACAGGGAAGAATTTCTTTTATTAACAAGTCATCAAACAATTAATGTCACACGTTGGTTCATTCAACACACATACATGAGTGCTAATGACACGCTAGCCTCAAACTTGCTCCCAAAATTTTAATCCAGTGAGCACTAGACAGGACCGTGATATATATTCTAGACCCCCCAGAAAAGAATGCATGACGGGCAGGATAGAAAATGATGTAAAGAGAGGAGAAGAGGTGTGCCTGGAAAATCTGGAGGTACAGTAACATTTCCCTTATCTGAAGATTAGAATTCCAGGAACTTAAAATGTAGTCACTAGGAATCAACAGAGAACAGGGGCGCCTGGTTGGGTGATTCAGTCTGTTAAGCATCCGACTTTGGCTCAGGTCATGATCTCACAGTTCGTGGGTTCAAGCCCCGCATCGGGCTCTGTGCTGACAGCTCAGAGCCTGGAGCCTACTTCAGATTCTGTGTCTCCCTCTCTCTGACCCTCTCCCATTCATGCTTTCCCTCTCTCTCTCTTCCTCTCTCTCTCTCTCAAAAATAAATTAAAAGTTTAAAAAAACATCAAGAGAGAACAGGAATTCTTATGGTAAATGACTCTTCCCCCACATAAATCTCTGTTAGACTAAGATTTGGAGAAAAAGGTTATCTGAATATTGGAAGTCTATATTTGAATAAAGGGGAAGAAAATGGGATTGAGTTTTCTGCATATTACAGTCCAGGCAATATGTTAAGTATGTTCAACTGCATGATCTAAGAGATTCAAAGCAGCAGCCAGGCAGACGATTCTCACTATGTTTACATATGAAATGAAAAGGCTCAGAGAACGTTAAGGGCAAAGCAAAGATGAAGTCAAAGCTGATGAAAATGACAGTACCATCAAGATTGCCCTCAAATGACTTCTCGTATTATAATAATCTGCAGTTGGTATAAAAAGAACCAGGTTTTACAAAAAGAAAAAAATATATACTGGGAAGACTGAGGAGAATATTAGAGATTGAATATGTGTATCTTGCTTAAAAAAGTAAACAGTTTTAACCAATCCGGCTAGAGCAGGCTGCTTTTGAGACACCATGATCTTTGTTTCCACGTAGAGTATATTTCTGAAAGAGACAGTGCTGCATGTGGAGCCTGAGACTTGGTCCTACTTAGTATTTTTCTTATTTTTGGTAATTTTCTCAATGCTTGAATCAATGCTGACACCTTGGTCTTCAAAGGGAAAGAAGAAACATCAATTCTAAAGCTTATCTCACAGTCTTTTCTACGTTTTTTAACTTTCACACGTGGGCATCCACTGTGGTTTGGAGGTTAACTAAGTAATTTTGATACACGTTTTTTCCATATTGCATTAAAATTATACTGTGATGTGTTTGTAGAATTTCAGTCGGACATACAACAGGAAAAGATTGGAAAAATCTAAATCGTTGCGTTTAGTGTTCTAGATGCCATCGCTTACCTAGGTAGCAGCAGTAAGAATATCAAAGAGGTGATGTTTGAATGTTACTTTTTTTCCTTCCTATCTGCTTTAAAAAAAAGAGACTATTTCTAAACCATGCCTTTTCTGTTAACACTTCATATTTTTCCTGATCTGTCCAGTACTGAGCTTCTAACATCCTTCTTATCCCTCCTCAGAATTAGTTTTACATTATGCCTGTCAATTTGTCACTAGTGAGTGGCATATGTTGCTAGCATATTAATTTTAAATGTTTTCCTTTTCTTTAGGGTTAAGATTTCCCCCTGTGATCTATAGCACATCTTGTGGATTTTGCCCAAGGTCACATTGCAAATTTAGAAGCCAAACACTTGTAAGTGTTATTATTATATTATAGTTATAAGACGTAAACCGATTCATTTCTCGTATGTGCTGTGGAGACACAATTGAAATGAGAGGTTGATAGATAGACAGCTACATTCCACTGGGTCCTGATTATAGGACCGTCAATTTTTTTCCCTTCTTGTTAGTTCTGCCAAGTATTTATGAAACTTATTGGAGTTCCTTCTGTTTGTTTCAGCTGCCATTTTTTTTTCTATAACTAGAAAAATTTTAAAGCATCATAGAATTTTCATAAAATAATAAAATACAAGGCTCTAAACAGATTACAAGCTACATAAATGAGACATGAAAATCTAGGTCACTAATTTCAGTTAATATAAAATTAACATGGCTTACAGGCATCAGAATGCTTTTTAATACCCTGTCTTTAGCGACTCAAAAGCTTTACCTTTTTAGGTGATTCTCACACGAAATGTGTGGCAGACAGATGGCTAATTTAACTTACGAGGGAAGGAGACTGCAGGGAAATTAAAAGCTAACCTGACCCACTTGAAGAATCACTGGAAAAATAGTAACAAACGTGATGCCATTCTCTTTGTATTCTTTCTTTAAAAAAAAATTCTATGCATTGATGTTTATAGCACACGCATTTACTGCTTTCTGAATGTTCTGTTGGATTCTCTTACTGACTCCACCATCGAGGAGAACAGTACGTGTGTGATGATGCATGTTCATGTTTGGGAAGTTTCCAGTGTTTTGGTAAAGTTTTCTAATTTCGGACCTGCCGTCCAAATGTACTTTGCACTAATGTGCAGGTAGTATAACAGTCTTTATAGAACAAAATAAATAAATACAATTTTATCTTGATGTGCTTTTTGAAGCAAACACAAATACAGAAGATACAATGTGTGCATATAGAGGCAATGTAGACAGTATTTCTCTTTTGTTTGAAACTTCCACAGTGTCCAAATTTCCCATCATGAAATTGTCTTGTTTTAAGGAAATAAAAATCGTTTCACCATATTTTTTCCTTTTTTTTAGAATTCTCACTAGAAGTGATTTATTATAATCATCATAACTAGGAATGAATACACACACACGTACACACAATAAAATTTCAAAGTACTTTATATCTGGGGCATCTGGGTGCCTCAGTTAGGTAAGTGTCTGACTCTTGGTTTTGGCTCAGGTCACGATCTCACGGTTCACGGGTTCAAGCCCCGCATTCGGCTCTGCATTGTCAGTGCGAAACCTGCTTGGGATTCTGTCTCCCTCTCTCTTTGCCACTCCCCTGAGTTGTCTCTCTCAAAAAATAAATATGCAGTTTTTTTTAAATATGGAAGCATTGTATATCTACTTCTAAATTTTAGCATAAGTTTCTTTTACCATGAATCTCTCCATATTATTCTTTGTATGTCTCTTTTTAAATTCAACAAATCACACAATTCTATCAGACAACTTAGGAGTTCATTTACTACATTTAAGTAGAGATAGGAAGGACAGGTATTTGTGACTCAAAGGATTTAATTTCCTGACTTCTGAAAGTATTTCTGAGGAGAGAGGACAAAATCCTGTAGCCAGACATGCTGCTAAATTGCCATCCAAACAGCCTTGAGACATGCCATCCCGACTGCTTTTTAAAGGAACATCCTGTTCAAATGATGATTATGTACCCCACATTCAACCTCATACAGGAAAAGGTTGGTCATGACTCATTTATTTCCTTGGAAAAATCTATCAATGTCTCAATTTGTGTTAAACTGAGATGAATAACGAATCACATTTGTAACACAAATGAGCACAGCAGCACAGGCTTTGAGATCAAATGGGTTAACTAATTTTTCCTCAAGAAAGTTTGATAGCCTTTCAGACTTCAATCTGCTTCCCACATCTACAGCATGAATCCTTATGTCCTCAGTTGGTTAGAGATGCATTCAAGAGTCTGCAAGAGGGTTGGGGCCACTGAAAATCATGGGTAATATTTAAGTCTTCATTCTCTTACTTTTTTTTTCCAACAAAATTTTTTTTTCACAGTTATTTATTTTTGAGAGACAGAGAGAGACAGAGCACAAGCAGGGGAGGGGCAGAGACAGGAGACACAGAATCCGAAGCAGGCTCCCGGCTCTGAACTATCAGCACAGAGCCCGACATAGGGCTTAAACTCACAAATTGAGGGATCAAAACCTAAGCTAAAGTCAGACGCTCAACCATCTGAGCCACCCAGGCACCCCAAGTCTTCATTTTCTTATTAATTTTAATGTGTAGCACGTCTCACCCACCAAAGCAGAGAGGAAGTTCCAAAGTTTCATTTCCCAGACTTCTCCTCTCCTTAATCCTATACGTTATTCACACAATAACTAAAATGATTTTTCAGAGGTACCATTTAAATTCCTCTTCTAGTTCTAATCATCCTGTGGCAAGTCAGCCCACGCATCTGCCAAGGTGTATCGATCAGTATCACCTTTCATCAAACCTGACCTTTCGGTATGCATGAAAACCAAAGACATGATTATTTTTCCACCTCTGCAACTTTCCAACTCAGTTTTCCCCAATATCTCAGGTTCATTAATTAGGTTACACTCACAGCCTCTGGGAATCTGTGTATTCAGCATGCCCCTCTTCTCTCTCATTGGAATTCAGAGAGTGATCTTCCTCTCCCACCTTATACGAATATCAGGGAAAATGAGTCTGAAAAACTGCATGTAAGGGAGTTTCTGATATGCAAATGTGTAGAGCTGTTCTGTCCTTTCCAAAGGACAATCCTATCCTCCACAAGATTGAGCCTGAGGAAAGAGAAGGAACGTGCCGAATGTAATTAGGATGTGGATATGAACATGTTTGTCTATCCCACAGGAGGCCTAAATTAACAGGAAGGATACATACACAGCTTGATGAAAGAAAGAAAGAAAGAAAGAAAGAAAGAAAGAAAGAAAGAAAGAGTGAACAGGCTTTTCTTTAACTTCTCCTTTACTTTCCAAAAGCTCGTGGCCATGAACAATGATGAGCCTTTATCATCCAAAAAGGTTGCTATTTAAGAGTATCCTTGAGGGGTGCCTGGGTGGCTCAGTCAGTTGGGTGTCCAACTTCAGCTCGGGTCATGATCTCACAGTTTGTGAGTTCGAGCCCTGTGTCAGGCTCTGTGCTGACAGCTGGGAGTCTGGAGCCTGCTTAGGATTCTGTGTCTCCTTCTCTCTCTGCCCCTCCCCCACTTGTGCTCTGTCTCTGTCTCTCAAAAATAAATGTAAAAAAAATTTTTTTTAAATATACTTGAGAAAGATAATACATGTTTTCAAAATCTTTTATCTTCTTGTCAAGTTCCTGAGTGCTGGAAACAAGGAGGGAAAGCAAAAGGGGCAGAGAAATGAAGGAAGAAAAGCTCTCTCTCTATCATAAAATTGCCTGAGCTGCTTTGCTTCTCGAGCTGGAGGCTCTGTTTTCCTTGGCAAGTGCAGAAGGACAGGGGGATGAGCCAAGCATCCCCCAGGCTCCTGGAAGAGAATGACAAAATCTAGAAGGATTGGGGTCTTTGCTGATTTTAAGATTCTCCTCTGATTTCCCGAATGGGCCACATTTGACTGAGGTCACCTCATTTGCATGGGAAGAGGGCCATGGACTGTTGGCCTCATTAGGAAGGCCTTGGGGGATTTCTTCAGCTCCCATAGGAAGGCACAACTGGTTCTTATCAACTGCAGGCTCGCTCAAGTGGAAGCTGGTTGCTCATTTCCAAGGACTAATCCAGTGACTCACCAGGGGAGGACGAACGAAAATAATGGCACCCGTGTGTATAAACACAGCTGTACAGCTCTGTCTGCACTGGAACATAAGGAATAGGAGTCCTCCAGGAGAACATAAAAGACAAGGGGGATATTCAACTACTCACAGGTCATTTTCATGGGATTCTTGAACCACAACGTGAAGGGAACGGGTACGTCTCCTACCATACTCTTGACTTTTGGTAATTTAATGCATTTGGCAGATCAGGTCTTTTTTTCTGCATCCATGAGCAAGGGCACAATCAGGGGCTTGGGGAGGGCAGAGTGCTAAATAGGGAAGGGATGGGAGAAGAGGGAGGTGAAAATTATACAGCAGTGGACCTGGCTTGATCTCCAACACCATCACTTGGGAAGCAGCACCAGGTCAGCCAAAGCTTTATTGACTACAGTGCCGCAGACCCACGTCTTGCCAGCCGAGAACTCTCTCCAAGTGAGTTTCCATTTATTCTTCTAAAGGTGCGATGGCCCAGGGGCCATATCATGGAGACCAACACCTGCTTTCCATATTCTATTGGCCAACTCACAGACCATTCAGTAGTTCAGGTAAACCTAGTACTGCTCAAGCTCAGAGTCTAGTTCCCATATCCAACATCCTGGGGTAGGCTGTCCCAAGTTGGCCCTGCTCTTGTGACATGACTTTTAGGTCCTTATTTCCTGTTTATAGGTCAACATCTACTTCCTGTCCAGTTTATCCACCTTTCCCAAATCTTGGGTGTACCCTGAAGGCCTCATCTTGGAGTCCTCAATAGCCCCAGAGGGGAAAAAAGAAACATGACAACTTTTTCATTGGTCGCTTTATAGACAGAGCTAAGAGGGGAGGACAATTAATCAGCCTTTTCCCGTCTCCAGTTATATATCTTGCTCTTTTTTTCTTTTTTTTTTTTTTCCAGTGTTGACCTCCAACATTGTAAAAGAAAAGCCTTTTGGGGATGATAAAGTTAACAGACTGCCTTCGACGTCAAAGGCCACCTTTGGTGGTACTGCGGTAATGGGGAGATTCTCACGACACAAATAAACTGCCAACGGGAAATGGTATTTAGAATCGTTTGATTCAGGTAAAATTGGAAGAGTATCCCATCAAGTTTATTTTTCCTACCACCTCTCTTGCAGCTGGCTGTGGCCAAATGACTACATGTTATCTGGAGGGAGGCTGGTGACATCACATGTGCTAAGCTTGCCTGATGTGCCTACGAGGGATGGAATGTCCTCTCCCCTTTCCCGTGCGCTGTCCCTTCAGAGTGGAATGAGACAAGTTGGGATAAACTGAAGAAGGGTTCATCTTAAACCATGACAGGATGGAGTAAGCCTGGGTCCCTAATGATGAGGGAGCAAAAGGCAGGCTGAGGGCAAAGCAATCTAGCATCCCCTACTCACTCTCCCCCCAACTGCCATGGGATATGTGTGACATTCCTCAGTCACTCCTGACTGCCCAAGAACAAAGGAAGCAGGCAAGAAAACAAATGGCTGAATGACAGAAATGACAGCCATGCAGGACTGAGTCTCTGTCAGTTTATGAATGTCTTAGTAAATTACAAGATAAAGGCAATCTTGTCAATAGCCTAACCTCCAGAAACCCAAAGACTCAGTTTCCTGGAGTCCCAACATCACCCTCCCCTCCATAGTCATGTGGGAACAAACACATGAAGGAAATGGCAGGTAAAATTAAATTTCTTTATAATCTGCAGCCCACTGATAAATACTTGAGGCAAATACAAAGTGTAACATTTCTCCTGGAACCCCCTACAATCCTAATGTTAATACCTAGAGGGAAAACAACCTTAGCTTGACAACAGCCAGGCCTCCATTATCTTATGAGTCATCTTTAGCATATCAAAGTCTTTTTGGAAAACTCCCTTTTTTTACCTCCCCAATTCCACAATATGTAATCAGTCTCTCCTCACAACCCCAGTACAGCTCTTTCTGCCCGTGGGTCCTGTCCCTGTGCTTTAATATAACCACCTTTTTGCACCAAAGATGTCTCAAGAATTCTTTCTTGGGCATTGGCTCCAGATCACCCCACCCTCACCCCAAAACCACATCGCTAAGACCCCAAGATCTGAGCCCTGGAGCTCTCATGTGTCCAGGCTGCTCAGATGTTGGGAGAGAAATAGAATTCTATCCTGTTGAAGCCACTAATATGTGGACTTTGTCTAGCAGCTGAACATGTATCCTGACTAACACAGGGTGTCCACTCCCTGGAGGCAGAATCCTGATCTCCCTCCTTCCCTTCCACACTAGCAGGGCTCCATGAAGGGTGTCAGCCAATCCCAGCTCACTGGCCAGTGGGGAGTGAACTTCGTTAGACACTGCTAGATTCTGATCATCCTCTGAGTTGTACCCCAGAATAATAAAGGACTTTGAGGCCATTCATAATTCAAGTTCAAATAATGTAAGCATGGTCTCCTCAATCACTTTGAGGTTTAATTTATATACCAGGGTTGAGCCTGAAGAAGGGAAGACACGTAACTGTCGCTAGTTGAACACCATTACCAAGAGCAGAGACCCCAGCACATCGAGGACTTGGTCCTCTGGCACTTTTCTTGCTCTCAGCATCCCAAGGAGGGAGGGATCACAATGAACTCCTCCCAACTGGGACTTCCTTGAAAAGTAATGGTAGCTTTTTAAGCTGATCCTCTTTACTACACTACTAAATGCATGAGGTGCTAGGAGATCCCCAGAGAAGCCCTGGGATCATGAAAAGAACATGGGGCCAGGACTCAGATGGCCATCGCGTCTACTTTCAAGTGCACTTCTCACTCACCGAGAGACCCTGCACGTTCAGGGTAGCTGAACCGAGAGGACACTTAAGGAGAGGCCAGTTACGGACAGCATTTGAAGTGCTCCTACGGATAACACACACATGCTATTTTGTGAATCAGGATGTCAGAAGAAGTTCAGAAACATGGAAACTGCTGGACACTATGCGGAAAGTGTCTTTCTCACAATTAGCCTTTGTTCAGCAATTGATGGTTATGTTCCTGAAGTTTTAAGGTTCCTGACATAGGGAGCATCCAAAACAGAGGGGGACATCAGGATCACCCTGCTATTCCTCCCAGAATGTACTTACCTGAAAACAACAAACAAACAAACAAAGACTCATAATAAAGATATTCAGCTAACTTATTTAAATGGACTTACTGCAGCTACCTAGCTTTCAGTGTGCGTTGCGATGACCCTCGCAGTCTTAACACAACAGGGCACTGACAGACAAGAAAGAAGAGTGCGAGAATGCAGCCAACAGTACTGACACATCTCCTTCCTGTGATCCTGTCAGAAGAGACAATGGTCAAGGCCATACAAGCACCTGCTAGTTCCTGAATCCAACTTGCATCTGGAGGAGAGAGCAGGGACAAGGTCAGGTGACCTGGACAGTAGTTCTGCCTGTAGCTCCCCGAAAAGCCTGTCTTCCCTGCACCGGCCAATATTATCCCCACAACAAAAGGGTCCTATGTGTCACTGTAAAGTCCACCCGCGTGGTGACATAAGCTTGAAGAGAAAAAGGCAGTAGTGTCACAAGAAGACGACCACCGGGAGACAACCACCGGGAACTCCACAAGACACAAGGGGCCAGGGCAATTTCATGCTCGTGTGCTCCTTCATATCTGCTCTGAGGACCCCCTCATGTCCCATTACTTCTGGCCCCATTCCTGGGCCTCATATCCAGGACCTATCTTTGGTGTCTTTCCATCAGTCTGTCCCGTCAGTCTGGGATACTGCAGACCAGAAGGAAGACGCTCCCACCTGTATGGCTTCATTTGGAAGAGGTGTTGGAAGTCAGTGAAAGCATGAGCCAGCCATTTGGAGAGAAGCCTGAAAACCTGAGAGATGTTTCTGGAGGAATTTGATCAGTCTATCTGCAAAATTTGACCACTGCTCATCTATCTACCCAACTTGATCCCACTTAACAAGTGAAAAGGGCAAAGCTGAGACCAGAAAGCCCAAGTACAGTTCTCTGGCTATTAATTTTTATTAGCTCAGTGAGTGGGGAACCTGACAATCTCTAAACAGAGTTGGTGGGATATGGTCCAATGTTTGGCCAAAACCTAAATTTTTCAAATGACACGATGGATGTTTACTTATAGGTGACATGACATGACATGACATGACATGACATAACATGACATAACATAACATGACATAATTTTTTTTCTGAAGTATCAAGATTATTGAATCTGGTACAGAAGTAGGTTGTAGAGTGAAGGTGCTCAGTCAGGCCGAACTCGGTGCACAGAGAGCTCAGACCCAACCAAACTAAAAGAAGGAATGTGAAAGTTGGAAAAAGCATCAACGATCACCCACAAAAATAGAAATTGTGCTGCTGGGTTCCAGAAAGGAGGGGAAACCTAGATCTCAGGAAGGGAGATGGAATGCAGGACCAGGTGAGAAAGACTTCCAAGCGCCATGTTGCTAGTTGAGGAGGGGAGCTGACCTTTGCCCTGCAGACACTCGGCCCAGGGACAAGGCACACTGACTCCATCAGGATGTGTCATGGCCCATGTATCATGCTGTCTTTCATCAGCCGGACCTTGTAGAATACTGAGACCAAAGGAACTGCTCTACTTAAATTTTTTTAGTACACTTTGAAACACTTGGATAATTCTTCTTATTATTGATTCTTATCGGTTTTACATTATGGCATTTAAAAAAATAATGTTTATTCACTTTTGAGAAAGAGCAAGCATGCACCAGCAGGGAACGGCAGACAGAGAGGGAGACACAAAATCTGAAGTAGGTTCCAGACTTCGAGCTGTTAGCACAGAGCCTGACGCGGGGCTTGAACTCATGAACCCTGAGATCATAACCTGAGTCAAAGTCGAATGCTTCACTGACTGAGCCACCCAGGTGCCCCTACATTATGCCATTCTTCTTTTATTTACATTATGCCATTCTTTTTTTTTTTTTTTTTCAACGTTTTTTATTTATTTTTGGGACAGAGAGAGACAGAGCATGAACGGGGGAGGGTCAGAGAGAGAGGGAGACACAGAATCGGAAACAGGCTCCAGGCTCCGAGCCATCAGCCCAGAGCCTGACGCGGGGCTCGAACTCACAGACCGCGAGATCGTGACCTGGCTGAAGTCGGACGCTTAACCGACTGCGCCACCCAGGCGCCCCCATTATGCCATTCTTAATGAAAGTGTAAAATGTTGGATCTTAGGATACAGCAAAAACAAGTATCAATATTTACCCAGGTGACTGTAGTGGAGTGAAATATTCAAGCTGACTAGCTAGAAAGGCAAAGCCTGACACTCATGCCCATGAAAATATTTCAGGGACTGGTTTCAACAAAATCTCAATGATGTATATTTGATTGTTTTATAATAGACATTGTTTTGGCCTGACCATGTGGCATTTGGTGTGATATTTTAAGTGGTTTCTATTTGTGAATGATTTTTTTTTTTTTTTGTTTGCTGTTTATGTTAAAGCTTAGAGAGAGGCTGAGGCTTATTTTTTATTTTTATTTATTCATTTACTTATTTAATTTGAGAGAGAGTGTGCATGAGTGGGAGTGGTAGCAAAGAGAGAGAGAGAGAGGGAGGGAGAGAGAGGGAGAGGGAGAGAGAGAGAGGGAGAGAGAATCTTAAGTAGGTTCCATACTCAGTGGGGAGCCCGACATGAGGCTCGAACCCATGACCCTGGGGGATCATGATCTGTGCCGAAATCAAGACTTGGATGCTCAACCAACTAAACCACCCAGTGCCCTGAGACTTATTTTTAGTTTTAATCAATTAGTATTTGAGCAATCATAAAGGAAAAAGATCACCTGGACCTGTACAATTTGGTACCTTTTCTAAGATGCGTGAGTCAGATATAAAACAATAAAAAAGGAAATGAATAAATACTATTAAGTCTGTGTGTAGGGGGGCGGTGCACCAGTATAAACATACAGCAGTGTGTAACTTGATATATTAGAGGGAATAAAAGAGGAAATTAGCTCTCAAATTAGAATAAGGTCGAAAGAAATAGAATTAAATTGGAAACATAAATGTAAACTGGCTGTTGGAGAAAAAGAAAATTTCATCTTGGGAAAGGCTAATGCACACGACTTTACTTTACCTTGACTGCTAATGTAAAACATTACAATGTCCACCTGCACAGCCATCTCAACAACAAATCTGTAGCCCCAAGATTTTTGTCTCTAATACTCTTCTCCACGAAAAGAAACCAGGGCCCCTTGAAAGATGGCTACCTCCTTGCCTGGGCAGGGGAAATCAATATAACCCAGGACATCTTTATTAAAAAAATTTTTTTTTTTCCCAAAAAGGAAGAATGTTTTCAGAAGCATTTAGGACAATTGTTTTCTAAAAAATGAAGATATTAGGTTTCCAAGGCCAGAGTCTGCAATCATTAACACAAACACACACCCACAAACACTTAAAAATTACAATTATTCAAATATCAATCTTTAAGGCATAGAAACGTCTGGAAGTTCATAGAGGTTTCCAAAACAGATGGAGTGTGTGGAAAACCATTTCTGCCAGCCAGTGTAAGTAAGGTCCTTGCTGCTTTCATTGCATGGGCCGTTAGGGGTTGGGAAATGAAGGGAAATAAACTTCGTGGATCTCAGGCCAAAGGCAGTATGAGAATTTCTTAGATTAAAGGGTCTAAAATCAAAGACGCTTAGAGAGGGGTAGTGGATGCAAGCACTCATCCACTGCAAGGCAAAGTCCCTCCATTGTCCCAAACACTCATTGAGAGGATGTCCCCTGTCACCAAAAGGCTCTTGTTCTCCTTGCAAGAAAATACAAGGACAGAACAGTGCAGTTATGCAGCCCAGCTTCACTAAACGGGCAAGTACAGTCAAGGTGGGAGAGCGGGCAGGCTGGGGCAGCCAGTGGTGCTGGGGAGCAGGGTGGTCTTCTTCCTTTTATGCTCATGTGGGTCTTCGGTCTTGATGAGGTTGCTTCCGATATCCTAAATGTCTCCTCCTACAGGTCAGGACGGGGGGTTTGGGGCCCAGTATGGTCCTTATCAGAACTGTCATGGCAGCTGTCCCTTGCAAACAGGGTTAAAAACACAATGCACATAAGTTGGCTGGGTTTGAGCCAGCCATAATAACAGCCATAGTAGTTACTGTTGCAGCCATATATATGGTCACCCCTGGGCAGGACGCACCTGCCCAGCGCCTGAGGTGTTACTTCCCTAGCGCCTCCCTGCCTATCTCTCTAACACCCCCAGAAGAAATATAATTAGCAACTCCACTCACTTGTAAGGGGTAGTAAAAAGGGAAAAAGAAAAGGAAGAAAAAAACATGCATGTGTGTGAGACAGAGACAGAGAGAGTGAGACAGAGAGAAAGGGATCTAGGGAAGATTTATCAGAGCTGGAGAGTGAACAGAACCTCGCTACTCCCAAACACACACACCCCTCCACATTTTTCCACTTTCTGTTGTTGTTGTTGTTCCTGTTGATTCTTGGGCTTGGTAACTAGGGGAGAATGTGATCTTTGAAAAATGATTAGCAGAACTTCTTGGTCTACTCTGTGTTTCTACATATCCATCTATAATCTGTATTGAGACACTGCTTTGGAAGTTCCCAGGAATTTTTCGGGGTTGACCTGTAATTAAGTCAACGTAACATTGTCCCTGGGTGAGTGTTCACACTCTTCTCTATTGCCCGTATTGGTTTATGGGATCTCCCACTGTCTACCCCGGATACTCGCAGCAAGGTATGGCACCTGACACAGTATAATGCCTGAAGTTTAGAAGCGATTAACCATCAGGCATCATGTTTCCATGGATAAAGTGAACATATTAGTATCTTCCTACTATCAGGAAAGTAAAATACATAACATAAATTCTCCCATTTCTAGACTCTGTTTAGCGGGATCCAAGGCTCTTAACGCTAGACTTCGTTCTTTCTAAAGTACCCGACGACAGCGGGGGTTTTTCTACAGCAGCCTAACTCTGCGCCATTTTCCACCACAATTTTTGTAGTTTTTTCATCATCTCCAAAGTTTAGACCAATCCATCCTAGATTTCTCATGAGAACCACTAATCTAAAATTGTATATAGAAATTATTATAGTACCTCCCCATACCTTCAATTTTGGGGAAAAAAAGATACCACGCATATTTTAGTATAAATCTGTTGGAAAGTCTTAGATTTACAGAATGACTACAAACCTACAACAGAAAATTAAAGTTATCTTTAGAACCTTGACACATTAAAAGAACTATTTTATAGAATGCTCCTCTCTGAGGTTTGTCTGATGTTTTTCCACAAATAGATAGGAGTCAGAGTTTTGGCAGAAAGACAAGAATCAAGTACCTTTCTCAACGCGTCATAGCAGGGGCACTTGATATCCACATGACTTATCATGGGCAAGGCTAACCTTGAACACTTGGTTAAAGTGACATGTGTGGGTGTGTGTGCCACTGAGAGGCTAAGAGAAAAATTACCAGGTGTACTCACAACTGCAAAGAAATGATCTTTCCCTTCCCCCCCGCCATTTCTGAAACCAGCCAGGGCGCGCCGGGTCCTAGTCTGACATAAAGGCGGGAACCAATCAAGTTCTGTTGAATGGTTTGAAATAAAGGCGGGAACCAATCAAGTTCTGCTGAGCGTTCAAATTTAAATGTCAACCAATAACAGCTCTGTAACCTCAAAAAATCCCTAACTTGTTTGTGCCTGTCTATAAAAGAAGCTGTAAGATCCTTGCTCAGGGCCTCTTAGCGTCACCGGCAACCAGTACACGGAGGACCAGGTTCGAACCTGCAATAAACGACCCTTGCCGCTTGGCTTTGACTCTGGACTCTGGTGGTTTGTTTTCGGGGGGTCTTTCGAATCGGGGCATATCACCACACATGTACATATGTATTCATGTACACCTATACACATGTGCATATACACACGTACACATGCATGTGTATATATGAATGTATAGTGGTATATGCTGGATTTCTCCACTGTAGAGTTCCTATTTTCCATACTTTCAATCTCCTTGAGGAAAGATGATATATATATCCTATTTCCTATATTGATATACATAAATATATATAATATATACATATGTATATATAATATATATATATTGAGTTTTCCTATAAAGAAGATTTGTCTTTACCCTCTCATTCATTCATTCATTCATTCACATCATTATGGGCTAATGCATACTTTTTTCTTTGGGTTATATACTCTAGTTCATTATTCATTTTGAAAAATGCATTTTTACACTTGATTTGTCTAAATTAGAATCCAAATAAAGTACATTCTTTGCATTTGGTTATATCTAAATGTCTTACAAATATACGTAGAAAAACTCCTTTCCTTTTAAAGTGCAGTGAACTTTTTGAAGAAATTGGATAAACTGACCTAAAGAATACCCTCCATTCTAGATTAGACTGATGGGTCGTTGCAGTTAACAATTTCATATCTTCCCCCAGATTTCCTGTACACTGGAAGTTCGTTCTGAAATCTTGATTAGACTCAAGTTAATTTATTTTGCAAGAACATTACTTGAGTGATACTGAGTACTCCATACCGCACCATCTCAGAAGCTACATCATATCCGGATGCCTCAGCTTTCACAAAAGCTAAAAATGATCGATAGGTTCAGGTGATGACAGTGTGCTCTTTTCTTTTTAAAGATCCCTGTCAACCTTCAACTCCTGATTTTTGCCATTCGGTGCCATTGCCATGACATCTCTTTCATTACCAATTATGAAACGATGACTTTCTATTAATCAGCTAAATTCTTCTTAATATAAGAATGTTCCGTCACATACTTAGGTCTAACTCAGTTACCCTGAAATAGAATTCACACAAGGAAAAGAAGACAAAGGGTTAATTCATTTCACTTTAATGATCAAGCGTCAGAAGAATTGATGAGTGCCTTAGTAACTTTAACTGGTGGTCAAGAGTTTGGTTTTGTTTCTCCTACTCCTTAAAAACAAATTGGTACACGCTGGTTTTTAAAATATATTCCATGTTTTTACGGGGCGCCTGGGTGGCTCAGTCGGTTAAGCGGCCGACTTCGGCTCAGGTCATGATCTCACGGTCCGTGAGTTCGAGCCCCGCGTCGGGCTCTGTGCTGACAGCTCGGAGCCTGGAGCCTGTTTCAGATTCTGTGTCTCCCTCTTTCTCTGACCCTCCCCTGTTCATGCTCTCTCTCTCTCTGTCTCAAAAATAAATAAAAACGTTAAAAATTAAATAAAATAAAATATATTCCACGTTTTTAAATCAGTTGAAGACATCACTTTTTTTGAGTAAAAACTTCCCCACCTTTGACCAGTGGGAGTCTCCCAGGTTGGCTTCCGTGTCTCCTCTGGTGACCCCTTGAGAACGACCATGCTTGCAGGATCAAGAAGACGTCCCACATTTATTTACACCTCTGGTCCCTAACGTGGGATCAGCTCTTTCTACAGGGAGCCCTTACTCCTGTTGGCGGCACAGGGTATTTAAGAATTCTATCTGGATACCAGACGTGGCCACTGCTACCACAATGGCCTACTTGCTTAGAGTTAAGAATGTGCACTTTATTAAAAACGAAGATAGGATGAACTCACAGAGATATTTACGTATCTAAGATCCCAAAGTCTTTATTTAATATATTTGATTTTACATTTGCAACCCTTTGCTTTTATCCTGATAATATTGGTGGCAACAGCCATGACATAATCAAAGACTTACTTTATCTTACAATCTACTGTAAAATGGGCTCAAAATAACCAAATTGTATCGCTCTTTGCAGTTCCCTTAGGCCTCATCTTCCAGATTTAAAACATTACATATTCTTTACTTTGCCAAAAGTTCTTAACATTGATGTTACAGATGAAGGAAATATTCTGGGTGTGATGTAGATAGTGAATTAAGGTGAATACAGCCTACGACTGTATTGAGTTGTCCTCGCACTCAACAATTTATGAGAAAAAAATAGCCCAGAACTTTTATTCTACAGAAAAGCTATTTCCAAACCTGTTCACCCAGCAGTGGAACAGATGATTACGTGCATTACTTGCCTAACTTCTGCAGATTTTAATTCAGTAACACTGATAAATAACTCACATATCTGAAATCCCTAGGACTCAGTAAAAGTCTTTAAAAACCAGGACAGTATTTTATTGTTGTTTTGAATCCCTAGATCCTAATTCACGGCTGGACATTTATGAGACACTCTATAAATATGTATTTAATGAATGACAATAAATCAGGGTACGTATTATGATTAAACTCAACAGTTCATAGTTATCTTTCCTACATTAATCTTCATGGTTTAATTCTGAATTTTAAATTAATTGCCTTACATTCTCAGATATTTTCCTAAATTATTTTTCATTCACAAACTTGCGATGTTTATCACTTATTCTTCCTTACCATTCATATTTTACAGCATATATTTATTACCTTTTAGATAGCAACCATGATTTTAGGGGGCTGTGGACAGAGAAGCAAAGGAAAAGGTCAAGGTCAATCTTTCCTGAGGGCTCATTGTGTAGTAGAGAGGGCCAGACAATAAACGAAAAAATGAAAAAAAGACAGAAAGTATCAGTTAGTGAGAAGTCCTTGTAAAGAAACCAATTTACCTAGACAAGTCTGCTTCCACATTCTCTGTAACAAGCGCTCCCTGTTTCAAAGGAAAGAGGCTCCATCACCAAGTCTTTCTTCCTGTCATCCTCTGTCATTCTGATTTGCATACTTTCATTCTTTATGCTGCTCTATAAGCACGTGAGGCCCCACCATTCTTTTGTATTTGCATAGGAAATAGCTCAGCTTGAGGAATTGGAAGAGGGAATTGAAATTTGATTTCTACCAGATACTAACAATGTGATTTCCTGAAAGAGCTTTTACCCATCTGTAAAAGAGACATAGGCACTAACATTTCTTCACAGGGACGCTGAGGGAACAATGCCCTATTGTGTGGAAAGCACCCCCCATCATGCCTGGCCCTCAGTAGGAGCTCCTCAAATACAGCCCCCTTTCTGTTTTCTCCTGTGCACTCAGACCTCTGCCATTCTGGAAAGTCCCGGGCAGTTGTAAATCCCTCTTTTTCTGAAATCCTATGATAGCACCCCTCCTCTGTCTTCCCAGCTAGTGGATCCTCCACTCTCTTCTATCACCACGCATTATTTCTTCTGCCTATGCTTTTGTCCCCTCAGCCTATCTCAAGCCTTCTGAAAGCAGGTCCTTCCACAACATGACCCTCCTTGTGTCCTCAGAAGACTGAGCACAGTGCTCCAGAAGGAAGTGGATTGTGCTACAGCAGAGAGCTGGCCCGGGAAAGAGACGAACAAGGTTCTCATTGAGCTCATCTCATCTCTCAGCAAAGTATGCAGGCTCGTTACTTATGAGATGAAGAAGCTATTACTGTCTGCTATCTAGCTCACAAGGTGGTCGTAAGGACACGGAGTCGAAAAGTACAAAAGGAAACATCGGACGTAGCACTCGCTTCCGGGGCTGTATAAAATAATAACTAATCTAAATCTAATAATCAATACAATACGTTCAGTCCTTACCCTGTGCTGGACATCTGCCAAGGAATCTACACCCAGTTTCTGGGAGGCAGCCTGGTGCATTGAAGAATGGGCTTCAGGGGCCAAACCACCTGGGTTTGAATTCTGGCTGTGCCACTGACTTGCCGTGTGACCTTGGGAGACTCATTTACCCTTTCTGTGTCTTGGTTTTCCCATCTGCAAAATGGACCTCATGATATCACCCACTTCGCCGGAACATCATGTGTATTAAATTAACACATAATTGAAATGTGTGTGCACACAGCACTATGTTAGTGTTTATTAAATACACTGTGTGATTTCACCTACACATCAATGCTTACGTTATTATTATCCCCATTTTACAGTTAAGGCAACTGACGCTAAGACCAAGGTGACACACTTCGAAGAGAGGGGGCAGGGGCCTTACCCACCTACACCCAACTCAAAATCGAGAGAGGCTCAATGCGGAGGGAGGATAGGGCACAGCGCTAGGCAATGTCGACAGTTTTGGCTGTCAAAGTTGGGGAGCATTCCTGGTATCTGGTGGGTAAAGAGAGCAATGCTGGGGAACACACTAGAAGGCCAGGGACAGCCCCTACAACAAGGAATTACCAGACCCAAAATGTCCTTAGCATTTCCAGATAAGACCTGGACACTGGTTAAATTTAAATTTCAGGTAAACAACTTACAATCTTTTTACTATAAAGGAGTCCCAAATATTTGGATTAAGTATGCCCATGAAATATTTGGGACATATTTAACTGGGAGTCATATCTTTTTTATTAGCTCAATCTTGCTAGCTAGAAAGTCATCAGCTCGTCACAAAAGCCTGCATGAATTGATGGTGTATAAGATACGTCATTGGTGGTGAGGACAGGAAGACTCAGAAAGGTTAGCTTACGTGTCCACATCCATGGAGCTGGAAAGTGGAAAAGCAACAGGTGGAATATAGGAATCTTGTAAATTCACTGATCAATGACTTTTCATTACACTCATTTATTGTTTCAGAGGGACAGAAACTGGTCTGGATCACCCAGCAGAAGAACCACGTGGCACTCGCAGATCTTGGAAGGAAGGAGGTTTATTTTACACCGATGGGCTCAGAGGAGATCATTCTCCAGAGATGTGAGCCCCGATGCAGACAGGAAGGGTAATTTATAGCGTCATC
This sequence comes from Panthera leo, assembly GCF_018350215.1. Classification (NCBI taxonomy): domain Eukaryota; kingdom Metazoa; phylum Chordata; class Mammalia; order Carnivora; family Felidae; genus Panthera; species Panthera leo. The sequence goes on along the minus strand of NC_056688.1, from coordinate 3,305,532 downwards.
TTCCACATTCGTGGCAGCTTTCACGCGTGTGGCAAATAGGGTAGGAAGAATCAGGAAGAGGAGTCTCTAAGCTAGTAACTAGAGCTTGTTTTAGTCCCGTAGGCCATCTTATGGTGCCGAACTTTACTCATTTTCCCAACAGTAGTAATTTGGTGCCTGAGGCAAGCAGGGTGGGAACAAGAATCTGGAAGGGAAGTCTTCAGGCAGGGACTGAAATTCCCTGATCGGTTTGCTTTGTTGGCCATGATATAACAGATTTTTCCCTAACATCGGGAATTTGGCAACAGAACATGGGCTGTGATTAAAGAGAAGCAAGTGACTAGTACAGAGAATGATCAAACTCGACTCTTGTTACAAGTGGTCTTTGGAGCCCCTGAGCCGAGTTGTGTCTTTGGAGGAAATGTTGGCAGTCACTCCCAGGCATCAGGCCTGTCTACAGACCTCATCTTAGAGTTGTTTTCGCAGCTGTTCTGTAGTTTTTCTGCTAAAATAAAGACAGAGGCCAAGGACAAACATTAAAGTATTTGATGAGGTTTTTGGGGTGACAGTGGGGTTCGTGGGGTCCGGAGCCGACAACCAAGAAAGAATTCTGGAAGTCGTCTTTGGTGCAAAAACGTGATTTCATTAAAGCACGGGGACAGGACCAGTGGCCCTGGCCGAAGAGCTGCCCAGGCAGCCTGAGGAGAGACTAGTTATATACTATGGAGCTGGGGGGAGGTCAAGTCCAGGGGAAGTTTCCAGTGAGACTTTCATATGCTAAATACGACTCCCAGGATACTGGAGGCCTAGCTTTTGTCAAACTAGGGTTGTTTGCCTTCTAGCAAAGCATTAGCATTAAGACACAGGGAGTTCCTGGAGAAATGTTTCACTCTGTTGGCCTCAAGAATCTGTCAATGGGCGCAGGTTATAAGGAAATTTAGTTCTATCTGCCATTTCCTTCTGCCTTAGTTTCCTACATCACTACGGAGGGATAATGCTGGAGCTCTAGGAAACCAAGTCCATAGGTTTCTGGAGATTACCATTGCCTTTTTCTTGTGATTTACTAAGGTATTTGTAAGTAGATGGAGACAGGCCCTGCAGGACTATGATCTCTACCAGTTAACCATTTGTTTTTTTCCTTTTCCTTTGTTCGTGGGCAGCCAGGAGTGCCCAAGTGATATCACACATATCCTACCTGGTTGGGGTGGGGGGGTTCCTGTTTGTGGCCTATCAGCTTGCCTTATGCTCCCTCATCAGTATTGTTATGTCCCCTTTCATTAAAGTTGTAAATGGGGTTTAAGGACACCCTGGGATTTATTTCTTGTAATAAACACAACAAGCCTGTGAGAGGAGATAGTGAGTAGCACAAATTGTTTCATGGGTCCCCATATGATGCAACAGCCTGTGAAAACTGGCTAGAAACGTCATGTTAAGTCTGTTTCCTTCTAAGGTATACTCGAGCCTCTTGTAGATAGGTCTTCCTTTTACTGAGGCTGGGAACAGAAGGGCTGTGGGGTCGGGGGTGGACTTCTGCCTGTAGTGGCTCCCTGGCTTGGAAAGCTGGGAGAAGGTGCCTGTGGGTTTGGGAGTCCATCATAAATCCAACTGATTTGGTTTTCAGTTTAGTGATCTCCCCATGCCAATGTTTAATTCTCCTGCTTCACTCTTCCTGTGCCCCAGCTTTACTGAGATACTGACATAGAACATTGCGTAAGTTTAAAACGTATAATGTGATTATGCATACACACACACACACACACACACATAAATGATTACCAACAATCAGGTTAGTTAATAACATCTGTCACTTCACATAGGTGTCTTTGTACGTGTGTGTGAATATTCAAAATCTATTCTCCTAGCAGCTTTTGAGTACATAACACAGCATTGTTAAGGACAGTCACCAAGCTATGCATTAGGTTCCCAGAACTTATTCACAGTGTAGCAAGATTCTCACACAGAGAGACTGGACACGGAGCCTCTTCTTTCTAGGAAGCAGCTTTACTCCTGCCAGCATGGATTCAGCAGGCTGTGACCCAAAAGGGTGTAGTCTTTAATGCAATTTCTGCTTCTTTGTCTCCCATGTATGGTGACACATATAGTGTGATTGGACACGGTCCAAGTTACAGAGTCATGTCAGAGCTACGCCTACGTGTATAGGAGTTGATGGGGCCATGTTGCCTTCCTTTGTCCTAGGGAGGCCTCCACCACATTCCTTAGGGAGGGGATCTACCACATTAGGATGAAAAGTTGTACCCTTCGATCAACATCTCATTCCCCCTCTCTGCCACCCCCCCCTGCCCCGCCCCTGGCAACCATCACTCTACTACGTTTCTCTTCAGTTCAGCGTTTTTAGATTCCACAAATAAGTGAGATCAGGCACTATGTGTCTCTGTCTGACTTAACTCACTCAGCACAATGCTCCGGGGTTCATCCATGTTGTAATAAATGGCAGTGTTTTCTTCATTTTCATGACTGAAAGATATTCTATGGTATGTATCCCATTCTTCCTGTATCCACTTATGTCAATGGACACCAAGGTTGCTTCCATGTCTTGGCTATGGTGAATAATGTAATAAACATGGGAGGCAGACACCTTTTTGATACAGTGGTTTCATTTCCTTTAGATATACACCCAGAAATGGGATTTCTGGTCACCTGGTAGCTATATTTTTAAATTTTTTGGAGGAGCCTCCATCCTGTTTTCCACAGTGGTCACACCAGATTATCTCTCCACCCAGAGCACACAAGGGTTCCCTTTTCTCTACATGCCTACCAGCACTTTCTTTCGCCTGGCATTGTTAAAGAGCCATTCTCACATATGTAAGATGATATCTCATGGTGGTTTTGATTTGTATTCCCCTGAATGGTTAATGTTGTTAACTCCCTTTTTATGTACCTGTTGGCCACATGTAGGTTATCTTTAGAAAAACTGTCTTTTAGTGCCCTTTGCCCATTTTTAATCAGATTATTTGTGTTTTGCTATTGAGTTGTATGAGTTCCTTATATGTTTTGCATATTAACCCATTTAATTCAAAGACCCCCCCCCCCACAAAGACCCTGAATAGACAAGGAATATTAAGGAAGAAGAACAAAGCCGGAGGCATCAAACTTCCTGATGACAAACCATATTACAAAACTGTAATAATCAAAAGGATATGGTACTGGCATAAATATGGATATACAGACCAATGAACAGAATTGAGAGCTCAGATATATACCAACACATACGCAGTCAACAATATTTGACAAGTGAGTAAGGAACACTTAACAGGGAAAAGATAGTCTCTTCAATAAATGGTGTTGGGAAAAATGGACACTCGGAGGCAAAAGGAAATTGGGCTCCTATCTTATACCACTCACACGAATGAACTCAAAATGGATTAGACTTAAATGTAAGAACTGAAAGTATAAAATTCCTGCAAGAAAACAGCAAGAAAGATCCCAGTATTGGTTTTGGCAATGATACAAGCACAAACACAAAATAAACTACTGGCCCAACATCAAACTGAAAAGCTTCTGCACAGTAAAGGAATTAATCACAAAAATGAAAAAGCAACCTACGGACTTTCTTTCATTAAAAGAACTCTTGAGAGGTGAAAATAGTCTCCTAAACAAACAAAACCGTGCAGATATAGAGCCATCCACATAGCTGTGCCCCAAGATGTGAACATGCCCTATCTGACAAGAGGACCCTGATTACTTTGAGTTTGTTTTTTTTTTCCCCTTCGCTTTTTTTTCCAGCCCCATGAAAGCCATAGACACCATGGCTGGGAAGGTCTTTGGTTATTTGTTTGTTATCAGCTGTGTTTTTAGGAGGGATTTTGGGGGACAATATTGACTCACTTCAAGTTTAGTTGTTGTTGAACTGGACTCTGTATAGTTTGTATGAACAGTAGTTGTCTAGAGAAGAGAGGAAGGGGCCTTCTTTACTCATTTATGTTTTCTTAGGGTATGAGGTGTGGGTGTCCATAAGCCAGGTATTTAGCTGGCTTTTCCTGATGTTTCAGAGGGAAAAGTAAATGCCAGGAAGGTGGGTGACCTCATTTCCTGAGGTTCTTCTGTGAATCTTCCCTGAATGCTCAAATTGCTGTCCTTAAATAAGAGAAATTAAAATGATATGAATATGACCTTTACTGATTCTGATTTCCACAGACATATTCATCAGGGCCATAGCTCAGGTCAAGCTCCTTGGGCTCTTCATGATAACTCAAGAAAGCAGAACAAGAATGGCTTGGATAAGTTTAGCCTTGTTTTGACTTAGCTGGGTTAGAATTCTGGCCATGAGCACTGATGGGAGGGCTCTTGGATTTGGTAAGTCAGCCATTCTTCGGGATAACTAACCAATAAAGAGGAAATATAGAAAAAGGAGTATCCCAGTATTGAGGTGATAGAGTGGTATTTCTTAAGGTGTTTATAAATCTCAACATTTCTGTGCTTCCAAGAGATAAGAAGTTCATGGAAAAAAGGCAAACGTTTGTTAACTCAGTATCTGAGGACACAATATATTGCTGGAACTCTTTCTTCATTTCTGAACCTCATTCATTGAATCTTCTGTGCTAGGCAGAAAGGTACTGAACCAGGAGGAGATCGAAATAGTGATAAAGGAAATTATCACAACTATTGGGAAGGCCCGTGACTTGGTCAACATCATGGTGTGCAAAAGGTCTCGTGCCAGCCAAATATTTATTGACTGTACCTGCAAGACAGGTTCCATCCCTACTTGTGAGTTGGGATTTTCTTTAGGTAAGATTCCTCAATTCTGCTTAAGGAATGTCTCAAGTTGCCCTTGCCTCTGGGCACCCAGTTTCTGCTTTCTTATTCACTTTCAGGACAATAAAGGACTAGATAGCTCTTAACCTCCTTTATCTACTCACCCTTGGGCTCCCATTCACAGGCCACAAATCACCAGACCTGCTCTCTTTGTTCTCCTTTGCTCTGTCTCTACAAAATTCTTCTAGTGCTCTGCTCCAATGTTTATACCACATCTTATTCTTTGTTTGAAGTATCTGTTAGAGGGTAGCAATTCAGTCCTCCAGAAATCACTTGAAAGACTTTATTCTGAATTCCCCAAGTAAATACAAGACAAAGACCTTTATTTTGGTCATTAATAGTACACCTTTGTGGTTCCTGAAGGTTCCTGAAGAGAAACTAGAAGGACTTTCCCCTGGCTCCCTCTCTCTTCACCTGATTGAGATACGCTCTTAAGCCATTTTGATATGGAGAACTAGGGCAAAAAAAAAAATGTAGATAGAATTAAGTTTCCTTATAACTCATAGCCTACTGACAAATACTTACAGGCAGAGTATAACATTTCTCCCCAAAGTCCCAACTGTCTAAATGTTAATGTTTTGCTAGAGGGAAAAACAATCTTAACTTGACAAGAGGTAGGCCACCAGGATCCCCTGAGTCTTCTGTAACTTTTGGACACTTTTGTGTTGGATTTTGGAAAATCCTTTTGGACACTTCCTTTGTCTTTACCTCCCCCAACTCCATAGTATATAACCAGTCACTCCTCACAATGCCCGGTCAGCTCTTTCTGCCCACGGGTCCTGTCCCCATGCTGTAATAAAACCACCTTTTTGAACCAAAGACATCTAAAAAATTATTTTTTGACCGATGGCTCTTGACCCCCCACTTCAAATCACGTCAATATCTGGCAATATGCCCCCCACCCTAAAATATGCAATTCACATTTTTTTGACAATGATAGAAACTACAGGCCATTTATTCTGCATAAATAAAGTGCCATTTTTCCCTACTTCTTGTTTTATTATTTATTATTATTTTAATTTTACTATTACAAATCTAGACATGTTTCTCATGGTTTTCATTGTGCCAGATCCAACACTGTTGCTTCAGGAAACATACTAAATGCTAATGACAATAAGGTAACAGTGGACAAAATAGAGTGCTCAAAAAAATGTCTTTCCATAACTTGAAACGTTTTGCCCTCTCATTTTCCTGAGGTCAAAGCCCACAGTTCCTAAATTGGCACACATGCTACTTCCCCTGTCTCAGCTCTGACCCCATTTGCACAGCAATCCATGCTCCTGTCACACTGGGCTTCTTCTAGCAAAACACACTCACTCTCATTTCAAGGGCCTTGTACTAAATTGATAATAAGGCCCAGATGTCCTACAGCCCACCTTGCCCGTGGGAGGCAGTGTGTGAAACAATTTAGGTCAAGTTTAATCTGAAACTCTTAAAACTTACAGTTCCTTCCTTCCTCCTTCCCTCCCTCTGTCCCTCCCTGTTTTTGGTCCTTCTTCCCTTCCTTCCTTCCTTCTTTCCTTCTTTCCTTCCTTCCTTCTTTCCTTCCTTCCTTCCTTCCTTCCTTCCTTCCTTCCTTCCTTCCTTCCTTCCTTCTTTCCATCCCTTATTTCTTTATTCATTGGTAACTTGGAGTAACTATTGCCAATCACTGTTTCTCATCTTGGGCATATATAACTTTAAAATAAGACTCACATGGATTTGAGACTCTGGTGAGAAGGGGGTCGTGATTAGAAGTAAAAAAAATAAACAAAAGATGTGCAGATATTGGTAAGAGCTATAAAGAAAAACAAAAGATAATAACAGGATAGGGTAGGTAGCAAATGAGTGAAAGGCTGCCTGGAGTAGGTGATCCATTACGGTCATGCTAATGACATGAATGACAAAAGTCAGTCTTACCTGGATGCAGGGAAAGAAAACCACAAATATTGAAGATAAGAGCAAAGTTCTCAAGGCAGCAACAGGCAGGGGGTGTGTGAAAAACACACAGGAAAATTGTTTCTGTTGTTGAGCAAGAATGAAATAAAGCCACAGTTGAGGCAGAGACTTGATCACAGAGGTCCTCAAATGGCAATATAGCCACATGGATATTATTTTAAGTGTGATAAGAATCCAGTGGAGTGTTTCATTCCATGTCAACTGCCCAGAAGGCAAGGTTAATCCAAAGTATCTCCACAGAGAAGGGATCATAAAATTGTCTGATGGGTGTCTATGCAAGTTTTATTCTTGAGGATATTCATGTGTTTTTCTGTAGATCTTAGTGCAATCACTAAGGGCAGAAGGTTCAATAAATGAAGTTCAGAACTGAAGAAAGAGTTCCTTTTAAAAATGCCACTTTGGCAAACCATAAGGGACTCTTAAATACAGAGAACAAACTGAGGGCTGGTGGACAGGGAGATGGGCTAGATGTGTAATGGCCTGCCACAAAATAGGTCAGTTCTGATCAGTGTAGACTGAAGTAGGTAGAGAATATCTTTAATGTTCAAAAAATTTGAGATGGATCTTGAATAATAGATTCAGTTTAGCCAAAGAGAAGAGAGGGGAGAAAGAAGGAGGAAAAATATTCTAGTTATTCCACAAAAATGAATGAATAAAAAGCTTACACCTGTTCTTGCTCACTGCTCTGGGATTTTGTTCTTTTAATCATACCTTGGGTGAGAGTCGATTCTCCATCCCCTCTGCTTCTTTTCAGAAATTCCTCCCACTGTCCATTAGTAAGAGAGAGTACAGAAATAGTTCTGGCCAAAATTAGCAGGTAAACAAAGAGCTGACTGATCTTCAAAAGTGTAGGTCTGACTATGCTGTGGGTGTATGAGAAGAAGCGTGATACATCTGACCTGCTTTTGTTCTGAAGATTTATCCACCATGAGACAAGGGCAGGGGTCACACTTGTCTGGCTCTCATCACCAGTGACACAGTGTGACCATGTTCCAGGCTTAATGGGCCCTGCCAGGACATCACTGGGATGAAAAGAGTACTTGAAGACCTGGGCTATGTTGTGCTTGTAGAAGGGACTCACAGTCATGGGGGAGAGCCCCTTCCCTGTGTAGTACGTATGCACCCACACATCCGGAAGTGCATAATGACTAACCAGCTTTGTAATATGAAGCTGGTCATTTAACTTCTCTGGAACTCGTTTTCCAAAATGCTTATTTATTTATTTTGAGAGAGAGAATGATTGGGGGGGGGGCGCGGAGAGAGAGAGAGAGAGAGAGAGAGAGAGAGAGAGAGAGAGAGAGAATCTAAAGTAGGCTCCATTTTTAGCACAGAGCCCAATGCAGGGCTCAATCCCACAATTCTGAGATCATGACCTGAGCCGAAATCAAGAGTTGGACCCTCATCCAACTGAGTCACCAAGGTGCCCCTGTAATTATTTCTTTCTTTTCTTTTCTTTCTTTTTTCTTTTCTTTTCTCTTTTCTTTTTTCTTTTCTTTTCTTTTCTTTTCTTTTCTTTTCTTTTCTTTTCTTTTCTTTCTTTCTTTTGGAAGTATGTTGGAATCTATTGTTATTATTATTAGTTTTATTATTATTACTTTATGAATATAATTTATTGTCAAATTGGTTTCCATACAACACCCAGTGCTCATCCCAACAAGTGCCCTCCTCAATGCCTATCACCCACTTTCCCCTCTCCCCCATCCCCCCCATCAACCCTCAGTTTGTTCTCTGTATTTAAGAGTCTCTTATGGTTTGTCTCCCTCCCTCTCTGTAACTATTTTTTCCCCTTCCCTTACCCCACGGTCCTCTATTAAGTTTCTCAAGATCCACATATGGGTGAAAATATATGATATCTGAACCTCACTTTCTTAAAGTTTCAGATGAAAATGTTAGAGCCAGTATCTATAATCCATAACTCCTTTGAGTGGTGTATATACACACATATAAGTACACACACACACATATACACATGTAAGTGTGCGTGTGTGTATATATCTGAGTCATAATACTGTCATTATTACTGCAGTTATTTTATTATTATTAAACCAAAAATTGCTCACTTTAGACATTACACAAGCAAGCCACGCATGTGCACACACACGCACACACACACGTGTGCACACACACATATATGCACACATACACACACTTTTTTCCAGAATGCTATGATGTGGCGGGAGCTGGGCAAAGAGTGGTCCCGGGAGGCACTGTCGTCAGGGCATGACACTGGGGTGTGTGGGTATGCAGAGGGCAGACACCCTCACTCCTCTTCTGCTCCCAAATCTCTTCCAATCTCCTGCTGGTGTTCAGGTTTGCTGATAAGGGAGCCCCAGGAGCACGATCCACAGAGTGACAATACAAGGATGATAAGAGCAAAGGAAGGACCTAGGAAGTTCAAGTAAAAAATACCCAGCACAGGAGACACAGCAGGGAGGACAGAGGAGTAGGAAATGCCAAGAATCTGAAGAGATGATTTCAGAACTCTGCAGCAACCAGGGAGCAGCCCTACTGGTGGGTTGCTGTTCATTTCCACCAATTTCAGCTGTGGATGTAGTGTTACCTAGCGATGCCCCCTCCCTCCTCCACTCCCACGGCAGGCAGCTGTGGGGACCGCAGGCTGCATTGTTGGTGCCACTTGGAGGGCCTACGGGGAGCAATCAGGACCTGATCCTCCAAATATCAGGGCTCTGTGTTCTCTCCACGTATTTGCTCTGTTGGATCCCTCTCTGGTCGGCAGAGAAGCTGGCTGCCATTGTTTCAATCCCCATGGACTAAAGTGACTTCCAGAAAATTTAACGGAGCTGCACCTGCTAGCTGTTGTTTGGTTTGTTTTGTTTTGGACGTTCAAAAATTTAGGAAAGCGCTGCTTGTGCCCATGATCAGAAAATACCTGAGAAAACCTTAAGCTTTCACCTTAAGCAGACCTCTGGCCCAGAAATAAACCAAGCAATAATGACAACAACAACAACAACAACAACAACAACAACAGGAACAATAACAACTGCCATAAACCCTGGGGGACAGGAAAAACCTGATTTTCAGAGTTATAACATTATAGAATTCAAATATCCAGTTTTTAATGAAACATCACAAGGTACATGAAGGAAAAGGAAAGTATGAACCATTCAAAGGAACAGAATGAATGTAAAGAAACCATCCCTGAGGAATCCCAGGTAGAAGACTTATCAAAGACTTTAAACAACTTAAAGATATTCAAAAAGCCAGAAAAAGACATGGGCAAAGACAGGAACAAGATATATGAACAAAGTGAGAGTAGGGACCCAGAAAGTATTTCTGAAGCTGAAATGTAGGAAAACTGAATAGGACAGGAAAATAAGACAGAAAATTAATAAAACCAAAACTCGCTTCTTTGAAAAGACTGGCAAAATGTTTAGTCAAACGGACAAAGAAGGAAAAATGAGGTTTCAAATAACTAAAATCAGAAGTTAAAGTGGGGACATTACTTCTATCCTTACAGAGATAAAAAAGGAATAAAGAGGGTACCAGAGACAACTGTGCACCCATAAACTGAATAACAGATTATAAAATGGTCAAATGCTCAGAAACACACAATGTAGTAAGACTCAATTGTGAAGACAGAGAGATTAGGAATAAATCTACACTACTAAAGAAACTGACTTAGCAGTCCAAAACTGCACAACAAAGAAGTCCTGGACCAGAGGTGAATTCCACCAAACATTTAAAGAAGTAACACCAATCCTTTTCAAACTCTTAAAAAAAAATGGCGAAGAGCTGGGGGTGCCTTCCAACTTTTTCTGAAACCAGAATAATAAAATTAGATAAAGACATCATAAGAGAAGAAAATCACAGACCAATATCCCTTGTGCATATAGGTGCAAATATCTTCAAAATACTATGAAATCATGACTAACAGCATATTAAAAGGATTATTCCCCCTGATAGGTGAGATTTATCACAAAAAGGTAAGGGTGTTTCAACATTAAAAAAAATCCATCAATGTAATATATGATTTTAATAGAATGGAGAAAAAAACAGATAATCTCAAATGATGCATAAAAGAACATATGACCAAATCCAACATCCTTTCATGATAAATACTCTCAGGAAACTAAGAATAGAGGAAAAATATCTCAACATGATAAAGGGTATATATGAAAAACCCACAAATAACATCTCAATGGTGAAAGATGGGAAACTTTTCCACTGAGATCAGGTACAATACAAGGGTACTTGCACTGATGCTATTCAACGTTATATTGGAAATTATAGCCAGAGCTATTAGATAAGAAAATTAAATAAAAGACATCCAAGCTATAAGTAAAGAGGTGAAGTTATCTCCATTCACAGATGAAATCCCAAAGAATTCACAAGAAATCTACTAGAACTAATAAACATATTCAGCAAAGTTGCAGGGTATGACACCAACACGAACACAAAAATCAGCTTTGTTTCTGCACAGCACCAATGAACATCTGAAAAGAAAATTAGGAGAGCAATTTCATTTACTATACCGCCCCCAATAATTAAATATTTAGGAATGAATCTGTCCAGGGACGTGAAAGACTTATCTACTGAAAACTAAAAACATTGCTGAAGAAATTAAGGAAGATCTAAATAAATGGAAACAGAGTTCATTTTCATGGATAAGAAGACAATGTCGTTAAGATGTTGGTACTACACAAAGTCATTCACAGCTGTAACATAATCCTTATCAGAATTCCAAGAGACTTCTTATTGTGTTTATTTATTTTGCAGAAATGGAAAAGCTGATTCTCAAAATTATATGAAACTACAAGGGGCCCTGAATAACCAAAGCAATGTTGAAAAAAAAAGTAAAAAGAATAAAGTTAGCAGACTTATACTTCCCCACTTCGAAGTGTACCGCCGAGCTACAGTAATTAAAACAATACACTTGTTTGGCATAAGAACAGACATATAAATCAATGTAATAGAATACAGCACCCAGGAATAAACCCCTGGATGTATGATTAATTGATTTTCAACATGGGCACCAAGACTAATCAAGGGGTGAAACACACTTTATCCTTGACGAATTCTTGCTAGGAAAATTGGGTATCTAAATGCAAAAGAACAGAGGTGCATCCTTACCTTACACCCTATGCAAACCTAATTCCAAATGAATCGAAGATCTAAGCTTGAGAGCTGAAACTATAAAATTCCTGGAAAAAGACATTATAGAAATCTCTATGACATTAAAAACAATTTCTTGGTTATGTCACAAATAGAATAGGCAATAAAAGAAAAAAGATAGATAAACTGGACTTCATGAAAATTACAAATATTTATGCCTCACAGAATATAATCAACAAGTGAAAGATAATCTACAGAATGGGAGAAGATATTTGCAAACCTTAGACCAGATGAGGGATTAACAATCAGAATACATAAAGAACATCTAAAACTCAGTAACAACAACAAAATAAATAATCTGATTTAAAAGTGGGCAAATGACTTGGATAGTCATTTTTCCAAAAAAAGATATACAAATGGCTAATAAGCAAATGAAAAGATGCTCCACACCATTAGTCCACAAGGAAGTACAGGTTGGAAGAGTGAGATGCCATGTCACATGTTCCAGGTGGGCTATTAAAGCACACACATACACACACCACAAATAACAGATATTAGTGAAGACGTGGAGAAGTTGGAAATCTGAACATCGCTGGTAGGAATATGAAATTGTGCGGCCACGATGGAGAACAGTTTGGTGGCTTCTCAAGATGTTATACTATCATAAAAGTCACCACTTCCACCCCTAAGTATATACCCAACAGAATTGAAAGCAGGGATTTGAATAGATATCTGTACACCAATGCTCCCTGCAGCCTTATTCCCAGAAGCTAAAAGGTGGGAACACTCTAAATACCCAAAAACAAATGAATGCAGAAGCAAAATGTAGTATATCCATAAAATGGAATGTTCTTCAGCCATAAAGAGGAATGAAATTTTGATATATGCTATTGCTTGAATGCATCTGGAAGACATATTTAATGAAATAAGCCAGATACAAAAGGACAAGTCACATGACGTACCTAGAATAGGCAAATTCATAGAGAAAGAAAGGCGAATAGAGGATATCAAGAGCCAGGAAAACAGGATAAGGATGAGGTATTGTTTAATGGGTACGGAATTTCTGTTGGAAACGATGCAAGTTTTGGGTATAGATAGTGATGATGGTTATACAACACTGTGAACGTATTGAATGTTGCTGAATTGCACACTTCCAAGTGGTTAATGTGACAAATATTGTGCCAGGCACTTTACATTTATACTTTTATTGCTCAAATCATGGATGGTAGAAAGGGTAGGTATTATGATCTGATGTTTAAAGATTTACTCTCTTTCAGACCATGGATTTGGAGCTAAGGACATCTGCTGCGTGCCCAGAGCACAAGTCCTCAGACAGCGCATTCTTGGCGTTCGTGTCTCATGGCATCCTGGGTAGAGTCTGTGGGACGAGGCACAGAAATGAAAAGCCAAACACGCTACCTTATGATGCCATCTTCCAGATTCTCAACAACCACAATTGCTCCCACTGAAGGAAAATACCCAAGGTCATCACCCAGGCCTGCAGAGGTGGTAAGTTCAGATGGGGTCCAGCCTTCAGGGAAGTATGTGTCATGCAGGCTGAGGGCTACACTGTGGTTCACATCTAGTGAAAAGGAGCCCACAGCTCACTTTTGTGCTACTGTACCAAACAGATGTCTTTGGAAAGAGTATTCAGAGGGTGGGAAAAAGAAACTGGTATCCAGCTTAAACAGAGACATCATCCACCTTCAATAAACCATAAGAGACGAGATGGTATTAACTCTAAATTATCTTTACATAGAATTATTAAAACTGTGGCATGAAATGGCTTTAATTTCAACATCTGCTGATCAAAATTTGATGATCCCTGAGCCTCAGGTATTTCACATGACAGAGATCAACATTTAATACAGAGCTACATGAATGGAAAAATCCAGACCCGAACGTCTTCATTTCACAAGACTCCATTGATATGGCATTAGAAAAACGGCAAAGGTATGGGGACAAAACCAGGTCAACGATGGTCCGAGGGGAAAGAAGAAGGGTCGTTTTATACCTTGACTGTGGTGGTGGTTACATGACTGTATATATTTATCAAAAGTAATTAAACTGTGCACTTAAAAGGTGTGTTTGGAGGCAAGGATTTGGAGGAATGAGGCCAGCTTTTGCCTACATGGTTTATCCCAGGAAAGCACATGAGCTGAGCGACTTGAAGGGTGCCTGTGAAGGAAGGGAGGGCCCGTCCAGGTTCCTGCAGCCTTCTTTTCTAGCTTCTCTCTGGAAGCCCAGTCTCCCCTGAAGCTCTGCCCCGCCCACAGAGACACCACACCGCCATATCTCTGAGTACGGGATCACCCAACAGCCTCAGAACAGCAGTGGCTTAGTGAGTCTAGTACACACAATGGCATTGCTTGTGCTGCTCAGAAGAGCTGTTTTTTGTTTTTCGTTTTTCTTTCTTTTTTTAAAAGAAGAGGACATGACCTTTTTTTCAGAAAGCATATTTTCTGGCTTGGAAAATAAGAAATCTAGGTATGAAATATTGGTAAAAAAATCATCAAATAATTAGTAGCATCTGGTAAAGTGAGATTATAACCTAGAACCTAGGGAGAGCAAAGAGTTTGAGAGGATCACTTCTTAAAATCATCATATTTAAGGTGATGTAATTTTTTTTTTAAAGATAGTATGATAGAGAGAGCTCCAAGGCTTGGAAAAAGGCAGACAGAATTTCTAAAATGCTCAAGCAAAAGTTCGAGTCTTACCTAATATATATAATTTTATTTATTTTATGCAAATACATATATATGTATGCATGCATTTTATATATATGAATATAAACATGTTGCACATAAAATAAATACATTATTTATATGTAAGTACATTGAATTTACTCTTTAGCACATCTGTATTAGGTAAACACTATTATCTCACTCACATAGAAAAGGGAAGTAAAGCTCACAGAAGTCATAAACTGCCTGAGTAAACACTGGGCATTTGACGAGATATAAATCCAAGTCTGTTTGACTGGATGTTTAGACTATTTTAGCTCAACCAACAAAAAAAGTCTATATTATTTAGAACCTTGGACCATTCCAAAGTCACAAACATGTAGGCTTTTGTTCCCAGGAATGGGCTACTAAAAAACCAGAATCCAGCAGCCTTAGCAAAAGCAATCTCAGTCTATGACTAATCTAGGAATTGGACCACCCAGTGTTAACTTACGAAGAGTATCCAGAGGGGTACAGGATGGCTGGCTTGGTATCTGAAGCAGGGATTACTGATGTTATTAAAGCACCTTATGAGACAGACAGATGTGGGTTTAATACCTACTTCATCAGTCTATAGCTGTTCTACCTCCAGAAAATTTTTTAACACTAAAGGAGAAAACATTGGCTAGAAAATATTATCTATAGTATCAGTCTAAACTTAATCAGTTTTACATTTTGAACCTCAGAACTATGATTCTAGAACCCGCTCCCTTCATCTGTGATCCTGTAACCCTTACATAGTATCTTTTATAGTTCAATCTAAGTTCATCAAGTTACTCTGTATATAAAGCCAGGCACAGAAATCTTTGTTTTTCCTACCTCTGTAAGCCTGTGTGGGGACAAATACAATATATGGCTTTTTTTTTAAAGAAGGCTGTAACTCAAAATGCATAATTTCCTTTATGCACAGACAATGTTTCCTGGAGAAGGGCAAGTGGCCCCACTGTCATCATCACACAACTCAGAAATTATGTTCAAAAACATTCTGTCCAGTAGTATTGTCATCTGACAGAAATATCTGTGATGGTAAGTACTGTATTACCTGTTATTCTGTTTATTTCACAAGCCAAAATCAATGTATAGGAAAACCCACCTGCATATTTTACACAAATGAGAGGACATTATTCATACTGCAGCACATCTTGCCTTGTAATTATTTGCAAATAATTCAAATAATTGCAACTAAGTTCCGGTAGGCAAAGAGAGTTACTATGTGTTAAATTTCTATATCCAAAATATTTTAAAATGTGGGTTATAAGAAAGTGAAAGAAATATAGGATGCAGAATATTATCAAGAAAAATATGATCTATGAAGATCACATGTGGTATAGAACAATATTTCCTTAAATATTCAGATTATGGAAAAAAATTTGGAGTAAACATTTATTTTTGATAAATACTTATTCACTCCCTTTACAAATAAGAACTAGGGCTACCTGACACAGGTGAAACAATAAAAGATAACAGACAGAGTCCTTCCTTGCTTAGCTAATATTCTAGTAGGAGATATAAACAGTAAACGACACTATATTAAAAAATATGCCATTTCCAATTTCTATGGAATAAGAGAGTTCTGTGAGAAAGAACAAAGGAAGAATCCCATGTAAAATATGAGCATCCATAAAGTGAAAGTTTGTGAAATAATCCATCAAAACTCACTCGTAACTGGTATAGAACTTAGTATTTGCAGAAAGGGACAATAACCAATTAGTGCAACAGTATTCCATATGTTCAAACACTTAGTCATGGAAGATATTAAAAGATCTAAACTGCATTTGAGATATGAAAGCTAGAATGTGTGAGTGGAAAGTACACTGGATGGCATTAATAGCTGGTCAGATGATTTAGAAGAAAAATGCGTGAACTTGAGGAGACTACACAAAACAAAGCATAGAGAACAGAAGCTGATAACAGAAAAGATAAAGGGTCAGTGAGCTGTGGGACACACTATGAAGGCGTAAGATATTTGTAAATGGTGCCCGGCAGAGGAAGGAGCAAAATAGTAATATTCGAGAAAATAATGGCCAAATGTTTAACAAATGTAATGAAAACTACAAGCCCATAGATTTAAAAAGGGCAAACTTGAACTATTAAAAAAATGGAAAACTCATATAGCAAGGTCCATCATTAAATTTCTCTAAACCACTGATAAAAAGATAGTCCTAAAAGTAAAGAGAGGAAAACAAATAAAGAGAAATAGAACCATGCTACATATAGAGAAACAAGGTAAAGAACAGCAGCAGACTATTTATCAAAACAATCCATGCTAGAAAACAGTAGTGAAAGACAAAAACAAAGAAACCAAAAAAAGTCATCGGAAAAATTTTAAGTTGAGAAAAACAGAAAATATTTTTCAAAATCAAAGGTGAAGTAAAGACTTTTTCAACTGTACAATAGCTGAAATATTCCAACATGAACTGTAAGAAATGTTAATGTAAGTCATTCAGACAGAAGGAGATGATACCATATGGAAATATAGATTTATCGAAATGATACAAAGTTCCAGAAATGGTAACCACATGGAAAAAATATATATATACATAATATATAATATATAATATATAATATATAATATATAATATATAATATATAATATATAATATATAATATATAATATATAATATATAATATATAATATATATATTAAATTGTATTATTAATATAATAAATGTTATATTTAATGTTATATGTTATTACTTACAAACATCCTCCAAAGGAAACTTGATGGTTACTCTGAAATAATAACGTGTGTGGTGAAACTCTAACAAGCTAAATTTGTACATTATAAACACTGAGTTAACCACTAAGAGAACAAAATAAAAAATTATGGCTAATAAGCCAAAAAAGACATAAAATAAATCATAATAACAATCCAAGGGAAAGCAGAAACACTGGAAAGAAGGAAAAAAAGACCAGATAAAACAAATTTTACAAAGTGGCAAGACAGGGGTGCCTGGCTGGCTCAGTCCGTGGAGAATGTGACTCTTGATCATGAGTTCGAGTCATGAGTCATGAGTTCAAGTACCATATTGGGCACAGGAATTACTTAAAAAATAAACAAATAAATAAAAATAAAAAGTAACAAAATAGATTTAAACCTAACTTGTATATAATTTCATTAAATGTAAGTGGTCTAAACACACCAATTAAATGTTAGATATTATGAGATTGTATTAAAAAACCCCACAAGACTCAGCTAAACGCTCCCCACAGCAAACACACTTTATATATAATGAGACAAACAGTGTACAAATAAAATAATATAAAAAGTATATCATGCTAACACTAGTCAACAATAAAGTGGAATAGATTAGATTCAGATAAAGTACATTTCTTATCAGAGAATATGAGCAGGAATAAAAATATGTAAACCCATAAGGATGAAGGGATCCATCCATGGGGAGGACATAAAAATTCTAAACACTTAGACACTTAAAAGCAATTTTAATATATAAGAATCAAAAATGGATAGAACTGCAAAGAGAAATAGACAAATGTACAGTTCAAGTCAGCGATTTTGTTAACCTTTTCTCAATGATCGACAGAAAGGGGGCACAAACAACATAATCAAACAACTTGACCCAACTGGTATGTATAAAACTGTCAAAAATAGAATACAACCTTTGCAAGTACACATGGAATAGTAACCAAAATAAACCATATTTGGGGCCACAAAACAGGTCTAAATAAACTTAAAGTATTTCCAGTCATACAAAATATGTTCTCTAACCAAACTAGAATACAATTAGAAATCAATAATGGGATGGTCTGTAGAAATCTCCAAATATTTGATATTAAATAATACATTCTATAGAGTACAGGGATCAAAGGAGATACTGAAGTAGAAATTAGCAATCAATTTTAATTGAATGTTAATTAAAACATATTAAAAACTGTGGGATGCTAGTAAAGAAGATTTCAGGAGGAATTGTAAGCACTATATGATAAAATTAATAAGAAAGTAATGTCTCCAAACAATGACTTCACCGTCGACCTTAAGAAACTAGAGAAAGAACAAATGAAAACAAATCTAAGAACAAAAGGACATAAGAAAGACAAGAATGGAGATTCATAAACAAGAAAATATAAAAGCAATACAGAAAGCAAATGCAATCAAAAGGTGGCCCTCTTAGAAGATTAATAAAATTGGTAAAACTCCAAAAAGACTGAACAGGAAAATAGAAACAAAAATTACTATTATCAGGAAGGAAAAGATGACATCACTATGATCCTACAGATGGTAGAAGGACAATAAGGGAATATAATTAACAACACTTTGTAAATGATTACTATAACTTACATGAAATGAATAAACTCCTTGAAATACTCAGACCATTAAAGCTCAATAAAGAAAAAATAAATAGCCAGAAGAGCCCTATATAAATTACACAAATTAAGTTTGTGCTTAAAAACTTTCCCACAAAGAAAACTCCAGGCTTGAAAGGCTTCAGTTGTGAATTGTGCCAAACATTTCAGGAAGATATAATAGAGGTTCTATATACACTCCTCCAGATAACTAAAAAGTAAGAAATACTTCAAAACTCATTTTATGGGGTCAGCATTTCACTCCTAACAATACCAGATAATGATATAATAAGAGTGGGAAAATACGGACAAATAATCCTCATGAATGTAGATACAAAATTCCCAACAAAATTTAAGCAGGCATTTCCAACAATATAATATAATATGATATAATAAATATAATATAATGTATATATACACATGTACACATATATACACAAACATATAAAAATAAATATATAATATAAATATAAATAATATATAATATAAATATATAAAAATAAATATATAATTTTTATATATAAATAAAATATACATATATATGTGTGTGTGTATATATATGTATATGTGTGTGTATATATATATACATATATATATATATATATATATATATATATATATATATATGAAATACCTCATGACCAAGTATGGTTTATCCCAGGAATTCAAGGAAGGAAGGAAGGATGAAAACCTATGTGGCCATTTCAAGACCTGGAACAACCATTTGACAAAATCCAACACCTTTTTCTTAAAAAAGACCCTCAGCAACTTAGGAGGAAAACTATTCTTACAGTGATGAAGAATTGCTGTGAAAATTCTACAACTAATATCATATTTGATGGCATAAGACTGAATGTTTATCCTATGAGATCAGAAATGAGACACTGGCATGCCTAAGTCCCTTCCATAAAAATGGAAATCACAATAGCACCTATCTGGTGGAGTTGAGGCACAACCTAATGAAACGTTCCTTACGAGTCCCCCAGCAAGGGCTCTGCCACAAAGAAAGCAAGTGTTGGAGGAAGGCTGGTGACAGCCTGCACAGTGGCGGGGAGAAGCAGTTACACACACACACACACACACACACACACACACACACACACACACACACACCTTGGAGAAACTGAGATAAGACAAATACAGAAAAATGTTAACATTTGGAGGTGGACGTAATGTTGTTCACTGTACTGTTTCCTTTCTTTCAGTTTTTCTGTATGGTTGAAAAAAAACAAAGCCTCACAGTAACAAGTTTTGAGGAAAAAACTGGAATCCAGACTCAAACATATAAGGGCAACTGATTTGTTTGGGAAACACTATGAGTGCAATTCAGTGGAGAAGGGAGAGCTTTCAGTGAATGTTTCAAAGACAACTGGACCTCCCTATATAAATAGTAAACTCCTATTCACCCGAAAACTCTATGTAAAAATGAATCCCAAATCTGCCAGATACCTAAATATAAAACCTATAATTAGGAATGTTCTAGAGGAAAAGTGAGGAGAGAATTTTTTGCAACCTTGGGTTATATATACAACTATTTGCCACAACATCAAAAGCACAGTCTCTTAAAAACAATAAATTTGACTTTATCAGGAATAAGGTTGTTTCCTCATCTAAAGTCACATTAAGGAGACTGAAGAGATGATTCTAGATTGGGAGAGAATATTTAATTTTTTCATAATAGAAAAAGAACGTTTATTCATAATATATAAAACTTTTATACACAGTGTATGAAACAAACCACTCTCAATAGTCAAACTATGAAACTAAACCACAAAAGCTTTGAACAGACAATTCACACACATACATAAAACACAAAAAGGCTTATGGCAAATCAGTATGTAAAGATTTTCAGAAGTCATGAGGAAAAAGCAGATTAAAACTGAAGTGATTAATAATGAACACTTTTTAGAATGGATAAGATACTGATATCTGACAGTGGTTAATCTCTAGCATGTGTTTGCTGGGGTTAGTACATGTGAATTATCATCTATTTGAAAAGTCTGTATACCATTTAAACCCTGCATTTAAACCTTTGCCTCTGTGTGATAGAACATATCCTTTGACTTTTTGCCTCGGTTTATCATGAATTAGCTTTACTGTGGTATAATTTGCACACAATAAAATGCAGCCTACGTTGGGTATAAAGTTCAGTGTGCTTTGCCAAATGCACACCCTATCAAAGTCTACTTTCAGAATATTTCCATCATTTTAACAAGTCAAACTACAGTCAATTGCACCAGTCTAAGGTCAAGGAAACTACTGATAGCATTTCTGTAAGCAGAGGTCAGTTTTACTAGTTCCTTATGTTCATGTAAAAGGAATTGTATGGTATGTACTGTTTGTGTAAATGTTCTTCTGATCAATAAAATACTGTTAAGGGTTTTCTACTTTCATGAATACAGAAGTAAGTAGTTTGTATGTTTTTAGGGTATAAACATTATTCAGCATTACACTGTATCAATATATATGTTTGTCCATTCACATGCTGATGGGTATCTGGGCAACTTACAGATTTTGGCCACCACAGTGATACCTTATTGTGGGTTCCATTTGTATTTTCCTGATGATTAATGCTGTGGAACATTGCTTCACATACTTGGCTGTTTGTGCACCTTCCTTCTGTCCACATCATTTGCCCATTTTTTACTGAGTAGTTTTCCTTATTGATTGTAAGGATTTAAATAGTCTTGCTACAGCACGTTCGGCAGATACATGTATTAGAAATATTTTCTTTCAAGTTACTGCTTGTTTTTAATTTTTGATTGGTATCTTGAGGAGCAAATTTTTTTAATTTACAATGATTAATTTATCTTTCCTCCCTTCCCCTTCCTTCCTTCCCTCATTTCTTCCTTCCTTCCTTCCATGGTCTGTGATTTTTAGGTCCTGTGCTATGGGTTTGAATCATGTCTCTTTTCCTGTTGACAATATCAAATGGATATAGATCCTTAAATCTACAGTGTATTTATTTAAACAGCACAGAATTGTGTTTTATTTTTTAATACATTTTAATAATCTGTGTCTTTTATTCAGAATGCACAAAAAAGTAATGATATTTAACTTAAACATTTATATTTAATTTGGTTCAGTTCAAATTTGACATCTTGCTGGTTGTTTTCCGTACGTCTTATCTGTTTTTCTTCCTGCTTTCTTTTGAATTGAGTATTTCTATTTAGTATTGATTTGGCTTATTACTAGCTATACCACTATTTTTTAGAAGTTGCTATAGATTTTACAATGTACATCTTTAGTTTATTACATTTTACTTCCAAATATTATTCTTACATAAACATAAGTAGCTTAATGTTGGGTAAGCGCAAGAATGGCACTGGGAACCAGTATAAACACCTCTTTACGTTCCTTATGTTTCCTGGACTAGTAGAGACATATTTGGGACATGACAATGCTGAAGCTATTCATTGTTATAGCAATTACTACACCTACGGTCACACCTACTGCCACACCTAGCCACCCTCATTTCTCTCTGTTCTGCAGAAAGTCATGAGTCTAGTCCTTGTGTATCTACTTCCTGAAGGAAATTTACCTGTCCATCGTAATTTTTTTTAAATCACTCTGTATTCTGATATATATAATTTTAATCACTAGGTATCTATGTGCCACTTATTGTGAAAACCAGTTTCCCATAGGAGGAGGGTTAGGGATGTCTGGAGAGTACAGGAGAGGAGGAGGAGCTAAATAAGTTTAATGGAATACACTGCCTTTGAGCTAAGGCTGCTACAATGGTGCATACCCTCCAAAGTTAGTGGCCATGCAGTCCTTTTAAGACGTGGTAGCATACCTGTCATTCATTGCCTGCCTCAAACTCTAGACTTCTGCCAGTTCCCTTCTTACTGTTTTAATCTCATAATATCCCAGGTAGTAGTCAGGATTATGACTCATCTATGGGATAGTCCCAATCTAGCAACCACACCACATTCCCAGCGTTGAACACCTAGGATAGCCTCAGATCTTAAGAATAAGCTGAAGATCATTATTATCCAGACTGGATAATGGAATGAAAACTTTGTGTTGTCTTAGTGTAGAAAATATAAAATAATTTGCAAGTTAACCTTTGTGTAGTGCTTTGTAATTACCCAGTCCTTATGCTCTGGGGGAGATATCTCTTGGGACTTTCCCTTTGTGGTATACTCTCTTTTGTCCCAGTGAATATTCAAAGTGGAGAATGTGTTCCCATATTTTATTGCCATATGTATATGTATATGTATATGTATATGTATATGTATATGTATATGTATATATACACACACACACGTATATGCATATATATAATGTATATTTATTGTTTTTATATACATATATGTATATATGTGCATGTGTTTTTATATGTATATGTGTGTGTATATATAAAATATTTATTGCTTTATATATACATATGTGTATATATGTATGTGTATATATAAAAATATATTTATTGCTTTATATACATATATGTATATGTGTGTGCATATATATATGCGTGTACATATATGTGTGTATATATATACTTTTCTCAAAACCTATTATGCTAAGTTAGCATTATGTTTAGAATTGGAGAAAACATCTTTCGATGTTTGTAGAAAAAAGAAGTAAAGGTGTGTCGCTAATGGTGTGTGTATGTGTATAAGACAGAAAAAGAGCAAAAAGAGATACAAAAACGAGACAAAACGAAGGGTATAAAGTTGGTAAACAGAGGAAGGACAAAATTAACTAATAAGGAAGGATATAAGGATTAATTTACTCATGTTATTTCCTACGGAAATAATCATCTGTGAGAGAATATGCATGGATGAAGTTAGTCACTAACTTTCGGACTTGGTGGTCCCTGGATATAGCTTTCCTAATTAGTCTAGATTCTGCTCTTAAGCTCTCATGGAGACTTTTGTCTGCCACCCATGATATCATGTAGTAATTACCCACCACTGTGTAACAAATTGCCCCCAAAATGCAGTGGCTTGACACAACAGAGAACTGCTACCTCCCCATTTACATGTGATAGGAATCCAGGCAATACGTAGCAAACAAGACATCACACAAGGCTTCTGTCTCATTGGAAGGTTCCATAAGAGGGTCAGATCTGCTTCCAGACTCATGCACAGGGTGAGCTGAACCCTGCTCGTCAACTAGCAGGAGTTGGTGCATCACTGGTTGTTGGCCAGAGGCTCTGCTGACTTCCTGAACATGTGAGTTTCTCCACAAGGCAGCTCGCAACACGGCAGCTAGCTTCCCTCAGAACGAGCGAGAACAAAGAGAAATGGACAAGATGGAAACCGGTCTTGTCATCACCTGATTTTCCAGAACACACCTCATCGCATTTACTTTATTCTGTTTATTCGCATCAAAATGCCAGGTTTGTCCCCCCCTTAAGGAAAAGGTAGTGCACAAGGCCACAACACCACAACATTGGGAAGTGAGCTGTAGTGGTGGCGGCCAGCTACGCACAGCAATGAATCCTTTTCTAGTTACACCAGCTAAAGTGGTTTCTGCTGGACGCAAACAAACCGTAACCAGAGCACTCACAAAGCCTCATGGGGGTGTATTCTGCATGCTCGGTGACACCACAGATGCCAGTTCCAGGAGTTTCTTCATTCACAATTTCATGAGAAGAGAGGCACAAAGGGACGTCTACACCCTATTCATGACCCAAATTCGACCAGTCTGGATGGTCTCTGACAAAGAGCTCTCTGCACTCCCACTGCAAAGTGGGAACGCTAGCATGGATCTCAATGCTCAAGGCACTGGCCTGCTTTGTATTGGTCACACTTAACGGAGTGGGCCTTCATTAGCTGTGGCTCTCTATTTTTCAGAGCTCTGACATTCTGAATTCTGACATGATTCTGAGAACTCTTTAAACAGTGCCTCTTCCTCTGAGAGGAGATAAGATGAATTTTGGCTTCTATGGTCTTCACACCTTTGCATCATGATTGTGACTATGTGATGTCACACGGCAAAGAGTCCCGATGGATGTAATAAAAGTTACTGATCAACTGACCATAAAATAGGGAGACCATCCTGGATTGTCTCAGTGGACCCAGTTTAATCACTTGAGTCCTTAAAGACAGAGAACTCTCTGGCTGGAAGCATAAGAGATACAGAAGAAGTGGGAAAGACCCCAAGTTTCAGAAGGTTTTGACACCCTCTTGCTGGATCTAGACAGAGGGCCACGTGTGAGGACTGGAGAGAGGTCACAAGGTGCTAGGAGTACCTCCCAACCTACAGCCAGGAAGGACACACAAACTCAGTTCTACGACACATGGAATAGGATTCCGCTAACGACCTGACTGAGCTTAGCAGTAGATAATTCCCCAGACTCTGCAGTAACAAACAGCTCTGTGGTTTTAGGCCACTGAAACCAAAACTGACCTGCATAACTGTGAATAATAAATGTGTGTTGTTTTAAGCCACTATGTTTGTGGTGATCTGCCACAGTATCAGTAGGCCACTAACATGGCTTACATGCTAGACTTCGTTATTCTCACCTACTCATCTCTTATTCTCTCTGTTACTTCCCACCTCCTCATTTCTTCCTGCTCCATTCTAGAGAGCACTTACCTTTCAGTTCACCAATCTCTCGTCGATGGGGTATGTGTTTAGCTTGTCCTTTGAGTTTTTATCTCACTGACTATACTTTCTATTTCTGGCTCACAGTCCTTCATTGTGATTGTTTCATGACGATTACACATCTCTCTCTTCATGGATTTGTTTGAGCATTCTCTACAGTGATCATCTGTGGTTTTTACCTGAATATCCCAACATCTGGGAATCCTTCTGAGTCTGAATTTCTGGCTTCTTGTTTCAGCCAACCTCCATTCATAAGGGGTTGTTTCCTAGTGTGTTTTTAATGCTCATCTGTAATTGTGTAATTTTATTTCTTGATATTTCAGGGAGTCTAAGGACACTTTCCTCCAGAATGTGTTTTGTTTATATTTCTAAAAAAGACAAGTGTCCCTTCAGATTCACTCCCTCTCAAGGGCTCTGGCTGACAGCAAGTGACTTGATGGAATCTCACATTCAGCCCCCTGGCAACCCCACTACAGAAACAGACCTCTGCAAGCCTCACCCCACCTCCTGGTTCTCTGCCAGTCCAAGAAAACTCCTTGCTGTGGACCACTGTGGGCCATTTGTCGTCACCTCCTGTCTCCAATGCCCCAACCATTCAGACTCAACTCCTGCCCTTTAAGTTAGAAGCAATTTCTCATAGATTGGGAAACATTACCATCTTGCCTTTGTGGAGCATAAGAAAGTCCTAGAGAGGCTTTTCATTCCCAATTACATAAGTAGATGCCCAGACAGTGACTTTCAAAACAAGGTATATTTCAAAACTCCCTGGAAGTCACATTCACTGACTCTATATTCTTGGACAAGAAGCTCATTTTTCTGGAAGTCTCCATTTCCTTATTGGCGAAGCTGCATCCAAATGCCATTTTTCCCAGGTTGCTGGGCAAGAAAGAACAGAACAAATATTAACCCTATTTCTTCCCCTGGTACTTAGTTGGATACCTACACCCAACAGATTCCAGAAGCATGTCCTAGCACCTGTGGGAGACCTTCTTGTCTGCTCCAGACCACATTCAATGCCCCCTTCTGAGACCTCACAGCACTGTTGGTCTGGGGTCCTCCCCTGACATACAACCTCTTCCTGTGCTCATGCCTATCATCCCCGAGTTATTTTGAGCTTCTTAAGACTGGGATCTGGGTCCTATGCTACCTGCTGATGGTGTCTGCATTTCCTACCACAGTCTAGGATGGAGCGCAAGCCACATATCACAAAGAGCCCAGTCTTGAGTGAGGGGCCCCTCGCACTGGGCAAGTCTCTGGCCCACTGCTACTTAGCATTCTAAGATATTCATTAAACAGAGACATATTTTGTCTAACATAGAGAGGCATTTTAAAAAGAAAATTAAATAAGGGATATGAAGAATTGGTAAGTACTTTATGAATAAATACCTTCCTTCAAGACTACTGTCAGTATGATGGCGGTCACTCTCATTTGTGGCCAGGCAATGATTTTATACATATCATACTAAAGTGACAAAACAAACATAGATAATAGCAATGACACAGATGGGGTAATTGTACACAGAAGGCAACTAAGCCTATGATGGGTAACTAACTCTTTCAGCGTCCCACAACAGTCAAGTTAACCTGAACAAGGATTACCAAACCAGGTAGGCAGGAAAAAATTCTAGGAAAGGAAAAATCTCATATTTGATTAGTGTTCCCACTAAGTGGGATTCACTAGATGTATTCCAGAAGGTATATACCTAAGAATAGACAGAGGAATGAATGATGAAAAACTGGGTCTCTCAGAGGGTTCCAAATGATACAGGTTATGTCTAGGAAACTTGTGCCTCCTGTATCCCATCCGTTCCCTGTACCCGCACAAATCTGATCATAAATCTGAACCATCAGCAGCAAATCAAATTCCAGAAATTGGACACAGGCCTAGATCTAAATTTTCAAGTCATTACCTGTCATTTAAAAGGCTACTTTTCCTTTGTTCCATCATTCATTTGTTACATGATCATTAAACCTGAATCCAAATCTCTACCCAAACAGTGGTGGGAAGTTCCGATTTCAGCCATTGACGGAGGCCCATCCTCTTCTTGAAGTCTGACCAGATTTACACATGCTTGAGTAGTCTCCAAAAAATGAGGGGAAAAAAACCCCTATTCTTTCTATACAAACATTATAATCACTGACATCTTTATTAAAGCCAGCATAGGACTCTGAGACCCATTCCTGCTCTACTGGGCTTCCAAAATACCGAGAACCAGGCCTGACTTTGGCAATCCTGGTGCCTGTGGTTTTGCTTCCTACAAGTATGGCTTGACCACAGTCCATGGAAAGGACACACGTCACAGTGCTTCCACAGTGTGGTATGTTGTCCCAGATCAGTGCAGGGCTCCAACACCTCTGTCCATGAGACAGAAACTCTGTTATGATGAGGATATTCTTCTTCTCGCTCTGTTTTCCACAGTGACATTCCTTTCATGTGTGTGCGTGCGTGTATGTGTGTGCATGTGGACCTTTCTTTCTTTCTAGAACCCCGTGTCTTCCTGGACATTCCGAATTTCTGCCTTGCCACAGATAGTCCCTATGACCAGAGCACACAGAGTCTCCAGTTTAGGTGGGGAAGTAGGAAGGGAAGGAAAAAATACCTTGAGAAAAGCACAGATTATATTTTCTACTAACACTGCTGAGACAGCGGATTTTCTTCCCAAAGAAAGTAAACGCCATTTTTGCCAAGAGTACAAAAGTCAAATAGGTGACCCACACATGGGTCAAATGTGAACCACAGACAAGCTTTGTTTTACCTACACAGTGTTGTAAAACAACAGTAAACCAGTTGGAACTGTATATATATATTTCTTTAATTTACTTTTTAATGGTTATTTATTTGAGAAAGAGAGGTAACAAGTGCATGTACAGAGGGGGGAGGGGCAGAGAGCGAGAGTGAGAGAGAAAGAGAGAGAATCCCAAGCACACTCTGCACTGTCAGTGCACTGTCAGTGCAGAGCCGAACGTGGGGCTCAAACTCATGAGCCATGAGATCATGACTTGAACTGAAACCAAGAGTCAGACACTTAAATGACTGAGCCACCGAGGTGCCCCCTTTATATCTATAAATGACATAAAATACCTCGCTCAGGTAGCATATTCCTCAGCCCGCAGGCACCTGACCAGTGGCCCCTGTCACAGATTCTAAGGATAGACCAAACTATGTCGCACATGTAAACGACTAGTGAAAAATGCCATTCCTCAATTCTTCTGAGAATTTATTTTCCTTTTAACTGTTAAAACATCAACTAATTGTTAGGAACTAATATCTGTATTATCATCTAGATTTGCCTCCAGTTTTCAACAAGTATATTGATGAAGCAGTTGGCCACAGAGTTCATTTTTGAAATATTTAATTAAACATGTGTTGTAAAGACCACGGACTTTCTCCTTGAAGCAGCTTTCTCTGGCCCCTCTATATGTAATCCAGTCTTTCCCCTGGGTTAATTTTCTTCTCCTTAAACGTATTACTCTTTTTTTTCCAATTCTTTTTAATGTTTATTTTATTTTTGACAGAGAGAGGGGCAGGGGAGGGGCAGAGAGAGAGGGAGAGACAGAATCTGAAGCAGGCTCCAGGGTCTGAGCTGTCAGCTCGGAGCCTGACGCAGGGCTCGATCCGACGAACTGTGAGATCATGACCTGAGCTGAAGTTGGACGTCCAAAAAACTGAGCCACCCAGGCGCCTCTTACATGTATCACTTTTAACACAAAGTGTTTTCTGTGCAATCAATGAGTATTTTTGTCTCTCTCATTATAATTTACATTCTATTGCGGTAGGAATTTTTCTCTGTTTTGGTCACTACTCTATCCCCAGCATCCATAATACTGTCTGGCACATAAAAATGGTTCTTAGTATACTGTTAGGCTGAACACTTATGTTGAACGACTTGATGAAATCAATAGGGGTTGTCACATAGACACACAATATTTGTTGAATGCTTCCTCTAAGCTAGGTACTATTTTAAAGACTTTTAAAATACTCATTATACAGTAACACTACAAGATAGGAATTATGGCGACACCCATTTGGCAGATGGGGAAACCGAACTGTAGTTAAGTTCCTTGCCTGAGATCAGCAGTTAATATTTCAATTCAATCATTCTGGCTTCAGAACCCATGCCCTGTCTCTGCTATACAGTGTCCCTTAAAATGTAGCCATCTGAAGAGGAAGAGCCTCAGATGAAGAAAGAAAACACTTTCATTCCTGTAATCAAAGTGCTTCTCAGGCACACACATCACATCTGTGGCTGGAGGCGGTTATGAGCTTAGATGAAACACAATGGAAAGGAGTCAAGATGTCTTATCTACCTCACACACGTTAAGATGGTGCTATCGAAAAGAAAAAGACAGATAAACAAAAACCTAGAAAATGGCAAGCATGAGTGAGAATGTGGAAAAACTGTACTGTTCTGCATTGCTGGTGGAAATCCCAATGGTGCAGCCACTACGAAGAACAGTGTTACAGTTCCTCAAAAAACTAAAAACAGAATTACCCCATGATCTGGCAATTCCAGATGTGGGTCTACAGCCACAGGAAATGAAAGCAGAACGTAAAGAGATATCTGCACACCCATGCCCACAGAAGCATTATTCACAATGGCAAACGGCAGAAGGAACCCAAGCGTCCACTGATGGATACAGGGATATGCACAGTGCACGCATGTACGCACAATACTACTCAGCCTTGAAAAGGACGGAGATTCTGAGACAGGTACCATGTGGGTGAACCTGGAAGACATTCTGTTGAGTGAACTGAGTCACCCACAAAGGGACAAATACTGTTATGATTCCACTTGTACCAGCTTGTGAGAGCGGTCAGATTCGCAGAGACGGAAAGGAAGGAGATGGTGGCAGAAGGCAGAAGTGGGGAGTTAGTGTTTAACGACTGTAGTTTCAGCTTCCCAGGATAGAGGGTTTTAGAGGTGTGGTGACAATGTCTGCACAATGTGAGGATGCCACTGAGCTGAACACCTAGAGATGATTAAGACGGTAAATTGTGTGTTTTGTGTATTTTACCACAATTAAAAAAAAAAGAAGTCTTAGAACTGGATTAAGTGGACAAAATCCTGGACACTTGGATTAACTATCTAGCGAAACCTCCATGAAGAGCAGATTCTCTAGTACATATATTTCACTCTATGTGCACGTTCTTGTTTGTTTTATGGTCTCAGTTCCCCAAGCAATGGAGGCAAATGTCTTATGGGAACGATTCCTGCTACAGTCTCAGGTTCAGTAACCAGAAAATGTCTTGGGAAATGAGAATAATTTAAAACTTCTTAGGACATAATAATTACTAACATGGATATGTAGGTGTAATCATTATTCCTCAGGCTGTGCACACACACTGCCTTAAAAGATAGGGACCCCTTGTTGGCCAGTTCAGCCGCACATCAAAGGTGAGTGTGAGGTACCATGGCTGGTGAGTCTTTTTCAGCTTGGGAAAAGGATGCCTTCCTCTCTAGGCTTGATGAAAGACTCACACAGGTCACAGACCTTGGGGTGGAGGGGGAATAGGTGGAGGAAAGGAAGGAGCTCAGGGAGCCTTTTACAGCATTTTTGACGTAGAAGATAAAGACCAAGAAGAATCTGAAGCTCTATAGCATCCTGCTATTATTTTCCTAGTCTCATCTGAAGCTGAAGCTATGAATCACCCATGGATGAGAATGGGGAAAGTATGGGCATCTGCAGCTGTTTTTCCCAAAGGAAACAGCCTGTCAAACCCTCCAGAAGGCAAGAGATGGGTGTATCAGAGCAGAATGACCTCTGACTTTCAGGAAGCCAGCAGAGAAATCATGAAGTCAATTCTCCCAGCTCACTCAAGTGAGCACACACAGATGATGCTAAGATCCGAAAGAATTATGGGCAGTAGATGCTTCCACATCTTGCCTGCAAGATTCAAAGGTAGTAGATCATTCTTCAAGACTACTGACCCCCATGGAGATAAAAGTTTGGTTAAAAAAGATGAGAACGATCACTTTCCTGTTGGTGAACTGGGAGGGAAACTGTGATCACTACTTGAAGTCTCTTTATGCTTCTAACAAAGTCCTGAGAAAGAGAAGTCGACAGAACTGTAAATGCCTCGCTGGGTCAGATGTCCTAGTAACAGAGGGACTGATGCCCCAGGGAGAGGTGGACAGAGTGAGAGAGGAAAATGCCAGAGTCATGGATAAGGCTTGAGACCTGACTGATGGGGAAAGGATGCAATACCTACCAGACACTTATTGTATGTGCCTGTGAAGAAGACAGACCCTGACCTCGCACAGAAGACGGGGCTGCACTCAGGTGAGGTCCAACGGTTCAAGCTCAGGTCCAAGAAGTGACCGTATCTTGAGCCCAGGATCTATCATCTTCATGCACCTTGTCAGTTTAGAGCAGAGTTTCTTTCATCACAGGCTCAGACCCCATTCTTATATGTGTGGCCCAAGTGCATGTTCTCTAGCCTCTACTGTTGTGTGTCCCTGTGCCTTTTCTCTTGCCTCCCACTGCTGATCACAGTTCCCCTCCAGTCCTCTGCAGGGAGCAGCTCTTTTACTGTAGTTCATTCAGTCTAAAGGTCTTTATCCTGAATCCTTTGATGCAATGTACATCACTCGTCCCGGAGCCCTAGGAACTCATGCATTTATTATACAGTGATGGCGGAATCATCAAAGAACAAACTGAGTATGTACATAAAATTAAGTGTGCATAACACAATCACATGTGCATTAATTCACACATGGATTCAGTTTCCTTGTCAACTCTATTGCTCTTTATTTTGTGTAATACTGGATAGTGCCAGTCTGTGGGTGGAAATCGGAGGTCTACCTCCTTTACCTCCACTCCCCCTAAGGTCTCATTCCAGGTTCTGGTGTCTGAGCGGCCCATTCTTATCACCCTCTGCTTCCTCTACACAGTCAAGATGGGGTAGTTGGTGGGCTCTCTGCTGTTCCCAAAGCCACTCAGGAAAAGATGATGCTATTGTGGGAGAAAAACTATCTGCTTCTGCAAAGCTGGCCAGTGTCTCCAGGGGCCATCTATCTTAAATAAGCGTCTCACTCTGTTAAGGTGCTTGCTTCTCATCGTCTCCTCCCCAACCCAACTCCATCAGTAAGAGTGAAGGCCCTGGATGACCATATTCCAACTGAGAAATCCCTCCCCCTTGTCTTTGCTTCTTGTTATAGGCTCCCTTGTAATCCTACAGACATGCATACATCCCACTTTGTTGCTACCAGCTCCTGGGTTCTGCTGTAATGGGAAACAAAGCCCTCAGTCAGTCTTCCATAGCATCACCTCTTGGTCATGCCCTCACCTTTTTGCTAGTTTTCCAGAACCAGGTCTATGACAACGACCCAAAGTAATAAACCTTCTTTGCTGGGAGAGTACCAGAGGAAACCCATGCACAGATACTCTCCATTGCCAGAAAGAAAGCTTCCTCAAAAAATGTTCATGAAAGTACTGACAATAAATACAGCCTTTCAGGACCAAATGTGCATGGTGGAACAAGATGTGGCTTGGTACCTGAGGAATGAAGATTTGTGGAATCAGTACAGTGTGAGGCACATCACGGCTCTGCACTTTTCAGAGCCGGGAAATAGCCATTAATACCAACTAGGCTGCATCTTCCTTGCGCATAAAGTAATAAATAATAAGGTATTATGTTCCAGAAACCTTGGGAGGGTTTCTACTTTGGTATCTCATTCCAATAACTAAAAGTTTCTGGCAAAGACTGTAGCAAGGGATGCAAGGCCAGGAACTAAGACCAAACCAGGCATTGGCTTTACCATGTTTGTGCACTGTCGATGAGTTTCTCATTAAGCTAAACTAAAACTTAATGTGGTTCTCTTCCTTTTCGAATTTGTTGGTCATAATTGCTGGGAAAAAAATACTCTGGGTAGACACAAAGTACAGCAGGTGAAGATTTCCGGTGCCTCCCTCCACTGAGGGGGTCTGTGCCAGTGCGTATTTGTGAGACACCAGAGAGCAGGGCTAGGGCCCCGTTGTCATATATGAGCAGATAGCTTCTTAGTAGAAACACACGTTGCTCCAGGAATCGCGCTTGGAGGGCGCTTCAGCAGTGAGCTCAGTGATTAAGAGCTTAGGTCTCAGGTCAAGACAGGTCCGTCCTAACCAATGAAGTCTAAGAACATAGTTCAAAGCAACACCTTTAGCTCTCCTGCCTCCCATGTCCCTCAACCTGATGGCCATCCACAAGCATCTCTTGTGTAAATAGTTTAGGACCCCACTTTTGAAGCCAGAACATCCTCTGGGAAATACCTGTGAGACCCCCTACTGAAAATGTAACAACAGCTTCCATGGCCTTTAACACAGTTGATGCCTTCCTCTGCGGGGCCTTGTTGCTTACCGAGTGCCTGAAGGGGGCACATTAACCCTTGTGCGAAATCCTCTGTTCAGACTTTCCCCTCATTTCCGTTTCTGTGCTTACCTTCTCATACATGGTCTCCTCTTCTCTGAATGACATTCTCCTCATCCCACCTGTCATACTGAAGTCACCTGTCACTCGTGCATGAAAGCACTCCCTGACCTGGGCTGGCTTATCTTGCTTTTAGGATCTTCCCCTCTAACCACAACCAGACTTTTGAGGTCTTTACTGTGTGCTGTCATTCAGAATCCTCTCACGTAATCTTCACATGAGCCTTATGATGTTACTATTATTATTATCATCCCACTTAAAACAAAATGTTTAATTTGCGAGAGAGAGTGCTTGGGCACAAGTTGGATTGGGGCAGAGAGGACACAGAGAATTCCAAGCAGGCTCCACACTATTAGCACAGAGCATGACTCAGGGCTCCATCCCATGAATTGTGAGATCATGACTTGAGCCTAAATCAAGAGTTGGACATTCGGCCGACTGGGCCATCCAGGTGGTCCCTATCATCCCTCTTAGAATAAGTAACATGCTCGGTCCTACCAGGCCAGTAAGTGAGAGAGCTGAGGCGTTGATGCCTGTCTTAAACCCAGCAACCTACAGTGAAAATAGAGCCATTTGCCTCATGAGCATAATACTTATTTAGGTTGGAGTATGTTCAAACCTTTTTTAATGTGGTTATTTGTATATTTTTCTCCTAAAGTAGATACATATCCCCATAAGGATATTGGATGCCATGTCAATTTTCATTCACTGTGCTCACCTTGGCCACAAGCACATCCTATCATAGACAACTTATTAAATAATTCCTAAAAAAAGACTGATGATTGTTTACGTCTCTGTGGGTAATTTTACTGATGTGCACAAATATTTGTGAGTGTGGAATAAAGGATATATTTCCATTAACCCTCTCTTCCCAAAAGCACAGTGAAAGCCTTTACGAGGTACAATATTTCTATGATCCCTGACTAACCTAATCTCTAAACAGGCTCCTTTGAGAAACTTCATTCATTCACCCCAGGCTTGCGACTGGGGTCTGTACCCTACGACTGGGTGAAAGCAAGGGGATCGCTTGAGTACACGCTTCTGCGAGAAATCTCTGCAAGTCTCCCAGGGGAGACGCCTCTTACTCATACTCTTCTTTTCCCATAGCCTAGGCAGCTCTGACCTGGACGGCTTCACATGAGGTAACTGTCACACCTTGGAGGTCAGTTTAGGAGCCACCCAGACATGCCCATTTTAAGAGATGAATTTTATTTTGGGACATCAGCAAATCCCATTATTTCCAGATAGTCATGCCTTGAAATGGATTATTAGCCGGTCTACGAAAGGAGTTGTCAGTGAAGACTGCCCAGCACGTTTGGGAAAATAACGCTCAGCATTGGTAAGTATTTTAATTGCTTTCCTCTTTCATCCAGAAGCCCATTCTAGAAATGACTATGGTATACAAGGCTCCCCAGAAGTGGGTCCTCCCTTGCCAGTAGTGATTGGCATTTCCAAAGCAACCACATCCTTTGGAGCCCATGTCACTTGGTATTATCCACAGATCCATAAAGTTGATAAATGATGGAAAGACAATGGAGATTTCTGAGGGCTGACACCAAGCTTTACTCCGAGATGCTCCCTCTGAGCTGTCTCATCCCTCCCTATGGCGGAAGTTTGCATCTCTATATTTTCCTACATCACATTCTCAAATCCAGACCACACCCCGAGTTCCCAGCATCTGTCTTTAGCTGCCTACTATACATTGCCCACTGTTTGAACTAAACATGACCAAAGGTCAACTCATTACCCTCCCACAAAGCTGTTCCTCTCTCAGTTGACCCTGTGCACAAAGGGATCATCATCCACTCAGCATTTCAAACAGAACTTCGACTCACCCTGGACCTTTCTTTCTCCTGCAGTCCTAGCATCCAAGTAGTGGCAATTTGTTTATTCTTTATTCCAGTGTATCCCGATTTCCCATCCTCCCCAGCATTATCCTATGTTATTGGCCATGTTCCTACAGTACTGTGTATTTCCTCCACCACAACATTTATTGCCATTTTATTTTCTTTTTTTTTTTTTTTTTTTTTTTTTTTCACTCAAGAATGTGTCTTTATTGAAGAATTTGTAAGAAAAAAGAGACAGAGCATGAACGGGGGAGGGTTAGAGAGAGAGGGAGACACAGAATCTGAAACAGGCTCCAGGCTCTGAGCAGTCAGCACAGAGCACGACGCGGGGCTCGAACTCACGGACAGTGAGATCGTGACCTGAGCCGAAGTCGGCGCCGCTTAACCGACTGAGCCACCCAAGCGCCCCGCCATTTTATTTTCTAAATCCATTCTTCTTCCCCACTAGACTTCCGTTGAAGACAGTGAATGTGCTGGTCTTATTTGCAGATGCAGCTCTGTCTAAGAGTTTACTTAGTACTGCTTCTGCTGCTCAGTAAACTCCAATATGTTGTATTTTCATTTCCCTTTGTCTCAAGAAACTTTCAGATCTCCCTGGTGATTTTTTGTAAGTTTATTTATTTTGAGAGAGAGACCATGCAAGGGTGGTAGGGGCAGAGAGAGAGAGAGGGGAGAGAAAATCCAAGGCAGGCTCTGCACTGGCAGTGTAGAGCCCGATGTGGGACTTGAACTCATGAACCATGAGATCATGACCTGAGCCAAAACTAAGACTCACATGCTTAACCGACTGAGCCGCCCAGGCACCCCTCCCTTGCGATTTTAATTAGACCCACTCACTGGTTGCTTAAGATTGTGTTATTTAATTTCCACACCTTTTTTTTTTTTTAATTTTCTCAGTTTTCTTTTTGCTATTTATTCCTATTTCTATTCCATGGTGGATGGTGGTTGGAAAAAAGATGCTTGGCATGATTTCAATCTTCTTAAATATGTTCATACTAGTTTGGGTGGGGCTTGAGATTCTACATTTCATTTTTTTAATGTTTATTTATTTTTGAGAGAGAGAGAGTGAGTAGGGGAGGGGCAGAGAGAGAGGGAGACAGAATCCTAAGCAGGCTCCACGCTGTCAGCACAGAGCCTGGTGTAGGGCTCGAACTCATGAACCCCGAGATCATGACCTGAGCCAAAGTCAGATGCTTAACTGAGTGAGCCAACCAGGCACCTGAGAGTCTACATTTCTAACGATCTACGGCTAATTCCAGTACTGCTGGCCTATAGATGATCTCCGATGATCAGAGCTCCAGTGGATGCCAGATTTCTGCAACACCGTCTTCCAAATATGGGACACCCAGAACTGTTCCCAAGTTTGAAATAGATCGAGGACCATCATCATCTAGGCCCTAATGTTGGATAAATGCTGTGTTGCCTTTGTGCAAGGATCAGAGAATTTGAAAATTTCTTGTCACCAGTACTTGTCATCCAGTGGTACTTGTAGCCAGATGAAGGTCAAAGAATGTGTCAGATGCATGCTTCTTGGGATGTTACCTTCTTGCTGCATTTATCTTGCTCTCAGGTAATAGAGCCACCTGAAGGTGAATGTTTAATCTGATATTTACTGCTGGACAATGAGTTTGTTATATCAGTTTTCAAAACCTACTGTGCTAGATTAGCATTCTTTTCAGCAAGAGCAGAATGTAGCCTTGACTGTTTGTGGGAAAGAGAGGCAGTGGATTTAAATGATGGTGTGAATGTGTGAGTGTGAGAGTGTGTGTGTGTGTGTGTGAGGAACAGGGGGTAGGGGAGAAACAGCAGAGAGAAAATGATGGAGAAGAAAGGAGACCGTAAGAGAGGAAGAAACTAGCAGGATGGTCACCCCAACATCTCCTTCATTCTTTTCAGTAAGTAGCAAAAAGTGACAACAGTCTGCTTTGTGGAAAACCACACGTGGGTAAAGAAGTCACGAGGATCCCTGTGGTTACTTCTTTAGGGGGCCCAGATAATGCCATTAACAAAGCCCATGGGAAGAACACTTTGCTTTCTTCCCTTCAATCTCAAGGGAATTGTTTGATTTTTACAAGTTTAAGTCACAAGTACCCAGACTTCAATAAATGGAAGGAGTAGGAGGTCATACAATACACAGACCTCAGTGAAGACATTTATGTACCTGAAATGAGTGTCTTAGTTCTTAATAGCGATTTTTGTGTGTATTTTATGTGTTCCTCCCTGTACTACCTCGGCTGCTGCTTATCCACAGGAACTAAGCCTGCGTATCCCTGCCAAATGTCGTTTACCTACCATTTAATGATCTCTTCAGGGAGCAGTGGAAGAATCACAGAGGAACATGTAGAGATCGCTCAGACAAAAGCAAAACAAAACTCAAACAACAAAAAGCTCGTAGTCTGACTAGGCAGGCTAGACAAACACTTCAGGGATTATTCAGCAGCAACGCCTCAAGTTAGTGAATGAATAGTGTGGAGAGCAGTGGGGAATAAGTCTGATAAGACACGTTAGTGTCATAGTTTCAGCCTTTAAAACCTAAGAAACGAAGGTTGTATGGAGATGCATGGGCTTTTACAGATAAATTAACTTATTATTCTGTTTAGATAAGACTTTGGTTGCTAACCTAACCTGGACATGTATTCAAACCCACCTCTGCTTCACCCATAGTGGATGTGTGATTACCTGTGCCATTAATCTTAGCTACAAATTTTTATCTGTATGGAGAGTTAACACTACCGATCTCATAGTGTAGTAGGCTTACATGAGATGATATGATCTATGTAGGAAATTAAGCAGAGGGCTTTCCGCACCGTAACTAACTGCTCACTAAAGATGAGGACGGTAACAACCATGAGGGTCACCTGAATTGTCTCAGCGGAGATGCTGCTGAGTACAGAGATGGAGTCTGGGGACCTGCATGCAGGTAGCTTTTTTGGGAGGGGTTCCCAGGAAGCAGTAAGTAGTGAGGGAGCTGGGAAGGGAGGTGAAAAGGAGAAAATCACCCAAAAACGTTTCATTAATGCATTAATTCTTATTCCCAGCAACCAGAGTTCAGTCTCCCTGAGGGATCCTCTTGAATAGTGTAGAAGCTACCTTATAGGAACTTGGGGGCAGTTATCAACCGACTACTGCCCTCCATTGGTTGAAGTTTGCCTCCAGGGGGGAGCCCATACCTGCACCCACATTTCTGGGAGCGTGTGCTCACCTCTGAGCACCCATCCCTCAGCTCTCTGGTGACCATCTCCAGGCAGCAAGGCTTGTTGGCTCCATGTGGGACACTGGTCAGGAGCTGAGCTCTCCACCTTGGGGCACTCAGATTAGGCAGGTTCAAGGGCTGTGCATGTGATGCGGATTTTCTCAGATCCTCAGTCCAAATCAACTCCACATACTACACTGTTTGTGAGGCGTGTGTTGTATTACCGATGCCTTCAATTTCTTTTCTTTCTTCATCAACATAACTTCTAGGTCAACCTGCCTCTGCCCTTGAAATGGATGTGATTCTTCAATCTTTCGAAGTCCTTGCAGAAATACACTGTTTGGCTCTTATGAGAACTTTTCTCTTATGACACTTCTTATATTCCACTTGCATTATAGATAGTTCGAGAATTATATGAGGGTAATGATTAACATTACTGGACACCTGCTGTGCAACAGGTGATATTGATTTTCAAGTATTAAATTTAATCCACCAGCTTCTCCAATGCAGGTTGTTTCCAACAAGGGAAATGGATACTTGAGGTGGATAATTATCCCCTCATTCATGACACCACTGTAAGGTGTTGATGTTATTAAGAATGGCTAAGTCCAAAGTCTGGTCTTTAATCTCCTTCCTCAGCAGAGGCCATAAATGTGAACACCCCACAGGCTTGGCAAGAAGCATAAATCACATGAATCATGTTACGTGGGGACAGGAAAACCAGGAGAGCATATGAATACGAAATTGTAGCATATGCGCTGGGTTCCAGGTAATTACTGTTCTGTGGAAATTCATGAAAGGGGGCCTGTAATCCAAGACTTTATTTAAAATCTCATAATTTTGAACTTCTGATAAATAATCAACACCAAAAGAAACCAAATCCATGAGGGTCAAAGAAAACACATCTGTGCTCATGAAGGGAGCCTGGAGGTCCCAACGTTTGCCTTCTGTTCTGACCGGCAGCCTCAGCTGTGCTACGAGATTATGGGTCCAAGGGACTGAGACTTCCCCTCACTCCCCGGACCAAGGAGGTCATCTCTCTGACACTGTTTCCTCAGCTGCAATGTGGAACCATTAATGTCTGTGTTCCTTTCTAGGGCTGCTGTGGCAGAGTATCCCCAGTTGTGAGACTTGAAACAGAAGCATATTTTCTTGCAGTTCTGGAATCCAGAAGTGAGCAGGCCACGCTCTCTCTACAGCCTCTGACACTCCTGGGCTTATGGCCACGATGAGCCTCCCATCTCTGCTTTCTTCATCACACCAGTGTCTTCCCTCAGTGCGTCCCATCTGTGCTCATGTGCCCTTCTGCCTCTGTTCCCCAGTCTCTCTTCTTTTCATGAGGTCACCAGTCATACTGGGCAAAGAGCTCGCTCTAATATGACCTCATCTTCACCACTGACATTCGCAAGCATCCTTTTTCCAGATATGGGCACATTCTGACTTACCGCGAGATGGGACTTCAACATTTATTTTTGTGGCACACAATTCGAACAGTAACAACGCCTAATTCACAGGGCCGTTTTGGAAAGCAGTTATTCTTTGTTTTTACACTGTGTTTCCTCATTCAGAAGACTCATATTTTTCCTCAGTTCTAGACATTTTTCTTTAAATGTTGTCTCTCATCTATTTTCTCAATTATGTCCTTCCAGAATTTTAATCAGTTGTATCTGAGACATTCTCATTTCATGCTTGATATTTCTGAATCCCTCGCTCAAAACTCTCAGCTCTTCACCTCTGTTTATTGCATTCCACATAAATTACTTGAATATATCTTCTAGATCACTTAGGTTCTCCCAAACTTTGTGTACCTGCCTTTCAACCTAGCCACTATTAAGTAAAACTGATAGATTTCCTTTACATGTTCCATTTTCATTAAGTTGCTCTGATTTTCCTTATAAAATATTTGCTTCTTGCTCCCTTTATTTGAACCTCTCATACACTGCCATTCTACACTCCATATTTGATTAGTCCAACATCTGAATATCCTTGGGCAATGAATTTGTGTTTTCTTGTTTCTGTTGATATTCCCATCGTGGCTCACTTCCTAGTGTTCTTTCTGCTTACAGACAACACACCAGTTGAAGACCTTGCCCGTCTCTCCTCAGGGATTTGGCTCCACTGCTATTTTAAGGTCATTAGTTCTCCCGCATGGAGGTCCCATTTCAGTTATTTTCATGATATTGTTGATACAGAAATCTGATGCATAGAGAACACATCTCTCCTGTCTGCCGACTAGTCCTGACAAGCTCACTGTTGTTCTGTTCCAGCCCACGATGTCTGTAGCTTGTTTTTCCCACCCAACCCTGATTCCCAGGTACTTCCATTCCATCTCTAGAGGTCAATGCCCTGGCCACTCAGGGCCCTGCTCCTAGTTCCAATGGGACAAGAAGTGCCTCTAAGAGCATGTCCTACTAAATTATCCATGTTATGATACATGGGGGTCTTGGAAAAGCCTCTGATTATTCCAGATATGATATTAGGACACTCAACAGTGATCTTTTTTTTTTTTAAAGTTTATTTATTCTGAGGGGGGGGGGAAGCATGAGTGCAGCAGGGGCAGAGGGAGGAAGAGAGGAAAAATCCCAAGCAGGCTCTACACTGAGAGTGTAGAGCCTGATACTGGGCTTGAACTCACGAACCGTGAGATCATGACCTGAGCTGAAGTCGGAAGCTTAACTTACTGAGACACCAAGGAGCCCCTAGAGTGATCTTCAATATAGGATATATATCACAAATATCTAGGATTATTTTGATGTATTTATAAACCTAAGCCTCACCCTTGGAGGTGCTGAGTTAGACATCTGGAGTGAGCCTGAATATCAGTATCTCCAAAAGTTTCTTCTAGCAGAACCAATGTAGAACAAGTATAGTCATACCTCGGAAATGTTGTTGGTTCAGTTCCAGACCAGCACAATAAAGTGAATACCACAGTAAAGGGAGCTGAATGAATGTTTGGTTTCCCAATGACTATAAAGTTATGTTTACACTATACTATAGTCTACTAAGTATACAGTATCATAATGACCAAATGAACAAATAGAAACAAAAAGAAATCCAATGTAATCCTTAATTACAAAATACTTTATCGTTAAGAATGCTAACCGTCATCTGAGCTTTAGTGAGTCATCATCTTGTTTGCTGGTGTAGGGTCTTACCTGTCTGTTGGTGATTGCTGACTAGTCAGGGTTGCTGCTGAAGGCTGGGGTGGCTGTGGCAATTTCTCAAAATAAGATAACAATGAGCTTTGCTGTATCAACTGACTCTTCCTTTCATGAACGATTTCTCTGTAGCACAGGAGGCTGTCAGACAGCATTTTACCCACAGCAGAAGTTCTTTCGAAAGTGGAGCCCATCCTCTCAAACCCTCTGCTTCTTCATCAGCTAAGTTTGTGTCATATTCTGAATCCCGTGTTGTCATTTCAACAATCTTCACGGCATCATCACCAGTGGATTCCATCTCAAGAAACCACTTTCTTTGTCTTGTCTATGAAAGGCAGCCCCTCTTCTGTTCAAGTTTTATCACAAGCTTGCAAGCATTCAGTCCCTTCATCAGGATCCACTTGTGATTCTAGCTTTCTTGCTGTTTCCACCACATCTGCCATGATTTCCTCCACTGAGGGCTTGAATCCCTCAGTTATCTGTGAGAGCTGGAATCAATGGTTTCCAAACTCAAGTTAATGTTGATGTCTTGGCCTCTTCCCATGAATCACATTATTCTTAGGCATCCAGAATAGTGAATCCTTTCCAGAGGTTTTCAGTTTACTTTGCCCATATATGTTAGATGAATCACTTTCTACGGCAGTTGTAACCTTACAAAATGTATTTTTTTTAATGTTTATTTTTGAGAGAGAGAGAGGGAGAGGGAGAGAGA
Organism: Panthera leo; assembly: GCF_018350215.1. Lineage (NCBI taxonomy): Eukaryota > Metazoa > Chordata > Mammalia > Carnivora > Felidae > Panthera > Panthera leo. The sequence goes on along the minus strand of NC_056688.1, from coordinate 3,262,866 downwards.
GAGAGAGAGCGCACACCACTGAGGGGAGGGGTGGAGAGAGGAGACACAGAATCCAGATTCCAGGCTCTGAGCTGTCAGCACAGAGCCCAATGTGGGGCTCAAACCCACGAACTGTGAGATCACGACCTGAGCTGAAGTTGGACGCTTAATTGACTGAGCTACCCAGGTGCCCCTTGAAAGAAATCTTTTTATTATGAGGAGGAGGTCTCAACAATGGGCTTAAAATACTCAGTAAACATGTTATAAACATGTACAGTCATGCAGACTTTATTGTTCCACTTACAGATTACAGGCAGAGTATGTTTGGCATAGTTCTTAAGGGTCCTAGGATTTTCAAAATGGTGAAACAGCCATGGCTTCAACTGAAAGTGAACAGCTGCATTAACCGTGACAAAAGAGTCAACCTGTCCTTTGAAGCTTTGAAGCCAGGCATTGACTTCTACTCTCTGCCTATGTAAGTCCTAGATGATATCTCCTTAAACTAGAAGGCTGGTTCATGTACATTAAAAATCTGTAGCTTAGTGTAACCACCTTCATTAATTCTCTTAGCTGGACCTTCTGGATAACTTGCAGCTTTGACATCAGCATTTACTGCTTCACCTGGCACTTTTGTTATAATGCTGACTTCTTTCCTTAAACCTCGTGAACAAACCTCTACTAGCTTCAAAATCTTCTTGTGAAGCTTCTTCACCTTAGGCTTTGGCTTAAAGGAATGTTGTGGCTTGTTTGAACTTCCATCCAGACCACTAAAACATTCCCCATATCAGCAAGAAGGCTGTTTAACTTTCTTATCACTAGTGTGCTCACTGGAGTAGCACTTTTAATTTTTATCAAGAATTTCTCCTTCGTGTTCTGTCAAAGAACAAAAATTCAGCTGAGGGAATCTGAGCATCAAACTCGCTTTCATAGGAGATTCATGAATGGTGCAGCATCCCATCTAGCAAGCAGAGAGGACCACAAGGAAGTTTTACAAAGTGGGAAGGTTTTTGAAGGAGGGGAGGGCAAAGAAATTATTAGCAGAAGAAAAGACGTGTTTCAGGCTAGGTCACCTTCCCTCAGAGAGGCCTCGAGAATGTTACATGACATTTCCAGAATTCCCCAGTTCACCAGCCTCCAGCCTGTGGCCAACAGGGTCCTTTGAATTGGGATCTGGGAAAACTTCTATGACCTGTTGATGATAGGCTTGAGTATAAGGCATTATACTTATAGTAGCTGGTCATTCTAGCCTGAGACCACAGGGATCAGCAGAAAGTTGTATATCATTAGACACCTGGCTGCAGGTGACTATCTCATGTGGAGCCAGTTTATGTCTTTGCCAAGGGGGAACCGTGAACAGTCAGCAAGACCAGAGGCATTTGCTGAGGCCAGGGAAGTTCAGCAGTTGTGGCAAGTTCAGAAATTTTGAGTTGGAGGATCTCAGTTCTCTCAACCTTGTCTGACGATTGAAGTGATGGGTACAGAGGCAATTCTATATTCAACATCATCAGTTTCACATGATTTACCCAGTGAAGTGGGTGCTGCTTCCATCACTGGAGATCACGGACAGCAAACCCCAAATGGGAAACACATTTTCTACCTGTTTCTTTGGCAGGTGAGCACATCAGCCTTGCAGCAGGGGAAAGCTTCAGCCCATCCAGAAAACGAAACCACAAGAAGAACATATCGGAAACTCTCACTGAGTGGTGTTCAAAGGGTCCAGACAAAGAAAGTCTGAAGCTTCTGGGACCAAAAAAGGCTTTCTAAAATGATGGACATCACGGGTCAGACATTACTGGTTGACAGTTTCTGCAATTTTATGGAAGTCTCCTCACCAATGTCTATTCACAATTTGGGTCACCTTAAATACATAGTGCATTTAAGTGCATAAAGCAGAATTCCAAAAATCATAAAAAAAGTGAGGTTTTCCAGAAAGCTGGGGAGAACCAAGTGGTCATGGTGGGTTTCCCACAGCCCTGGCTCTTCATTTACAGGTACCGTCTACGCATCTGGATTTCTCTGGGTCAGGAGCAGACAGTTGCTGTGGTGAAGAACGTCAGGACGGCCGAAATCTGACACCCTGGGGTCGCTTTCCGCAGGAGCAGAATGGACTTGATCCACATGGGCCACAATATTTACCTGTTGCTGCTACCCTTGAACAAAAACCAGCAAGGGTATTCCTTAACACTTGGTTAGGTTCTGTCCTTTTACCATGAGCCTCAGTTTTGATGACAGCAGTTTCAGAAAATAAGAGAATGATCACAAGTGATAACATTATACCAGGACATTCCAGATTTCTAGGGATTTCACAGAATTTCTAGAACACTTACACATCTGGACAAATACAACATAGAGGGGGCTTAGTATCAATTCGCATGTGTTGATACTTTCCATGTAATTTAACATGTCAATCCTGGTTAGTTTAGCAAATCCTTTGAAATGTTCCAAAGACAGGGCACCTGGATGGCTCAGTAGTTTGAGTGTCCGACTTAGGCTCAGGTTGCAATCTCACAGTTGGTGGGTTTGAGCCCCATGTAGGCTCATTGTTGACAGTTCAGTATGGAGCCTGCTTCAGATTCTGTGTCTCCCCCATCCCTCTGCCCCTTTCCCAGCTCACACTCTCCCTGTATCTCAAGAAAAAAAAAAAAAGAGTACCTGTGAAATGTTCCAAGAAATACTCTGGAAAAATTCCCAGAGTTACTTCCAGGTCAAAAGGACTTCCTTGAGAATTCAATTTTGGGAAGTTTTTTAAAAATACCAAAATGGTTTAAAAAAACAACAACAAAACACTTGTCAAATAGGACCATAAGTCACTGAAACAATACTTTATCTACTCAACCAAGGTGACAGTTGAAGATTTGAAAGGGCGGGCCTATGCCGGCCGACTCCATCTTGTTCTGTGTCCTTCACCTTGACCACACCTCCTCCCCTTGAGTAACCCCCCCCCCCACCTGCCTAACAGGACTAGGACCCTTCCCCAGGACCCTTCCCCAGCCAATCGGCTGAGGCCACAGCCATTACCTCACCAACTGCCCCTAGGCCCCAATAAAACCTTTGTCCTTTTGAAACTCGCTCTCTCTCCCCGGTATCTCACCGCTGCATCGGTGCAGGTAGGGGATTGAGCTCAGGCTAGCTCGAATAAAGGCTCTTTTGCTTTTACATCGGACTCGGCTCCCTGGCGGTATTTGGGGATCACGAATTCTGGGCATAACAGATTTTGCAGGCAAACATAGGACAGTGAACAGTTGAGCTAACAAACAAAAAAAACAGAAAACCTTAGATTTTAAGTGAGTTCAGTTTTTTAAGGAATCAAAGACCTGATAAAGACACATAAAATTATTCTGACAAAACCCAGAAATATTTTTTTGAGGCATATTACTTAAAAGGAAAACAAACAAAAAAACTCTTATAATCTCTTATCAAAAGCAGACCAATACTCCAAGAAAACTTTGTCCTACAGAGAAAACCAATTTCTAATTTTGCACCAGTTGACTTTTTTAACTAAAATGCATTTTAATATTAGCCTGACTGACCACACATTAAAATTCCTTTGCAAAGAATCTTTTTTCCACCAACCTTCTACAACTTTCACTTTTGCATTCAGGTTTTGTCCTATGCTTTTCCTTATTAGTAACTACTCTGTCACTATTTTATCCTAGTTGGACATGATCTAAATATTCCATAAATTTCTATCTTTTACTTTAATTTAGCAAGACTCTAAAGTTTCAAGTTAACAAAAGTTTTGGAAAGCTTTTTAGAGTACATGTATCATAAAATGTAATTGTTGCCAGAAGTTTATCTATATACTCTAATTTCACTTAAATCTAAATTATTCACTCCCAGAAGTATGTTCGGATTATCCACAAAAACTTCATGAGACATCAGACAACATCAGCCATCAATGTAGATTATTTTTGCTGGCAAATTATAACAGGTAACATGAATATAACTAGTAAATTCAGGTAGAATAAAACCTGTTTAACTGCAACTCTCAACACATGACTATTTTAATTAAACATACACACTTAAACTAACGTTACTGAAGATTATCCCAGGTGATGTGAACCTGGAAAACATTTGGGTTAATTTCTATTACATCTCTGAGAATTTTTATGAATACCAATTTATGTAAGTGCCTGTTTGTTTAAGACCAATAAACTAAGAGAGTGAAGAGAGCTCTTTTACAACATTTCAACAAACCCTTATGGAGGTAGAAAGGAGCACACACACATATAGGGACACATGAACATACAGACAGAGGAAAACCAAATCTTCATAGCTCCTATTTTAAAACCACTGCCATGAACAAAACTCACTCATCATCAAAGTTGGATTTGAATTCGTTTTTCTGGTATTTGGAAGAAGTTAGGATTTTCTGCTAGATGGTTAAAGATTTTGCCACTAATGTTTGTGGAGGAGACACAAGATCTGTATTTGTCCTTGACAGGTCCAGTTCCAAAAGACCTTTCCCCCTTTTGTTTTTTTCTTGATAAGAATTACCTCCCTCAAATTTGCATTTTAAAGGGATGGCCTTGATGAGAGTCCCAGAAGAGGGCAGGCAGATCATTTACCATTTCAAAGGCACAGGAATGAAATGATAGCCCCTCCTAGAAGGACATTGGTTCTCTAAGGCCAGAGTTTTACAATACTTGAAATCTTTGGGAGATTAAATAAGGAGGTTTTAGAATTGGTAAAATATGTATATATATATATATATAGAGAGAGAGAGAGAGACCCAAGAGTTATCCACAAAGAGGACACAAAAAGGACCATAGCAGGATTCTCGCACAGAGAGTCGGGACACTGAGGCTCTCTTTGTCTAGGAGGCAACTTCATTCTTTGTGCCAGCACAGGCTCAGTGGGTTTGTACCCGAAAAACAGCCCTGAGCACAGCGGTGTGTAGTCTTTTATGCAATTTCTACTTCTGTGTCTCCCATATATGATGACACATATAGTCTGAATGGACACACTCCAAGTTACAGAGTCGTGTCAGAGCTACGATACGTGTACAGGAGTTGACTGGGCCATACTGCATGCTGCCTTCCTTTGTTCTGTGAAGGCCTCCACCACGTTCCTTAGGAAGGGGTTCTACCACAGGACCGCCCGCGCCAGATCCAGAGCTGCTTCCAAAGACAGCCAAAGAAAGAACCAACAGCCTGCACATCCCAGGCAGAGAGCCAAACCCAATTCCTAAGACACAAAAGCACGCAAGTAAGAAGGCAAGAGCTATTCCCAGGAGAGAAGTGATCACTGACCGGTGGATCTGAATTTGGGACGGAAGGGACGTCGAGTTTTATTTCCCTCTTTCAGGGAGGCTTAGGAGGGAATCTGTTTCCAAGAACTTTTAAGGATCCCCACCCCCAAACCCACGCTTAAGAAATTCCTTAACTATGGCCCTTAGTGTGGCCTTTGACCAAAGAGTAAAAAAGACCTGCAGAGGACAGCCTGTAGCCCAGGGTGGTCTTACTTTACAAGGCAGCTGTCTGCCTAATTGGTCTCTTCAGGGTGGATACAGCAGTCTTGTGGTCTTTCTTTGTATGTACCTTTCCTCTGTTTACTTTTGCGTTAGCCTTTTGTAATATATCTTTCGACAAAACCACTTTGGAATTTTGAAAGCTTCTGGAGGATTCTGTATGCCAATCACAGTAAGTATCCCATTCTGTTTGCTTAATTGGGAACCCTTGCTTTCCAGCACACTTCTTAAAAAATCTTATTTAATTAGAATGTTCCCCACAATTGGCCCCTGTAATTCTAGTTTACCTTTAGCAAAATTTTTCCATACTGCTAGATATAGGCAACTTCCAGGACTACAGTTTTCTTTTGTTTTTTTAAGTTTATTTATTGAGAGAGAGACAGAGACAGAGAGACAGAGAATGCACAAATAGGGGAGGAGCAGAGAGAAAGGAGGAGAGAGAGAGACAGAAGCCCAAGCAGGCTCTGAGATGTCAGCACAGAGCCTGAAATGGGGCTCGATCCCATGAACCATGAGATAATGACCTGACTGAAATTGAAAGTCAGAAGCCACCCAGGCGCCCAGGACATAAAATAAAATAAAATAAGCAGGTGTGCTGGAAGGATTTGAAACATCCCATTTCTTTTAGCTGGGCCTTTCTCAGAACCAAGCTAATACCTAAAAGGGACATGCCATAGGGCTGGGAATTGTGGGGTGTTTTACAGTGTATCTCACTGCACAGAAATTTTCTTGACTGGCAGGTAACCTAGTGCCATGTAACCTGCCCCATGACCAAACTATCCCTTCACAGGATTCTTGAGGTGGTGAGTGCTCTGACACTTTTTAAATGTTGACCCAATGCCCGTCAATGTTTGTGGCTTTAATTTTGGCTTCCAAGATTCCCATTAGCAAGTGGCCTTTATGTAAAACAATACTGGAGGCCTACCATTGGACCCAGTCCAGCTAAAAGCAAAGCCAATCTGATCTTCGGCTCAGGCCAGTTCTTACGTGTGACCAGTAACTACCAGTAGTTCTCAGTGTGGACTAAATCCGCCATTTTACTAAATGGCGCTGCAGACTGGGACTAGTAAAAGGCCAGAAGACCCCAGTTTAGTGGGACTGCAGAATACAACTGAAGAAGGGATTCCGACATGGAATTGTGCAGTGGACCAAGGGCTATGGATTGGTGCTCCGTCAGAGACTCCCATTGGTCTAGACTCCTCCGTGAACCAATCAGATCGGGAGTTTGAACACAAAAGACCAGAGCTCAAGCCAACAGGAACTCACCAATGGCCACTGGAAATGGCTAGAAAGACTGTGAATTCTAAGAGTGTGTAGGGGGCAACACCTGTGTTTCCCTTCATTCCCAAATGCTGACAGAGGTTTCCTTCGGATCCCAGTGCTGCCACCAAATCTGTTGAAGAGCAAAAATTCAACTGAGTAAATCTGAAGATCTAATTGCCCTTACTAAGCACTTTATGAACCAGGCAGCATCTCACCCAGCAAAGTAGAGAGGAGCTCTGAGGAGAGGTGCAAAATGGAAGGTTTTCCTAGGAAGGAGGGAGGGGCAAGAAAGTTATTTGCAGAAGAAAAGGATTGTTGGAGGCAAGGTCATCTTCCCTTAGGGGGAAGGTGGGGGGGTGGTTCTCATTAGGTGGATTACCTCAGCTCCCTTTGGGGAGGAAGGGAGGACGGAGAGGGCCCACGTAATATATATTACCTCATTGAAGCAGAAAATTCCTTGCTGCAGTTAAGAGAGCGTTTCTGGGGAAGTCTGGAACGGCAGTCAGGACAGGGGTGAAGCACCAGTTTGTGGACTTGTCCTAAAGGACATCATGTTGGGCCTGTGGTTTTCTTTTTCATAGTTCACAACTTGGCTAACTGTGTGGTCAAAGGGCCTAGCTGTTAGCCTGTCTTGGCTTCTGACAGGCCTTCTTCTCTGAGCTTAGTCATTTCCAGCTTTTGGTTGAAAGTGAGAGATGTGACTCTTCCTGGACTCCCAGGGTCACTGAGGGCTGTTCACTGGCCTGATCTCAATGCTGTTGGGTCTCACAGAACAGGAAGGCTGGTGGGCAGAGCAGTCGGAACACACATAGCATTTAATGACTCAGTCTGTGGCATCCCAAAACCATTATGACAGTAACATCAAAGATCACTGATTACAGATCACTGTAACAAACATACGAACAATAATAAACCAATTCAAAATACGGTGAGAATTACCAAGATGTGACAGAGACAGCAAGTTTGCTGAGGCTGTTGTGAAAACAGTCCTAACAGAATTGCCTGAGGCACGGTTGCCACAAACCTTCAGTTTGTAAAAAATACACCTGCAAAGGGCAACAAAACAAGGTATATCTGTACTTATCCCAGGGCCTATTTTTGTTAAGCACTCAACGCAAAATAGCTATTTTGGAGACACATCCATATGACTCTCCCACTCAAGGATCCACAGCGGCTCCCTCCTGCCAGTCACATCAGCCTAGATTCCTCACTGAGGCGGACTGTTGTAAATCATCATAATCTAGACCTAACCTACCTCTCAAAACTCAGTTCTCACTGATCCCAAACGAAAACCCTTTAATTCAAGCAGTCTTGTGTTTCCCTCCTCCCTATGACTCTGGCCTCAGCATTTTGTTTATATTAATCTTCTCACCGGGTTGTTCTGGTCCCACATTTCTACTCTTGGTAGATGCATAGATGGACAGATAGATGGTAGACGATTGATAGATAGACAGATAGATGTTAGACACATAGATGTTAGACAGACATAGAGAGACAGATGTTAGACACATAGATGTTAGACACACAGATACACAGACAGATACATACATACATACATAGATGTTAGACACATAGATATAGATAGATAGACAGACAGATAGATAGATAGATAGATAGATAATAGATGTTAGAGTCCAGCAATCAAATTATACCACATACTCATGGACTCTGCTATTGAGTAAGAGACTTGTCCACTCTGGGCCTCCATGTTTTGATCCTTAAAACTGAGCTACTAGTAATAATTTTCCAGCATTGTGAGTGGGTAAAAGAGCCTATTTCAGTGCCTAGAACACAGAAAGTTCTCGAGTTAGTTATCTTCTTTCTCCTCCATTACCCATCCGCAAACCATCCCCCTCCTGCTGCTCTACAGACTGGGTCCCGCCAGCCTCTGCAAGTTTCCCTAATTGCCTCGGGTCAGAGGGCCATATTTAATTGGTTTTCTCACAGCACTTTTATCTATGCTCTCATTTATTGCCATTATAGTTATTCTCAATGCTTATACTTTATCTCCTCACATTATCTTCGTTTCGCAGCAGCAGGTGCAGAGTCCATCCAGATCCTCTGCTTCTACGCTCCACACTCCCTGGAGCAGGGAGGCCGGGAGTAGCCCCCACCTGCAGGAAGGACTGAAAGGGGAGGAGAGCTGGCTTCTGACTCAGGCTCCACAGCCTGTGCTCCCTGAGTCTCTGAACCTGGGTCTTCTCATCTGTAACATGGAATCCATGCTTAGGTAACTGTCTAACTTACACATTTGCTGTGACAGGACATGAGATTAAAAAAAAAATCAGAAGCATTTTACAAAAATGTGTATTTGGACATGACCTTGCTTCCAGGATACAGCTTGTGACTGCTATAGGTGGGAGGCACTGTGGCCACTCCATCCTGAAAAGTAAGAATATGAGCCCACCCTTCCCACAAGGGGGAGAAAAGACAAGCTTAGAGATGTAAAATAAGGTTTCCAAGATCTACGTATAATGAATGGAAATCCACCCCAGGGCTGTTAGACCTCAAAGTCCTTGATGACAGGATGCAGCAAAGGGAAGGTTCAGACAAAGAAAACATAAAAGAATATGTTATAGTTGGTTAGTGCTCCCACTGAGATGCATTCACCATGAGGTCCGAACAGCTCTAAAAATATCAAGAAGAATACGTTTTGGAGAAAATGAGAGGGTATGTGGCTTTCTAAGTGTTGAAAATGGCACAGCCAGAATACAAGCACAGGGACCTTCTGCCTCCTAATAGCTTTCCACACCCTCTTAACACTCATACTATAGCACAGCCCAGCTAGCACAGGCAATTCTGACATGAGCATTGTTAAATCATTACGTTCCAGTTATAACTGGACTGCTGCAATTAATGTGTGTTAAGATGATTTTTTTCTATGTAATTTCCATGGAATTTCTATGGAATTTGCTACATACACATCTTTTTTAAAAAAAGTTTATTTATGTATTTTGAGAGAGAGTACGGGGGTGGGGGGGCGGGAAGAGAGAGGGAGAGAGAGAGAATCCCAAGCACGTTCTGCACTGTCAGGACAGAGCCCAATGTAGGGCTTGAACCCACAACCCAAGATCATGACATGAACCGAAATCAGGAGTCGGACGCTGAACCGACTGAGCCACCTAGGTGACCCCTAAAAGTATTTTCATTATATAAATTGATAAGTGTGAAGGTTAATATCTGCATTTTTTCTTAGTCTTGCTATCAGTCCATCTTCCACAAAATCGATCTAGAAAATAAAATGGCTCTATTGACTTCACTTCCGGGACATTGAATATGTGCTTACAGAAAGCAGTGGCTTCTCTGGGTCTTGCCATTCTCCTGTGTCTTCCATTTCAGTGTGTCCTCCAATATTTCACAGCTCACCTCCTACTTCCTGTGTTCTGTTTAGCATTCACCACAGCCGTGACATTCTGAATATCCTAGTTACCTGTTAGGTTTCCTGTTTGTTTTCTCCTCTGGAGTCTGCGACCACGAGGGCAGGGGACCATGGTCTGTGTTGCCTGAACCCCTGGCATCCAGACACAGTGTCTGACAGACTAGGTCATTGTATGTATTTGCTCACTGAGTGAATGGATGAGAGGCGGGAGGCTTCTCGCCAGAGGTAAACTTAACCTGAGGCGAGTTAAAGGCACAGCACAGGTAACACAGTCAGTGGGGCTGGGACAGTGTCGTGTGGTGACCGATGGTGGCTACTTGTGAGCACAGTGTGTTGCACACACTTCTGGGATCCCTAGGTTGTAGGCTGGGACCCATGTAACACCGTGTGTCAACTATACCCAGATGTCAAAAACCTAAAAAGACAAGCTTAATTAGATAATCTGAGAATAATTAACCTTCGCCATTTTTTCTAGTGAGAAATATCTGTGTTATAAATAACAATAGCGCTGATCGTAGGCTTACAACCCGCCAGGACCTGTTCTATGCAGCTTCTACATTTTCACCCACTTCATGCTCAGAACCGTGTCAGTGTGCACTATTTAGGAAATCATTTTACAGAGAGAGGAAGCAAAGCAGGGGAAACTTCAGCATCTTGCCCAAGAATGAGTGGTTACAAAGGTAAGTCAGAGATTTGGAGTCCGCAGCTGGGCTTTTAGACTCTACGGTGTCCGTAAATTCAGAGTCAGGGAAGAGCAACAGGAAAGAAAACACTAGATTCTGGGGAAAAATGTGTCCATCCCTGAAAGCAAACCTACTTCCCAGAAGCACAGCCAGGAGCTGCAGGTGGACAGAGGATGCCGTGGCTCAACTTCCCCAAATGCTATAGACTGAATGTCTGTGTCCTTCCCAGAATCGTAGGTTGAGAAGCTGAGGCCCAAAGGGTTGATGGTTTTGGGAGGTGAGGTCTTGGAAGCTGACTAGGTCATGAGGGGCAGAACTGAACAGAATTAGGCTCCAGAGAGCTCCTTTCCCACCACATGGGGACACGGCCAGAAGTCAGCAGCCTGAGACCCAGGGAGGGGCCAGCACCACAACCCCAATAGGGTGCTGGGGCCCTGATCCCAGACTTGTAGCCTCTAGAGCTGGGGGAAGCAAACCCCTGTGGTTCATCAGCCATCAGTCTATGCTGTTCTCTTCCAGCCAGAATGGACTGAGTACGATGCCAAAGCAGAAGTTACGTTTCCCCATCACACTTGCTGATTCCTAATGAATGGGCAAGTCTGCACTGTGTGAGTTTCACTGTATACAGCTTTTCCCACTGGTTCCTGGCTCTCTGAGCCCCCTCTCTTCCTACTCCGACCTTCTCCAAGTGCAAGTGAAAGAAATTTCCCGAAGATACACTCCCCGATGCAGTCTAAGTTTCAGAGAACTGACTGTCTCTTGAAGCAGAGGGGGGAGGAAAACAAAACAGGATGCGAATGCGTGAACAGTGGCTATTTCTCAACACATGTACACACCCTGCTAAAAGGAAGGTGGAAAATGCTTTCGGTTTCATACCACCGAGGCTGACAGGAAAAAGCCATGGCCGGTAAGTCGTGCACTGTCTTAAAAGGACAGCTCTTGGGGAAAAACAGTTTTGGCTTTTACTTCTAGGAATGTTCAGGTGATCAGAATTGAGGGCGAGGGCACAGAGGCAGGGGGGAGGGCACAGGGGGAAAGGAGAGGGGTTCCAGAGAATTCCACAGCCTGCAGAAAGGAAAGGCAAGGGCCAGAAGGGAGCTGGGGCTTTACTGGTATCCTGTGGTTTTGCAATCCTAACTGAATTCGAAGGGCCACAGTCTGGTAGAAGGTGAGGGATCGGCCTGGGGTGGGCACCACAGGGAATGGGAGAACAGAGCGCTGCCTCTTTATCTTCCTGTGCAGGGTTGAGTAAACACGGGGCATGTCAGGACCATGCCGGGTTTCCAGATAGGAATGGCAGGGAGCCAGTGTGATTTCAGGCCGTCCGGGGAGCACGTACGGGCAAGGCCCAGGGAGCACTGACGGGTGTGCATGGCTGGAGGATTCCTGCACTGTTTGGAGGGGGCGTCCTACTGATTCAACCCAAAGTAGGCTACCCCTTGCTGCTGACACGAGAGGCGGGCAGCCCGTTTTTGTGACTTGACGAACCCTTGTTCTCCTACCAGACAAGGATCTGAAGGGCAAGAGGAAGCAGTTCATCAACTCAGTCAGCATGGGGACGGTCAACGGCTTGCTGGATGAACTCTTTGAGAAAAATGTGCTGAACCAGGAGGAGATGGAGAGAGTGAAATGTGAAAACGCTACAGTTATGGATAAGGCCCGAGCGCTGATCGACAGCGTCCTGCGAAAAGGGCCACGGGCGTGCCAGATCGTTATCTGTCACATCTGTGAGGAAGACACCCACCTTGCAGAGACGCTGGGGCTCTCCTCAAGTAAGAGTCAATGACTCAGACCGAAGTTCATGTAGGCCCTGTGTCTGTGCCTGACACTGGGTTTCTTCCCTGCTCGTGTTAGTTTGCGGACAACTTCCTGGTTTCTGGCTTCGGGGCCCCATTTCTCTATCAGTGGCTCTATTCTGTGTCTCCTCTTTCTTTTTTGTTCCTGGCCTCAGTAGCCTTCTTTGGATCGAAGCTCATTCCCCATCCGGAATATGTGGCAGCTGATTTGTTGAAGTTCATGAGAGCAGCCTGAAAAGTTTCATGTTGTATTCTCCAGCTACCCTGGCAAGGCATTTAATCAGCCAAGGTGTCTCTCTCTCTGTCTGTCTCTCTCTCTCTCTCTCTCTCTCTCTCTCTCTCTCTCTCGTTAAAGTCCAGGGAACATAGTCATGTGACATAAGAACTTCAGGTCTGTAATCAAATTCACTTTGTAACCCCTCTCCAAAACTGTGCTCTCCAGGAGGAATAAAATGTATTTCGGTGATGGTGAAGCCCTCAGAGAATAAATTCAGCGCTTACAGAAAAGTGAAGATTTTAAGTGGACTCTGTCTTCTAGTTACCCCCTCCCACCTTCTTCGAAGTAAGACTGTCCACTAGTGTGGGACCCGGCTGCAGACCATTCTGTGAGCCTCCCCAAACCCCCACCTCCAGTCCTTCTGAGGGCCTAATCCTGGGCTCAGACATCTGAGCAGCCCCTCCTGTGCTCACTTAGTCCCTCCCCACAGCAAACACAGGAGATCCAGGGGAGTCCAGCCCCTGGTCTCTCTTGCACATGCAAAAGCCATTTAGAAAGAGAAGATGTTCTTTGAAAATGAGAAGCCTTTTTCTCCTGGGGCTTGGGGGAAGCCTATGCCTGCTGAGTGACCCAGCAAGCATTTACCAATGAGTAATGAACTTCTCATTTATCTTTCAGTAACTCTTTCATTTAACATATCCCCCAAATTAGACACAACCAACAAATAACAATAAGGGCCCAGAATACTTTTAGAATAGCCAAAGCCTTCATCCTTGACCCATTCCTTTCCATCCACAGTTCATGGACCCTAGAGGCACTTGTATAACCCATTGTGACTCCCCATGTGTGGGGTGTGCCTCTCAAGTTGTCCCATGGTGCCTCCTCAGTGAGGGGTATAGGGCTTTGTCTCTCCCTCATCTCTCTGCCAATCTTTTTAGGCCCATAGAACATGACAATTAGATGTAATTTTCGGATGCACTCTAATGGGAGAGATCCTTCTAAGAGAAATTTCTTGGTCATAAGAAGACCGACTTTCTATTACCATAAAAGGCCTCCTCCAGAAAATGCTCGTGAAGTTACTGATGGTTAATTTACTCCAGCAGTCTAGATGGGTGGGATAGCCAAGCGTGCTACCTTGGGCTTGAAGTTTTATGGGGTTCCCTGCGGCTGTCCTCCATTCACAGCAGGGAAATGGACCACCGTTTGTAGATGGAAATCTGGTCTCCAATAGGTACCATGAAAAAAAGAGTTGGGAGTATTTCTCAATTGTCAGCTTATGCCAATTCTTAAACTTTTCGGAATAAGCTTCTCGGGTGGGTGTTGTTCTACTGAGATCCTTATAAAACCTTAAACAAATTTCAATTAAATTCTTATCTTTAAAATTGACAATCAAAAAAGTTACCAAAGAGGATTTACTAATATGTTGAGTGATTTTATGCGACCGAATACTGCAACTGAGGCGGTGGTTAGGGATCCTGGCACCTGTGTTATCGTGCAGTGCCCTATGTGGCATACTTGATTAAGAGTCTATGCATGATAACAAAGACAGGTTTGCACTCATAGCCTGGCTTGGCCACTCTCTTGTTCTGTGATACTTGGGAAACTGACTTTACACTGATTGAGGGGCGACCAGGAGGTCACCTTGTCCTGATTTTCTGCTGTGGTACGTCTTGGCAAAGTTAAGTGTCCACGAGCAGATGCCTGTCCTTTTTAGGTATCTCTAAAGCCCGGCCCGGCTCTGCATTAGACACTCCTTGCACACACCTGGTAGGCAGTAGGGGTCACCCCAGGAGCCACCGTGAAACTTATAAAGTAAGAGACCTCTTGATGCTACATCTGATTCTGTCTTTCATCGTAGAAAGCAGAAAGAGCCACGTTCAGAGACTCATCTGTTCTGCCACGAAGGTGTATAGGCTTTTGCTTCTCGGTGGTGGGTGTGGTTCTCAGCTAGTCGCATCTTGAACAGGCCTGCAGGAGGTACTTTCAAAGGGGAGCCTCCATCACATTGGCCAAGATTCCTGAGACATGAGAAGTGACTATTTTAATGTCCTTAATCTTTCCTCAGGCCCACAATCTGGAAATTCTCAGAACACCACGGACTCTGAAGTAGCGTTTCCTCCTCTTCCAGGTACTGGTATTTCCAAAGCAAGAACATCGAACTGCATCTTTCCTGATGTTAACTATATACAGGTTCATGGGATGACCTCAGGGTGAGAGGGCAATGGGTAATTCTCATGAACTGATCTGATGCCTTTTCCTTTTCTTAATCCATGTGCTTTAGCAGAGGCCATCCCCGTAGCTTTACTAACATGTTTATGCTCACAAGTTCTAAACCTGTGTCCCAAACCTGATTACCCACTTGAACACCACACTCCCCTGTTCTAGTGCCTACTGAAATATGCTCTCATGGCTCCCTCAGACAGCTGTTATCTCTCTGCGCCCCGAGCCTAACTGGTCATCCTTCCCCCCGCCCTGCTTCCCCTCCAGTTTCCTCTGTCCTGATTAGTGACACCACTGTCACCCAGTCATTCACACCAGAAACCTGAAATCATCTTCAGTTCTTTCTTTCTCCTCACTTCCGACACTCAAGAAGCGGCCAAGGTTACTGGTTCCTCTCTCAAATCCAGACCCTGCTCTCTGCTTTTATTTCTACTACTCTTTTTCAGAACCCCTATTCCTATAGTGGCCTAGGATTCTTCAGCCATTTACTATACTTTTCTTGTCTTTAAAAAAAAAAAAAAGGAAAGAAAGGAAAAAATAAAAATAAATCCATCCTTCCCCCAGGTCCCCCCATTGGACTTTAAGCTTTATGAGGAATTTGGAAGTGTCTCACTTCTTCATAGGTACAATGCCATCACAGTAGCTGACTCAGGATGCATGCAGTAAATGTTAGTTAAAATACTATTTTACTGACTCATTTCATCACAATTGCTAGTATACCATGTCATTAAAAAGATATTTGACAGATGCCAATTGTGTCAGAGATCTTGCTCTAGGTAACGAACAGGACAAACAAAGCTCCTGCTTTTAATGATCTTATGAAAGTACATGAAATATGAAAGATAGGTATTTAGGAATTTCCACCATCAGATTAAAGCTAGCCGAAAATTTTGGGATGGAAATGACACTACATTTACCCCTTTCGGCAAAGATGGGATAGAACGCTATCCCACACAGTAGCAAATTAATCTACCATACTGAAAGATGAGTCATCAGATTATTTTCAATTAAGAATTCTTTTTGAGACAAGATCTTAGAACATTAGAACTCTAGATGCATTCGCTCATTTATTCATTAATTTATACATTCGGGAGGCATATGCAGGTTTGTCAGTATCTGAAGCACAAAGATGTGGGAATGAGATGTGGATTCAAAGACATGGTGCTTTTACCAAGGAAACTACATACAGAGGAAAGAAAAGATAGTACATTCTAGTGGAAACAAATTTACAGCTGTAGGTAACAGCATGGACTTTCCTTGGAGCAGATACTACAAATGGGCCATCACCATCACTGTGAGAAAGAGAAATGTAAAAGCAGTAGGTGGCTGGGAAGTTAGCATTAGGCCCAGTGTCAAAGAGGAGAGATGAGAGGCCCCTCCCCTCATCTTAGGTGGTGATGAGCCGTTAAATACTAGCCCGTGGGCCCAGTGTGAATTTGATGCGCTGAGAGAACTCAACAGGTACAGTGCAAGAGTACAGGTAGTTTATGGGGTAGATGGTGAAATAGTCAGAAGGCATTTTCAGGGTTATTTCCCATAATGGAGAACCTTCTAGAGACAGAGCAAGACTCTAAGTTGTGCCCATAGTTGAAGGGGTCTTTGTATTTCCTACAGAGGACAAACACGACAAAAACCCATTTAAGATTTTGGAATCTGTGGGCAAAGAGCTCCTTACTGGCGTTTTGCAAGACTTGGTGGAGAAAGATGTCCTGAAATTGGAGGAAGCAGAAAAGAAAAAATTTCATGATGCCAAACCTGGAGACAAGCCCCGGGTCTTTCTGAACTCAGTGCGTCAGAAACCCAAGGAGGCAGGTCAAGCCATTGTCCAAACTTTCCTTAATATGGACAAGCATTCTACCAGTTTAGAAGGTAAACTGAAGTCACTTACAATGGGCATCTCAAATTTTCTGGAGTCTAGTCACCTCCAAAGCCCCTCCAGGGTCCTCTATAATCTTGCCATCCTTCATTACTAGAATGTGGTTTTCACTAAACCTGTCGTTGTCCTTTTGGAGGCCATCCTGTCTTTTGCTGGCAGGGATCCAATCCCCAATGAGCTAAGAAGCCCAGTCTTTACATGTACGTTGCTCTCAGAAAGAGGTACTTGTGGACACTTTGCAGTGAGGGATATGTGACCTTGAACCCAGGTCCTGTCACTGTAGACACTCTGTGATTTCATTCAAGCTTCTTTCCCTCCCTGGGCACCAGTCTCAGCATCTCTGAAATGGTGACAATTTTGGTAACCTCTGTGCTAAGACAGTCACTCTTCTCCAGGGTTCCCTTCTGATTACACAGGATTATAATCCACCAAGTCTCTTCACCCAGAGCACAAGTGTTTTCTTCACAAGTGAGTAATTGCTCTCAGCAGAGTGCCAGCCACATAGCAGGCACGTAATTAATACAGGATGAATACAACAAATGAAGAATGTGCAGGCAACAAATGTTACTTATCATAATTATGATTTTGCTTCTGATATTTAGACCTTTCTAGGGCTCACTCATTTCTGCAAGTTACAAAATAGGATCAGGAGAACACCTATAACGTGTCCAATCTATTAGGACATTTTAAAACTTCTGATCTACATTGAATTATATTACTAGAGCCCAAATCTCGCCGGGTCCAAGGTCACTAGTGGCACACTTAATTTACGACAGTGTTTAACCTGAACTCTCAGTCCTGCATACCAGAGCTTATCAATATACTAATAAAAATAAGCAATAATTAACAAACGATAACAGACATTGTAGAGACTTCACTATAGCAAATGAGTTTTTTCAAAGAGTCCTTTCTGGAGGTGGGGCGTCCCTGACCAGCAGGACTCACACGCCCGTCTGATGGACGTCCAACGTGGTGGCCTGGGCCGTGTCCTCATTAATGTTTAAATTGGACCCTCGGCAGGTTTATTACTTTCCCTTAAATCTGACATGGAATGGAGACAATGTGGATTTAAAAAAAATCAGAGATAATTCAGCAAATGGGAATCAAAACCGAAGTCACGGGAGCTTCAAAATAATTTTAGCAACTCCAGGCATCACAATGCACATTAAATGGAAAATACATCAGGCCGTCAGCCGAATCCATGGCAGGTGGGAGGCAGGCACAGGGGTTCCATGGGATCCCTCTGCACACGGAGCCTCCAGAGAGATCCCAGAATGCAGGCAGGTGGGGAAGCTGGGCGAGCTGGCCTTCTGTAGGACATAAAGACCTTGGCCAGGCCTTCTGGACATGGATAGGGTTCTGAGGGTTCCTAGCATGGTACTGAGGGGAGTGGGGAGAGGAGGAATCCAAGCTACTAGTTCATTTCGTGTAACAAGCTCACACTTGGGCAGGCTAACGTGCCACACACTGGTTATTCCTACAAAAAAATAACTACTTGGGTTCCTACCTCCCAAAGGGATGGCTTTGTCATACCTGGTACCAGACCCTCTCTTTTTGTATCAGTTTAAGGGGTTCTTGGAGCATTTCATTAGGTAACAGATAAGACAAACACACTGAAATTTTTATCTCAACTCGTAATTCTCTCATTTGTTTCCACTGTGCTGCTAGGTGAGTAGAACTCCCTTTGGGAAGCAGGCTGCACTATAATGTTTATTATGTGGTATTGAATGGATTCATCTCCATGCCAACCTTACCATTAAATATGAGATGGAAATCCTATCTATTCCCAGTTTCATCTGAAAACACAGTATCTATTTGTAGATACATAATGGTCATTAGGAGCCAACATTTGTTAAGTTAGAGTGTTCCCCAAAGCTGGACACAATCTGGAAACCAAGAACTCTTTTGATGAGAAAACGTACTCTGACCAGAGACTATCCCAGGACCCTATATGTCCTCCCACTGGCAGAATCTTCTAGAATACAAAGGAAGAGCATGTGTCACTGTTCAAAAAAGATTCAGAAAGCTGGGTTTCCTTAAAGACTTGTAATCTGCTGCCTCTCCAGGTTTTTAGCATTTAGAAAGACATTTATCAGAAAAATATTATTTAAAAACTAATGGAAACAAATGAGTGAAATAGAAAAAAAAAGTGTAGAATATAAACAACTGAAAATTTTATACAGGGTAACATTGCTTTTCTCATTTAAATAAAAGAAAATCAGAGGTGTTCTTCGTTCATGTAAGTGAACACAAAGGTTTACCCATTTCATAGACAAAATCCTTCCTTTTCAAATAGCTCTTGGCAAACTTCTAAATTCTGTTTATGAATTCTTCTTCCTCTTTTCTCTGGGGTGCGGGGAGCTCTGGACTTTCCAAGTGTCTTGCACAATCTCCGTCAAGTGAGGCCAAGCGGGGTCTGAGAGCACTACATTTCTCCAGGGAGTGGGTCAGGATGAGCCGGAGACAAACTTCTCCACAAGGGAGGAGGGATTTCCTCACATTTTTAAACCTGGTTGAAAACTGAGCGCGAGTTACTCAGCAACCTGGCGGCAAGTGTCACCAGAGCACAGTAGAGTCTCTGGACACAGCCCTAGAGTTACTACACAGCAGTGACCCTCTACATAGCTGACCTCACAACTTGGCGACAAGTCACCAAAGCCTGTCTCCTCTGGAAAGGTCAAGAGTCTGGGCCAAGTGACAGCTGGATGGTACACACTTCAAGATCCCATTACGTGTCTGGGGTGTATTGCATGAAAAAAGAACGGGCTCAAAACTGCACACCGTCCCACAGGACGGCCACTAGCCATACCTGGCTTGGGTGCCTGACTCCTCACTGGTAACACGTGCCGAAAGGGTGATATTTTGGACATATCATGTTAAAATGTAGTGCTAATGTTAGTACTAATGCCAATTAATATTAATTAATGTCATCTGTTTCTTTTTAGTTTTTTTTTTAAAATGGACATTATAAAATTTTGAATTGCACAGGTGGCCCAATTACATTTCTAATGGCTAGCCCTCCAATAAATATTAGCTCAACATGTTCTTGCTCGGAGACGATAGAAAGTCTACTTGGATGAGTGAGGACCCTACAGTAAAACCACTAGAAAAATCAAACTGTTTCTGCTGAAGGTGGAAAGGCTACATTTGACCCCAAATCATCAAGGCGCTTTCTTCAGAATTAGCAGAATCTACTATTGCAATTTCAGGTGGATCTTCTTTCTCTACTAAAAATCCCCCCCTTCTTTCCTAGTCAAAATACATCTCCTCACACTAGAGGTTAGATATAGTCACAACCCTTACGTGTTAAAAAATCTTCTGCCCATAGTTTCCCTTCTCTGTCAGTTTCTGAAGTGGTAACTGGGTCACAAAGGCAGATCTCATAATTTATGTCATGTGATGTATCCTGCAGCTAGCGTGAATAACATGCCTGGGCCGGCTGAGCCAGAAGAATCTGTAGATGCTCTCAAGCTTTGTCCTCGTGAAAACTTCGTGAAACTGTGTAAACAGAGGGCTGAAGAGGTGCTGTGCTCGTCCGTGAAATAGAGAATAAGAGAGAAACAACTGTTTTCATGAAATACACGGTTTCTTAAAGCACTACCTGCAAAGTTTGGGGAGTGGGGGCAGTGGTCATCTTACCCATAGATGCTTTGGGCAAGGAGGAAATCATGGGGCCTCACATAGACTCTAATTCTCTTTCAACCCCATGATAAAATATACATTTCTCACTTTGTTCATCTATTTGTTCTAGTATCTATTTGTGATTTATGACAATTTTAGGTGTAGTCATGGATGCAAAATATGTATAAGAGAATATGGCCAAGTAATAATTGTTTGCATTCTAGTGAAAATCCTAGATATAATGCATATTTTTAAAATATAATTGAAGCCTGCATAGCACTGTATGTTGCTATGTTTTCAAAAACCAGTACCAGAATAATAATGTTACCAAAGGCAAAGGATCACTGATGCAATCGTTTTTAGCCGGGGCCACTGGCAGGTGTCTCCCGGCTTTGACAAAAATTGATCTGAATCTTGAATTCTAAGAAAGATGAGACCAGGCAGAGAAGAGAGAGGAAGAGACAGTAGGAAGTATTCAAGGGCCCTCGAGATTCCTGAGTAACCATCGCAGATATATACTGGGTCCTGTTCCAGGCTCTTAAAAGATCATTTTACTTCCAATTTGTAATTCTTTCCATTGTCAACTCAATCCACTGTAAAGAGTTAAGAAGGCAGGGTCTTCTGGTTCAGGGGTTGGGACAGCTACATGAGCCCTTAGCACGTAACAGGGACTGGTGGGTGAGGCTTTCAAAGGAGAGGGAGACAAACTGAACTCACTGCAAATCCATTTCTGGCAGATCTACCCAATAAAGGAGAGAAAGGATCGTACTCGTCTGGCTCTCATCATATGCAATACGACGTTCGATCATCTTCCTCTCAGGAAGGGGGCTGACCTTGATGTTGCAGGGATGAGGAGGCTGCTTACAGACCTTGGCTATAGTGTGCACGTAAAGGAGGAACTCACTGCTAAGGTAGGGACCCCTAACTTGCCCCAAACAAGTACGTCTTCAACATTCATACTTCTACTAACACATTAGTGTTACCATATTAGGCAAATGTTTTGACAACCTTAAGTCGTGTGTGTGTGTGTGTGTATTTATAAAATGGAAGTACGAGAAAGTAAAATCTATGCCTCTTTTGAGCTCTAACTGTCGTCAGTTCCATAAATGAACAAAGTGATTGGCATGTTCCAAAGTGGGATGATTAGGACTTGGCCCCAACACTGCCCAGAAAACTCTAGAGTAACGAGCGTTTAGCAAGAATGTACTTGCCACGAATGTACTGAGTCCCAACTGTGTCCCAGGGGTTATTCCTGGCACTGGGTACAGGTCTGTGAATGACACAGGAAGCTCCCACCTGCCACAATCCAGGTGCACTTAGCGAGAATAATCAATCTGTAAGCAAAACAGAAAATTTCAGGGTGTCTCTAGAAGAGCGAAAAGAGTCAAAAGCAAGTGAAAAGGAAACATGAGAGCAAACTGGTGAGTGGGGAGCAAGAACGTTGGACGGGGTGGTCGAGAGAAACCTCTCTGAGGAGATAACAGAGAACGAGGCACACCAGTGCATGGAACAAGACAGGTCCAGAAAGGTGTGGATGAAATACGTTCCCAGTGACAAGTCTGAACGGAATGGGAAAGCTGGCACAGGAGCACCACAGAAAGACTATGGTGACCGCAGCCCAGGAGAGGAGGAGGCAGGGCGAGAGAGGGTGTTCGTACATCCACGGTTCAATTTCATTCTAAGCACTGTGGGATGGGTTTTACAAGGGAAGCTGTGTGATGCCTTTATGACACAAAACTCTGATCAGGTAATGAGAGAAAAGACAGAGATGGAAAGGAAAAACTACATAAGGGACGGGAGGCGAGTGCAACATGTATCCAGAGGATGGTTTACATAGTGTCCTCAGGAGCAGAAAGTTCCACCCAATGCTCCATGATAGGAAGATGGGGCAGCCACCAGGAGAAGGCACAGCACGTGGAATGCCACGGATGCTTCTTAACACTGTGCATGAGGAGTAGGAGGTCAGGCTAATTGAAATGCTTGTCCCTGTCAAAGTGAGACTTGGAGGTCTTTTTCAGGACATGGAATCAGAGCTGAGGGCATTTGCTGCCCGTCCAGAGCACAAGTCCTCAGACAGCACATTCCTGGTGTTCATGTCTCATGGCATCCTGAGTGGAATCTGTGGGACGAAGTACAGTGCTGAAGGAGACCCAGATGTATTGGCTTATGACACCATCTTCCAGATTTTCAACAACCGCAACTGCCTTAGTCTAAAGGACAAGCCCAAGGTCATCATCGTCCAGGCCTGCAGAGGTGGTGAGTTCTGAGATGAAGCTGTTTGCAGAGAACTGTGATGTGTACTTTTTTTCTAGAGGAAACGATTGTAGACCCAATTCAGGCCACAGAAACCAAACTGAACTATTAGGAGAGTCCACCTAGGGGGCTGGTAGCACGGGAATGTGCCCTGTCAACTGACACATCTCTACTTGACTTAATCCAGGGTCTTTTAGGTTTTGTG
This sequence comes from Panthera leo, assembly GCF_018350215.1. Lineage (NCBI taxonomy): Eukaryota > Metazoa > Chordata > Mammalia > Carnivora > Felidae > Panthera > Panthera leo. Next base: position 3,239,904 of record NC_056688.1, on the reverse strand, counting down.
GAGTGGCATTTGGGGGGATAAAAAGGAAACAAAAATTATTTAGCGAAAAATCTAAGTCTGCTCTCTGAAATGATGCAAGTGAGGCTTTAACTCCTTTGTTGGTCTTAGCAAATGGGTTCTTCCAGTTTTATGACATTCTCACCATTAGTGGGCACATTGCTCAACAACACGAGAGAAAGGCAGAGTGGTGTGTGTGTGTGTGTGTGTGTGTCTGAAACTGGTTAGAATAAATATTTAACAAGAAAGAGGTGGGTAATTGGACCAGACATACTCGGAGCTGTACAGTGTGAAGCAAGTCGATGTCTCCACAGAAAATTTGGGGGAACTGTTGGTCAGTGACTCTCCAGCGGCCCCAATGGACAGCACTACACAGATGGGTAGCAGCCTTTCACAGGTGGGTGACAACCTAGAGGACGACGCCGTTTACAGGGTCCACGTGGAGAAGGACTTCATCGCTTTCTGCTCCTCAACCCCACGTACGTGTCCTTCTGTTGCAGACAGGGATTGGGGGGCCTGAGGCCAGCTCTGAGTGATTCTAGAAAATCAAGACAGGCTCTGTGCAACAATGACCTGAAGCAAATTTTAAGGGTTGATGTCTTTTATGTTTTGTCTTGTCTGTTCTATGGGGATAAAGATTCTTTTATCCCCCATACGTTCTAAAATTGTGCTTTTATTATAAGTGCAATGCTTTATAGTCAAAGGCACACCAAACATTAAAACAACCTAATGGAAGGAACCCCCCTGACCATAAGCCATTTTAACATAAATGATGGATTCAGTTTTCTATTGAATCCAGTCAACATTTTGAGAAGAGTTTTTATGGATCCTGGGACTGGCTGCCCTTTTCCAGGGATCCAGGGCAAGCCTTGCCTTTGTATTTCCCATTTGATACTTTCTGTCGGTATGCCATCACACACCCCAGCAAGGGATTTGGATGCCCTGTTAGAGGAGTACAAAATGGTACTAGGGGGCTTATTAGACCCTACTAATAGAACAGTGTAGAATTCTTGAGCTCAACATAATTACCTGAAGAAGCCTGACATTTGAGTGCTTTTAATTTGCAAATTTTTATTTTTCATCTTTTTTAACCCATTTATGGAATCATAATTGACATACAAAATACTATGCATATATAGTGTATATGATGTAATGAGTTTGGAGATAAGTATGTATCTGTGAAATCATCACCACAATCTATGCCATGAACATATCGATCCCCTCCAAGAGTTTCCTTTGGGTCTGTTCATCTATTTTATTTGCTATATTGTGAAAGGAGAGTATGAAATCTGTGAAGAGCCACCTGTGTAAACACGGGGACATTCTTGAATCCATTTGAGCTTCTTTTGTTGCCTCTGTTTTAAAATGTGATAATTCCAGTTAGCTCTCAAGCAGATGAACACAGGGCATGTAATAAAAAGTCAGTCAGTCCTAACAATACAGTGCCATCTCCCACAATTCTGATGAGCTGCCCCATTAGGTCAATCTCTACTAGCTTTTGGTGTGTTGGTTTGTTTCCCCTCTGTGGAAAAGGGTTATAAGTGCTTCTCCTCAACATGTCGAGAGAATTACCACGCTATGCTTTAGAAACAAATGTAAGCAACCTAAGGGCGAAGGCCACAGCCCAAGGGTGACCGCTTCCTGTCTCCTTAGATCATGTGTCTTGGAGAGACGTGAACAAGGGATCTCTCTTCATTACACAACTCATCACGTGCTTCCAAAAGTATTCATGGTGCTCTCATCTGGAGGAAGTATTTCGGAAGGTAAGCTTGTCTCTCCTCTTCTAGTCACGTGTTGCTTAGGAGGGCTTTGTTATTATCTGCCTTTCAGGGGACAGTGGCAGAAATGTCAGGCAAACACAAGTAGAGTGGCACCTGGTTTTTGTCATCTAGGTGTTTAAAACCTGATGCAGAAAAAAATATCAATGTGTAGAAGCAGGAGATCAAAATATATTAAACAATAATAGAAAATATAAGCTTGTCTTTCATGGGATTTAAGTTCTTACATTTCAAAGAGTGGGAGGTATTTAGATTAATTTTCATTGTTTAATTTATTAAATAAATAGGGTTGGGTGGCATACTTGGTGGTGGGTTCTATCCTGGCAACAAGGGGGCGAACGAGACATATGTGACATAAGGCTGTGGAGCATTTACACTCTTGTAAGAGGGATGATTGCTGGGATAGGATCCGTAAAGACAAAGACTGAGGACATGTGAAAGAGAAGACAGGAGAAGACGTTCTTTGAATGGAGTGGTCCAGAAGGGAAGACGTGATATTCCTTCCCCAGCTCAGGACATACCTGGGTCCTCCTTCTTCTAGTTTATTTCCCTCTGTAGCTCCCGCAAGCATGCATGCCTTCAGGGAATGCGTTTATTTGTTTCTTTTTCAACTGCATTCACTCACTCAAATGAGACCTTAATGAAGGCAGGGATTTGCCAAACACCTCAACATTCAGGCACATAGGAATTAATATTCATTGAGTGAATAAATGCATGAATAATAAATATATGCTCCTCCCCTCTCTTTTAGGGAGAAAGGGATTGGTATTAAGAACATGGAAAAGTGTGTTGTGTTTCCATTCAAAAACACAGAGGACAGGTACACTCTTATGGAAAAAGAAGGCTACACCATTAGTAAATTGGAGAAGACTGCAGTGTGACATGAGTCAGGGTCTGTGTAAGAACTTAGCAAGTTGACAAACGGGATTTATACACTGCACTTTGAAGGGCATTTCTAGGAAAAGACTAGCACTAGTCGATCTAGGTTAAGTAGGATCTCATTGATCAGTCCGTGTCAAAAGACTTCAGGTCAGGTTGGTGGAGGGGATGTGAAAGTTGTTCATTGTTCCAGACTTAAGAACAAAATCCTGGGATTTGAGTCTCATTAAATTGAGGAGTTAGCCCTGGTGGATGTAGAACGTAGAGAATTCTCGAAACCGAGTTCTCACGAACAGACCCCAAAGGAAAATTGGTCATTAGACCTATAGATCAGAAAACAGGAAATGGAAGTTTGAAAGGCCTTGGATTAGATATAAAGTATGTGAGACAAAGAGCTATTGTGACAGAGGGTGTCACTTTTAAGAGGGAAGGCAGCAGTGGCAGGAAATTAGACTATCCATGGGACCAGCCTCATCAGTCCTGGGAGCACCCTGCATGCCCAGAATTTTCGGGCTCAAGGTGGAAAATCTTTTCTGAGAATTCGTAAGAGGTAGGCCTCACCGAGCACCTCTTTTTGGTTTTAGGTACAACAGTCATTTGAAAAACCAAATGTTAGAGCCCAGATGCCCACCATTGAACGACTATCCATGACAAGATACTTCTATCTCTTCCCTGGCAATTGAAAATAGTAAGTATCAAGAGCTGTTGGCAGGTGAAGTGAATGGGAGAGTAATACGGGTGGTGAGGTCCAGTGACCCATGGCAGCTGACAGCTGAGACGGTCACAGTAGTGTGCCTTGTTGATGTAGTCTGGCGATCAGTTGCTGTTTTTTACTGTACTTAATGTGCATCTGGCCCCTACCTCAACCTCCACAATCCATCCATCCATCCATCAGTCAATCAGTGAGAGAAGCCAAAGCAAGACAGGAAGTAATAACCTACGAAGGACACACGGTAGCAGCTATTAACATTGAAATGTGCTCACGCTTCCATTATTACTCATACTCATCTCTCATTCTCTACCTGCCCTCCCCTCCCTCACGCTCAGTCACCACACAGTGCCTCAGATCCTGAAAACACAGAACACAGAGGAGCTGACCATGGAGAAAGCAGGACTTTGGTCCTCTGAGGGCATGCACTCCCTCACTACTTTGAGCTATCATCATCACATAGTATGAAATCTATCCGGGACTGTAAAGCTTGTGGTGAGGCCAACTCTGGTTCTCCAGCTGTTCTCACAGTGTGGATCTCAGAACACTCAGAGTGTGGTCTCAGATCTGCAAATACTACTCAAGTATCAAAACCCCTTCAAGCACCCATCTCAACATATTATTATTATTATTATTATTATTAGGCAAACTACTTTAGAATGGGTACATCAAGGTTAGACCCAACAATTATTTTACTCCCTCATAGCAGCTTTATATCATTCTACATTATAAACAATTCTTAGTATCCCTCTCAGACACATAATTTAAATTATATTTTATCGTAACGTTTATCTCAGTAGTTTAAATATTTACCCATACTCTGGTTTCTGACAATTTGGTTCCATAATTGCACAGATATCTCAGTATAATAGCTTTTAAGGCCTAATTAGTTCAGTAGAACCACATTTGGGGATTGAATTATTGATGTGATGCATTTCTCAAGCAGTTACTATGTTCCGGGTTCTGTTCCAGTTGCTTGTAACCTACCAGTAAGCAAAATAAATGGAGTCTTTGCTCTGAGAAAGCTCATACTCTAGGGAGTGGAAACAGACTCTAAATACACAAGGAAATATATCCTATGTCAGAGAGGGATAAGAGCTAAGAAGAAAGATAAAGGAGACTAAAGAGACACAAGAAGGTGGATGCTGCAGTGCTATCTATAGATTAATCAGGCAAAGTTTCTTTGAAGTGATAAAATGGTAAAATCAGAACAAAGAATGGACAGACTGGGGAGGGAACCTTGTGGTATCATGGACACGGGGAAAAGTGTCCTAGCTCAGGGAATAGCAAGTACAAACACCCTAAGGCAGAAATGCAATTAACATGTCTGAAGAACTGCAAAACGATGGTAGACTGGAGGCAGATGAGATTGGGGAAAATGGCTGAAACAACCTAAGAAAAGCAGTGGGGAGCCTGATCACAAGGACCTTGGTGGTCACATGGTAAATGTTTTACATATTTTATGCCCAGTGAGATGGACAATATTTCAAGTGCTTTGCACAGAGAAATGATGTAATTTCATAACAGATTTGGCAAAGATCACACTGAGTATTTTTAGCAGACAGATTATAAGGGTCACAAATATAAACCAAAGGAAGTGGCAAAAAGTACCCAGAAGAGGATGAAAAAAGAATCATAATAAGGGATGGACTAAAGGCCTCTGGGGATTACTATCGTGACCTTCTGTTCTTTTTCTCTCCTTCAGGCAATCATGGGCAGTCCAGCCCTTCTTGACCAACTTGGAAAAGTACCTTAGCTAGCACAACACACTCATTTAACGTTTGGTATCTCAATAAAAATGAAAACAACTAAACTGTGCCCTGTAAATCCTCCAAAAGAGAATACAATTTCAATTAAAATGGTGGCTGGTTGGAAATGAAGTGTAAGAAGCAAGCTGGGTTTTCCAGCTTAATGACTCCTATAGTCTCTGCATGTCACTGGGTGAAGACAGCTGGCCATGACTTTGGCCCTCAGTACAAGGTGAAAGGAGACGGTGCCCATCTGGAGACCAACACTGTAAATTAGCTCCCCATTTGTACACTCTCAAACCCTGGATCTATATGATGATGTAGAACAAATTTTCTAATTCATTACTTAATCAACATGATCTGTTGGGCTCATTTTTTTTCCTCAGTAAACTATTATGATTTCAGCAAATTAATCCCATATATCTTTCTTCCCATAAGTTAATTTTCTTGTTATTGTTTTCCTCAGACTCTGCATGTTCCACATTTCAGAAAAATTTTATCCCTTGCAAGCTCTTGGCTATTGAGATCAGTTGGGCTTTGATTCAAGACGGTATAAAGTCAGTGTATTTGTAGAGAAATACAAATATAATTGCATAAATGGCAGTAAAGTGAAAGGGGGGTGTTAGTAATGGAAAAGACAACATCCACAGTTCTGGAGGGATGAATGTTGGTAGAGGAATTTGGGCAACATGGCCATCAGAACTACTATGGAAGGAGATGTACCACTTCTGCTATGCGTACAGAGAATGCTGGATAGATATTTTAACACATGGCTGAACTAAATTTAAAAAAATAAAAGGATGCTCTAGATATCAAATGTAACTATAATAGTTAAATTTATACAGATCAATTGTATGTCAGGATTAATGTAAAGATTTTGATTATTGTGAGGGATTTTTGTATATAAGTAACTAATTTAATCATAACAACAGCCCTGTAATTATCAACATCCCTGTTTTACAGACAGTGAAACAAAACAACATAGAGCTTAACTGACTTGTCCAAAGTCACAGTCAGCATGAGGTCACAACAAGATAGGAGTGCCCAGACTCACTATGGAATCAGAATTATTAACCATTGTGCTGTGTTGCCTCTTCAAAGCAAAGAGAGACTAGAATGGCAGGGATTCTGAACTATAGGGGTTAAGTGAATTTTGAATTGCAACGGTTAACTAATGTTACAAAGATTAATGATGTTTTTATTTCTGGACTTGGCCTACCTATGTAGAAACATGAGCCACATCACAAAGATCCAAAGACACATATTATATACACCTCATTCTCTGGCTACTGAGTGTTAATATTAGAAATCCACTAGCAGAAAGACTGCCTCACATCTCAACTCAAAATTGAAATATATAAATCAATCAGTCAATAAATGCACATACATAATTCATATACATATACAAGTGTAGATGTACAACACATAAAAAACAAGGAAGAAAAACATATGAACGAAGCATTCAACTTGAGAAGTCCGAAGAATAGTAAACCAATACATAAAAAGAAGTAAGCAAATAACAAAGATTAAAAAGAAATCACGAATAAAATGGTAAGGAAACAAAGGACTGAGCAGGTCATTAAAGCAAACGCTGGCCCTTTAACAGGACGAATCAAATCACAGACATTCAGCAAGACTGAAAATGAAAAAACAGAATTAGCACAAAGACAGTGTCAGAAATACAAAGGTACAATAAATACAGACAAAAATATACAGAAAAAAAACAGAGAATATCATACATAACACAGGAAATATATGGAAATTTTTCCAGAAAAGGTAAATTAATACACAATAAAGTAAGCAGAATGGATCCATAAAAATTCAAGAAATTAATTTTTATTTGTCATATCTAACAGCAGAAAAGGTTAATAGACCCAAATCGTTGTAGACAGGTCTTACAAAACTTCTAAGAAACTGATGAGCTCTACTTTAAATAAACACTTCCACATCAAAAAGAGAAGTACACTTCTTAAGTTGTTTTACAAGGCTTCTCCAAAACTGAAACAAAATTACAGAAGAAAAGTTAGAAAAATATCAGCTGATTTTTCATTAAATTATGTAAAGATTCTAAAAAACATGCTAGCAAAGAAAATCTAGCCATAACTGAAATAATATTAATACTTATTAACTAGTATTTAATGATACTAGTATTTACACTAAGAATGGGGTGACAGTGTAATAACAGACATATTTATGATAGCGTTCCTCAAAAAAAGAAGATGAAAAAGTAGATGCAATAATTTTAAGAAGTTTATAAAGGCATTCTGTAGTATTCAGAAATTGTTTATAATAAAAAATAGGGGCATCTGGGTGGCTTAGTCGGTTGAGCAGCAACTTTGGCTCAAGTCATGATATCAAGGTTTGTGAGTTTGAGCCCCTCATCGGGCTCTGTGCTGATGGCTCAGAGCCTGGAGCCTACTCCAGATTCTCTGTCCCTCTCTCTCTGCCCCTCCTCCATTCACACTGCATCTCCCTCTCTCTCAAAAATAAAATAAACATAAAAAAATAAATAAATAAAAGATTAAAAATTAAAACCTTAAGAAAACAGGAAGAAAACCAATTCCTTAATCTAACGCATATATTTAATAAAAAGCCTACCAATAAAATAGAAATAGAGGAAAAACAATATGAGAAAATCTGTAGCCTTCTCATGCAGAAGTATTTGAGTATTATCTTTATATAACATACAAGTAAAAAAGATTTCTAATCAATTTTGCACTAGCGTTCCAAGCCGATTAAGCCAAAAGTAAAAACTATGGAACACAAGAAATAAAATCATTACTGCTTTTGAAAAATATGATTTTATTCATTAAAAATCTCTTCCAATTAATAATAAACTCCTTGGATTTGCAAGAGTTCAAATCAGTATACAAAATTTAACAGCATTCTTGTATTCCAAAGAAAATCAGGAAGTGTTTGCTTTTTTAAAGCCTCTATTTGCAGTAAGAAGAGAATAACATAAGATACTTGAAGATAATCCTAAACAAATAGTCACAAGTCATATATGGAAAAATATATTTAAAAAAATCCTTGAGTGATATATATATAAAAAAAGATTTAACTACTGTGAGAGATATATAATCCCATTGATTAGAAGACAAAAAAATATAAAGGTTTCAATTTCCCACCCAAATTAATCTATAAACCCAAGAGAACAACAAAGAAAACATAATAGCATATTTTATTGAACTTAATAGGTTATTTATACACTTTGTTTGGAAGGTGAAGTAGTAGGAATAGCTAAGAAAACAATTTTGTTTTAAAAGGATGGAGATTGCCTAAATGTGAATCAAGACATGATATATAACTCTATGAAGGGAAACAAAAACAAACATAAACTACTGGGACTTCATCAAGATAAAAAGCTTCTTCATAGCAAAGGAAACAATCAATAAAATTACAAGGCTGTCTGTGAAGTGGGAGAACATATTTGTAAATGACATATCTGATAAAGGGTTAGTATCCAAAATCTAAATAGAACTTATCAAACTCAACACCCAAAAAATACATGATCCAGGTAAGAAATGGGCAGAAAACATGAATAGACACTTTTCCAAAGAAGACTTACAGATGGCCAGTATACATATGAAATGATGCTCAACATCACTCATCATCAGGGAAACACAAATCAAGACCACACCGAGATACCACCTCACACCTGTTAGAATGGATAAAATTAACAACACAAGAAACAATGGATGCTGGTGAGGAGGTGGAGAAAGGGAACCCTCTTGCACTGTGGTGGGAATGCAAACTGGTGCAGCTACTCTGGAAAACAGTCTGGACACTCCTCAAAAAGTTAAAAAAAATAGAACTACCCTATGATCCAGCAACTGCATTAGGCATTTACACACAGAATACAAGAATACTGATTCAAAGGGTACATGCACACCAATGTTTATAGCAGCACTATGTTCAAGAGCCAAGTTATGGAAAGAGCCCAAATATCCACTGACTGATGATTGGATAAAGAAGATGTAGTATATGTATACACTGGAATATTATTCAGTCATCAAAATGAATGAAATCTTGCCATTTGAAACGATGTGAATGGAGCTAGAATGTATTATGCTAAGTGAAATAAGTCAGAGAGAGACAAATACTGTATGATTTCACTCATGTGGAATTTAAGAAACAAGAGATGAACATATGGGAAGAGGGGAGAGAGAAGAGAAGGAAACAAACACAAGAGACTCTTTTTTTTTCCTTAAAACAAATTTTTTTTAATGTTTATTTTCAAGACAGACACAGAATGCGAGTGGGTTGGGGCAGAGAGAGAGGGAGGCACAGAATCTGAAGCAGGCTCCAGGCTCTGAGCTGTCAGCACAGAGCCTGACACAGGGCTTGAACTCACGAGCTGTGAGATCATGACCTGAGCCGAAGTCAGATGCTCAACCGACTGAGTCACTGAGTCACCCCCTAACACAAAGGACTCTTAACAAAAGAGAACAAGCTGAGGGTTGATGGAAGGTGGGGGATGGGCTAGATGGGTGATGGGCATTTAGGAAGCCATTTGTTGGGGCATCTGGGTGGCTCAGTAGGCTGAACATCCAACTCTTCATTTCCGCTCAGGTCATGATCTCCCAATTCATAAATTTGAGCCTGGCATGGGGCTCTGTGCTGACAGAACCTGTTTGGCATTCTCTCTCTCACTCTCTCTCTCTGCCCTTCCCTTACTTGTGCTCTCTGTCTCTCCCTCAAGATAAATAAAAAAACATTAAAAAAAAAAAAGGAGGGCACTTGTGATGAGCACTGGGTGCTGTATGTTGATGAATCACTGACTTCTCCACCTGAAACCAATACTGCACTGTATGTTAACTAACTAGAAATTAATTTTAAAAAATGAAACTAAAAAGTGAATTCAAAGATGATAAAAAAAAACAAGGTGCATAAACCAAGGGCAGGACTTTTTAAAATGCACAAAATCAGTAAAATATCCACTCACTCAGTGAAACTACAAATATCCAATAATGACTATATGGCAGGCATTTGGCACTGGAGAACAAAACAAAGTTCCTCTCCTTATGGAGCTTGTACTTTAACAGGGAACAGGGAGAGAATATATAGAAACTAAATAAATACACAGTTTATCAGCAGAGTAGACGTGATGTAGAGAGGGAGCCCATCATGGGAAGGAAGGAAGAACATTCCAGACAGAGGGAAAAGCGAGGAGAAATGGGCTGAGACAGGGAACATGCTTGATGTGTTTGAGCAGGAGCAAGGAGATGATGGCTGGAAATCCACAGACAAAGAGGAGTGGTGGAAAGTTAGGACATGAGATCAAGGAATTCACCATGTCCAGACTATATAACGTGCCATTGCTATAAAAGACCTTCCACTTTTACTCTAAGATAGAAAACTGTAGACAGTGTTGAGTGGATGAATGAATTAAATGGTCAGAGTCACATTTTATCGAGATCAGTCTGGCTCCCGGGTGGAGATGAGAATGGGAAGGATGAGGCCAAGGTAGACCCAGAAAGAGGACTTGGAAGGCTATGGCAAAAATTCAGAGTTGAGGGCAGTCCAGATCTGGATGACAGATGCAGAGGGCAATCCTTGTGTTCTGAAGGTAAAGCCGACAGAATTGGAGAAAATGAGACAGAGTGTAGGACTTAAATGTTCTACTCTTGGACACTAGAAGAATAAAATGGAAAACATTCTAACAGGGGGTAGGTTTGGGGGCACTGAGACATCTAGTAGGCAGTGAAATAGATGCCCATTGGATACCAGCTATATGAGCCCGGCATTCAGGGGGCAGGCATGGGCTGGAGGGGAAACTTTTGTGCTGTCCTCCTATGTATAAACGGTACCAAAAACCAAGCTGCTGCCTGAGGCTGCTGAGTGAAGGAGGACAGACAGAGCAGAGGCCCTGAGATGGGAAGTCACTGGCCAAGTTCACCAAGAAAAGCAGCCAGTGACGTCATGGGAGAACGAAGACAGGCTTGTGATCTGGAAGGCAAATGAATGAAGGGTTTCCGGAAGAGGAGCAAATATCTCTAGGAAATGCTTCTAACATCAAAAAACTGAGACAGTTCCTAATGTGTTGATTCTTATAAATATCTGTCATACGTTGTGAAACTGTAAAAACCAAATGGCTGACGAGATGAGGGAAAAGTTAGAGGTAAATGTGTTTATTTATTGGGGAATAACAAACTGTCCCAAAACTCAGTGGGTCAGTTACCCATGTGGTCCTTCTCGTCTCTGGGATTCTCCATTTGTCTGAGATCACCGGCACACAGAAGGGAACCTACTGACATTTCTGGGATCGTTTATGTATTTGTAAAACGTCTGGCTTTGGAAGCCTGAAGCTGGTCTCCGATGGCCTGCCCGGGGCCACTGGGCTCTTCTCCATGTGACATCTGTCATCTTCTAGCAATCCAGCCCAGGTGTCCAAGAGGGGGAAGAGTGCCGTGCCTCTGAAGACCCGGGCACAGAGAATTGCAGTGTCCATTTACTGCATGATGATGGCAAGATCAAGTCGTAGGTGAGCTCCCAGTCAGAGCAAAGGGTTCAAAGAGACTGGAGATGCAGGCCATCAACAAAATCAGTATTGTACTGAGTGCTTTTTACAAGCACAGGAACAAAACTTTCAATGATGCGAGCTAAGCATATACTGGGGTTACTTTGTAGTGTGAGACTATTTGGGTGGATGATCTTATTTCATTTCATAAAACTGTGTTACTTAATTGCAATTGCAAACCCATGTTAAAAAAAAAAACAAACTCTAATTTTAAGTAAAAGAGTCAACCAAGAGAAATATACACATTTTCCCCAGAACTGACAAGCGGGCAGATGAGGAACAAGAGAAGAAAAAAGATCGCTTATCTGGGTTTTTAAAAATAGTGACAGGGAGTACCTCTGTTTGTCACTTTCCAACTCCAGTTAAGCCTTGCAAACTCACACGTCATTCAGGGGTTGAGCAGACCTCCGTCCAGTGAGACCTCTCTGCCACTGGGTGGCTGACAGATGGCACCGAGACAAACGAGGGTCTATTTGACTTATTAACTGTGTCAAAAATACACTGCAAAACAGAACACAGCAACTGTGAGACAGAAGAAAGAAAAGCCAGGTTTTGCCTCCTGTTTTTCAAAGGAAATAAGGTATAGATCAGAAGACGAGTCAAATTCTTTCTTTGCAAAGACAAAGAAACCTGAAAAGCTGTAGTTTCCCGTTTAGATTTAGGTAATAGCAGCCAATCCACTAAGAGCAAAGATAGAAGGCTGCTTTCATTTTCACTCCTTTTCCTGCCCAGAGAGCCTCAGCAGCAATAGCCGGTGAGTGGCTCCAGTTTTCCATCGTTTATAGCCGTGTTTGAGGGAATTACAGGAGGAGGAGGAGTGGGGGAGACAAGGGGGACTCGCGAGATACTCTGGGGACGTAAGGGATAGGGGCTCAGAGCACGGTGGCAAGTACGCGAGCAGACAAAGTATTTTAGGCAAGAAGTTAGACCTTCTAGGAAAAGGAAGGAGATGTAAAAAATCTGGAGCTATCTTCTTAACACTTTGCTATGATTTTAGCCCTTTCTGTGAACTCACACTGAGAGTTCTTACCCGTTTTACGAGTGTCCTCAGCAGGGTGAGGGGCTGTCCATGGGGCATTTCATTTCCTCCATGCTTCTGCTCCCCGTGTGACCTCTCATGAACAGCAGGGACCAAACCAGCCACACTGTGTTCTCTCAGTCTCTGAGGCCAGAGTCGCCCTGCAGCCCTTCCTCGGAACACAAACAGGGGTCTTTTCACAGATGCTAATATGTCCGTGCTTTACTGGTACACTATTGATGATGGCAGGTTTTTAAACGAGTAGTGATAAAAGTGACAGGAAGTAAAGAGATCATAGGTGACACCGAGATAGAACTGAGTCAGCCATCACCAAGCTAGTTAGTGAGGCTGCTTTCTCTCTGTGAGCCTCACTTTCTCCACCTGTAAAAGAGCAGAATCTTGAAGGCGACTGGTGCTACTCTAAGTGTGGTCGTTGGGCGAGGAGATTTGCCATGATCTGAGACATTGGGAGAAATGAAAATAACACACTCCACCCTGATCACTGAGATCAGATTTCTGGGAATGAGGAAGTTCTATTTACCGAGCTCCCAGATTCTTTTGCATGTTAAAATTTGAGACCCATGGGCCTAGAATCCAATATCTAAAGTCTGTCCATACCTAAAACCCTATTGTTCTCACAGACAAGACATTACCCCAAGGTCCGGCCCTACGATAAAACGGGGATGGCCGGCAATAGGGTGAACGACTTTATTGAGGACTTGAAGGGAAAGAAGGCGTTAACAAAGCAAGAGTTACGTGCATTAGGGAAAAGAGTGGACCTCATCGTGGATAAGACTGAAGGCCTGATTGATGATCTCAATGAGAAATCAGAAATAGTAGGAAAAATGTTAGTGAAAAGTATCTTCGGTCCCAAAGGCGAGCTGGCTTTAGGTGAGTATCTCGGGTCAAGGGACGGGTAACTCATTGGTTATCTGCGCTCCTTATGTGGTCTCTGTGTTATTTCTATTTGCAAGTGGAGAATCAACTATCCACATGTCTAGTCCCCTCTCTGCCTATCGTACTTAAGACTGTAAAATGTCCCGGTCTGCCCCAGACCCTCTGCCAGCATCTGCAATCACTTTATACTGCTGCACCTTTTCTTTTCTCTTCAGCATCTGTCACCTTCAATCATTCCATAACCTCTCTCAGTCACTGTGCCGCGTCTCCCCAGCTAACACATAAACTCCATGAGGCATAGATCTGTGTCGGCTTCGTCCAGAAGGTAGCCCGAGCTCCTGGAAACCAGCCCTGACACATAATAGGTGCTGAGTGAACGTCTGTTCAATGTGTAAATGGTGCTCGGGCTCTAGGAAATTCTGGGACAGCCTTTAGCCAGTCTGTGGGACACTGGCCATACGCTGTGGACTCGAGACCTATTCCCAGATGTGAAATGTCCAATAAAAACAAAAAATCCAACATCGTCTGCTCACGTGTGGCTTAGCCCAAGGAATAAATCTCTGAGCACCTAGATCCATCCTTGTTGAAGGAGTACAGAGGGAACGTAAGGGGCCGTGGCGCATCAATATGTCTTTGAAGCATGGGAGGCACACTTTTCCTATGAAGGGTCAAGCGTCACCATTTTAAGCATTTACGACCAAACGTTCTCTGTCACAGTAACTCCAATCTGATGCTGTGGCATAAAATTAGCAACAGACAATAAGTACAAAGTGAGCGTGAGTATGTTCCAATAAAGCTTTATTGGCCAACACTGGTGTGGATGGAGTTTGGCCTGCAGGCCACAGTTTGCTGTCCCTCTCTACAGTATAATATACACATGAGTATATTCTCAAAGCCTGCAACATCCTTCTGGGATTATTCTGTCGTTACTCAAAGATGTGCACTTTCCTTCCTCAGAACGAAAAATGCTATTGCAGAAAACTGTGATTAAAGAATTTGATTATTCCTGAAATCACATGAGCAGGAGCATAATGAGCCCTTCGTTGTTTCATGGAACCTCTGCCTCCTCCTTCACTTGGCATAAAGTCACAGGCCTTAAGAAGCAAAGCTGGAGCTTAGAAAATGAGCCAAATTCCCATGCTTCATAGGGAAGGCCCATGCTGAACAGAGTCATTTACTTGTGATCACGAGGGAAAGAGTTTCAAGTATGGAGGTTCTAGAAACTTAGGTCTGCTAATAAATCTTCTTTTCGATTATTTCAGAAATTCTTGATGAAATTGAGAATTATGACTCTGACAACAGCGGGTCATATTCCTCTTCGACAGGTAAGTGCCCTCAAATCTCATGCGATGACAAAAACTTCCAGAGGTGTCCTCAGGCCCTGCAGTAAAGAGCTAGGAAACCTGAGTTTTCAGTTACCGTCTCTGCAAATAATCTACAGAGAAGAGCAAGGATATTTAACTTCTCATTCATTCTACTGCAGAATATGAAGATGAAAGTGAAGAAAGTGAAGAATATGAAGAAAGTGAAGAAGAGGAAAATGCTGAGTCATCCCAGGAAATGGATCCCCCGATAGTAGAAGACACCAAACTTGCTGGCTCACGTGAACCCTCAAACTTCACTGAGGGTAAGGCCCTACAGTACAGGGGAAAGACCACTGAGATAGGTTCAGAAACTCTGGGTTATTGCTAACTTCCTCACTTTCCCCCCGGTCACAAGCAAGGTCAACACTTACATCCCTGCTCTCCATCTTCTGAGAATCTGGAAGTGAAGGTGAAGATCATGAACTGGGGGAGAACTGGGGGTCGTAGGCATAGGTTCTCCTAGGACAGGCAGTGTCATGGACATGTGGTGACGCTAGATGAGCTGAGGCAGACAGAGAGGCCCCTACTGGGCAACAGAAAGAGAGCTGGAATAAAACACAAGCCATCTCTGCACTGAGCCCATCATTGCCCCTGACTAACCACGTTCCCTGGTAGAATTATCTTAACTTTTCTGAGACTCATTTTTTTTTTCTGAGTCTCACATTTTTTTAAAAAAAAAATTTTTTTTAACGTTTATTTATTTTTGAAACAGAGAGAGACAGAGCATGAACGGGGGAGGGGCAGAGAGAGAGGGAGACACAGAATCAGAAGCAGGCTCCAGGCTCTGAGCCATCAGCCCAGAGCCTGACGCGGGGCTCGAACTCACGGACTGTGAGATCGTGACCTGAGCTGAAGTCAGACGCTTAACCGACTAAGCCACCCAGGCGCCCCCCTGAGTCTCACATTTTTAAAGGAGATTAATAACATCTATAAAGATGCATAAAACATCAAAGAGAGATCAACTAACAACTGCACAAACAGAAGAAGGAAGTGGTTAAGAAAGACACGTTGAGAAAAGCACAACAGGACCTGTCACACATACCGTGTGATCACTAAAGAAACTGATGACTTACTGAACCACATCCAAGAATCATAGTGTCTAGAAAGGAGTGATAGCGCTGTTGTGTTTGGATTAGCATGTTTTCAGAAGTTCTGGACATGATTACAAAAGCATAAACATTTTGCCATCTTTATTCACTGTCTTATCTATTCATATATCCGTACGTATATATGCATGTATTAGCTGAAAACCTACATATACTGTTATAATCACTGTGTTTATAGCAAGAAGCGAGATAAATAAAGATCCTGCTTTTATGGAGTTTACAGTGCAGTGAAGGTATTTATATAGTAAGAATGACCAAAATACAAGTGTAATTCGGGGGATGGACAAGAGAAAAGAGGCGAGGCATGTGGGCCAGGATGAAGAGCTATGAGAACTCATCTGACGTGATATTTGGGACAATGTGACCAGTTGGGATGGGATGTGCCATACTCTGAGGCCAAGGCTTTGCAGGGAAGGAGGAAACAATCCCAAGAGCTCTCAGTCAGAAATGGTCTTACCATGTCCCAAGATCAATCTGATGGGAGAGTAGGAGATTAGGAGGGACGTGGTAGAAGGAGCTGTTATGGTCTCAGCTTGGAGCTACCATATTATTTAGAGCCTTTTAGAGAGTGGGAAAGTATCGGGATTGTATTTGCAATAGAAAGGCCCTTAGAAGTTTTTAGGTGGAGGAGTGATAAACCAGCATAGCATCAGAAAGGTCAAATGTGTTCAAATGTTTTAATTAAGAGATCATAGCTTTCGGCTGGTGTTGCCATAGTAGGGAAGTTGTCACATGGTCAAATCTGGAGCACCTTTGGACAGAGAGTTGACAAAAACATAGAAATAAAAATAATAAACTCCACCTTGATCTACCAAATCAGATTTCTAGGAATGAGCTCCAGGAGCTCTGCTTAACAAGCTCTCGGATACTTTTGCATTTAAAAATTTGAGACCCATGGGCCTAGAATCAGACATCCAAAGTCCTTTCCATACTTAAAATCTTATTGTTCTCACAGACAAGAAATCACCCCAAGATCTGATCAATGACAAAAAGGGGATTGCCCATGGCATGCTTGGTACCTTTTTTGAGGACTTGAAGGAAAAGAAGGTGTTAAAAGAACGAGAGATACAAACACTAGGGGAAACAGTGAATGTCATTGTGGATAAGACTGAAGGCCTGGTTGGTGATCTCACTGAGAAAACTCAAATGGTGGGCAAAATGCTAAAGAACCATTTCTTCAGTTCCAAAAGCGAGGCGACTATAAGTGAGTATCTGAAGTCAAAGGACAGGTAACTCATTGGTATCTGCTCTCCTTATGCGGTCTCTGTGTTCTTATTTTCTATTTGCAAGTGGAGAATCAACTATCCACATGTCTAGTCCCCTCTCTGCCTATCGTACTTAAGACTGTAAAATGTCCCGGTCTGCCCCAGACCCTCTGCCAGCATCTGCAATCACTTTATACTGCTGCACCTTTTCTTTTCTCTTCAGCATCTGTCACCTTCAATCATTCCATAACCTCTCTCAGTCACTGTGCCGCGTCTCCCCAGCTAACACATAAACTCCATGAGGCATAGATCTGTGTCGGCTTCGTCCAGAAGGTAGCCCGAGCTCCTGGAAACCAGCCCTGACGCATAATAGGTGCTGAGTGAACGTCTGTTCAATGTGTAAATGGTGCTCGGGCTCTAGGAAATTCTGGGACAGCCTTTAGCCAGTCTGTGGGACACTGGCCATACGCTGTGGACTCGAGACCTATTCCCAGATGTGAAATGTTCAATAAAAACTAAAAATCCAACATCGTCTGCTCACGTGTGGCTTAGCCCAAGGAATAAATCTCTGAGCACCTAGATCCATCCTTGTTGAAGGAGTACAGAGGGAACGTAAGGGGCCGTGGCGCATCAATATGTCTTTGAAGCATGGGAGGCACACTTTTCCTATGAAGGGTCAAGCGTCACCATTTTAAGCATTTACGACCAAACGTTCTCTGTCACAGTAACTCCAATCTGATGCTGTGGCATAAAATTAGCAACAGACAATAAGTACAAAGTGAGCGTGAGTATGTTCCAATAAAGCTTTATTGGCCAACACTGGTGTGGATGGAGTTTGGCCTGCAGGCCACAGTTTGCTGTCCCTCTCTACAGTATAATATACACATGAGTATATTCTCAAAGCCTGCAACATCCTTCTGGGATTATTCTGTCGTTACTCAAAGATGTGCACTTTCCTTCCTCAGAACGAAAAATGCTATTGCAGAAAACTGTGATTAAAGAATTTGATTATTCCTGAAATCACATGAGCAGGAGCATAATGAGCCCTTCGTTGTTTCATGGAACCTCTGCCTCCTCCTTCACTTGGCATAAAGTCACAGGCCTTAAGAAGCAAAGCTGGAGCTTAGAAAATGAGCCAAATTCCCATGCTTCATAGGGAAGGCCCATGCTGAACAGAGTCATTTACTTGTGATCACGAGGGAAAGAGTTTCAAGTATGGAGGTTCTAGAAACTTAGGTCTGCTAACAAATCTTCTTTTCGATTATTTCAGAAATTCTTGATGAAAATGAGAGGGATGAATCTGGCAAAATCAAATCATTTTCCTCCTCAACAGGTAAGTGCCTTCAAATCTCACACCACAATGAAAACCTTCAGACCTCTAGAGGTGTCCTCAGGCCCTGCATTAAAGAGCTAGGAAACCTGAATTTTCAGTTACCATCTCTGCAAATAATCTACAGAGAAGAGCATTGATATTTAACTTCTTCTTCATTCCACTTTGGAATCTGAAGTAAATGTGAACAAAGTGAAGAAAAAGAAAAATGCTGTCAGCCCAGGCATTGGCTCTCCCTATAGTGGAAGCCACCAAACCAAATGGCTCTTGGAAACCTTCAAAGCTCACTCAGGATAAGGCCCTACATTACAGAGGCCCTAAGTCACAGGGGAAAGACCACTGGGATCGGTTCCCGAAACTCTGGGTTATTTATTTATTTAAAAAAAAATTTTTAATGTTTATTTACTTTTGAGACCGAGACAGACAGAGCATGAGTTGGGGAGGGGCAGAGAGAGAGGGAGGCACAGAATCAGAAGCAGGCTCCAGGCTCTGAGCTGTCAGCAAAGAACCCAACGCAGGGCTCAAACCCACAAACTGCAAGATCATGACCTGAGCCGAAGTTGGACGCTCAACCAACTGAGCCACCCAGGTGCCCCAGAAACTCTGGGTTTTTTCTGACTTCCTCACAACCCCCAGGTCACAAGCAAGGTCAACACTTACATCCCTGCTCTCCATCTTCTGAGAATCTGGAAGTGAAAGTGAAGATCATGAATTGGGGAAGAAGGCTGGGGGTCGTAGGCATGGGTTCTCCTAGGACAGGCAGCATCATGGACACGTGGTGACACTAGATGAGCTGAGGCAGACAGAGAGGCCCCTACTGGGCAACAGAAAGAGAGCTGGAATAAAACACAAGCCATCTCTGCACTGAGCCCATCATTGCCCCTGACTAACCACGTTCCCCGGTGGAATTACCTCAACTTTTCTGAGACTCCTATTTTTAAATGAGATTGATTAATAACATCTATAAAGATAAATAAAGCATCAAAGAGAGATCAACTAACAACTGCAAATAGAACAAGGATGTGGTTAAGAAAAA
Organism: Panthera leo; assembly: GCF_018350215.1. Taxonomy (NCBI): domain Eukaryota; kingdom Metazoa; phylum Chordata; class Mammalia; order Carnivora; family Felidae; genus Panthera; species Panthera leo. The sequence goes on along the minus strand of NC_056688.1, from coordinate 3,220,317 downwards.
CACGCTAAGGGGCCCCTAGGTGGCTCAGTCGGTTAAGTGTCCTACTTTGGCTCAGGTCATGATCTCACAGTTTGTGGGTTCGAGCCCCACATCGGGCTCTGTAGTGATGGCTCAGAGCCTGGAGCCTTCTTCAGATTCTGTGTCTTCCTGTCTCTCTGCCTCTTCCCGATTTGTTCTCTCTCTCTCTCTCAAAAATAAATAAAATGTAAAAAAATAAAATAAAAAAGGGAAAAGAAACACGTTAAGAAAAGCACAACAAGACTGGTCACATATACCGTGTGATCACTAAAGAAACTGATGACTTACTGAACCACATCCGAGAATCATAGCGTCTAGGAAGGAGTGATAGCGCTGTTGTGTTTGGATTAGCATGTTTTCAGGAGTTCTGGACAAGCTTACAAAGGCATAAACATTTTGCCATCTTTATTCACTGTCTTATCTATTCATATATCCATATGTATATATGCATATATTAGCTAAAAACCTATGTATGCTGTTCTAATCACTGTGTTTATAGCAGGAAGCGAGATAAATAAAGATCCTGCTTTTATGGAGTTTACGGTGCAGTGAAGGTATTTATATAGTAAGAATGACCAAAATACAAGCGTAATTCAGGGGATGGACGAGAGAAAAGAGGCGAGGCATGTGGGCCAGGATGAAGAGCTATGAGAACTCATCTGATGTGATATTCGGGACAATGTGACCAGTTGGGATGGGATGTGTCATACTCTGAGGCCAAGGCCTTGCAGGGAAGGAGGAAACAATCCCAAGAGCTCTCAGTCAGAAATGGTCTTACCATGTCCCAAGATCAATCTGATGGGAGAGTAGGAGATTAGGAGGGACGTGGTAGAAGGAGCTGTTACGGTCTCAGCTTGGAGCTACCATACTATTTAGAGCCTTTTAGAGAGTGGGAAAGTATCGGGATTGTATTTGCAATAGAAAGGCCCTTAGAAGTTTTTAGGTGGAGGAGTGATAAACCGGCATAGCATCAGAAAGGTCAAATGTGTTCAAATGTTTCAGTGAAGAGATCATAGCTTTCGGCTGGTGTCATGGTAGGGAAGATGTCAGGTAGTCAAATCTGGAGCTCTCTGGGATGGAGAGTCAACAAAAACTATGCTGGACTGGCTGTGGGCTAAATAAGGAAGAGGACGAACCAAGGATGATTCTGTGTTTTGGGTAGGCAACTAGGTGAAGGGTGTGAGGAACTGAGATAGCAAAAAACTTGTAGTAGAGAGAAATCTGAGGAAAAACCTATTTGTAGGAGTGGGCGAATATCAGGAGTCCTTCTCTCTACACATTTACTTTGTTGCCTGGATCACATCCAAGGGTACGTGTTGAATACACAGGTAGATTCAGCCGCGTGGTTCACAGGGGGACCAGGCACGGGAGTAAATCTCAGGATTCAGCAGCATGTAGACAGTATTTAGGATGACATGTCTGGAAGAGGCCACCTGGGGAGAGATGCTGACAGAACATCTTAGAGGGTTCAATGTAGAAAGACCCAACTCTGGGAGGCGTGGAGGAAGCACAAGGCCGGCGAAGGGCATCCAGCTTGAGAGAGGACGGTTACCGCACGCAGAGCCTCTGAAGCCTGGTGAACCCTGCTCAAGGAGGAAGGTGTGCTCGACCACGTTTGAATGCTCAAGAAGCAACAGATGGCCAGTGGTGACCTCAATCTCAAGCATTTAAGTGTTGAAAATGACAGTCAGTGTCTACCGCGTGAAGAAAAGAGAATGAGAGATGAAAATAGTACAATTAACGAATTGTACTGAGAAGCAGAGCGGCGAAACACAATAGCTGGATGGGACACCAAGTGCAGGGGCAGAGTGCGTAACAGATAAAGGGATATCAAGGCATGTGATACGCCAGCAGGGAGAGCACAGCAGAGGCAAGAAGGGGTACAGATGATGCAGAAGACGGGGACGAGGAAACACCCGAGTACAATTCTCGCAGGTGAGAGGAAATGGAGCAGGAACGTAAGTACAGTCTCCACCCTCGGCCAGGAGGAAGAATGTGCCGTCCTTTGTCACAGGAGGGGAAGGACAGCAGGTGGGCAGACGTGTGGGAAAACGAACAGACCTGTTGGTTCAGAAGATGAAACTGTTCTTACCCAGCAATACTGGAAGGACCGGAAGGCTTGTTTCCCTACGGGAAAACTACAACAAGAAAAGGGAAAGATGCCTGGTAGCTATTTTCAAGTATTGGAAGGTAACTACTCATTAATAAGTGGTTGTAGGCTTTTCATCTGTGCCAGATAATCATTCTAGGCATAGGAAATACAGAGATTAAACACATCTTCCCTGTCCTAATGAAGCCTACCATACAGCAAGCACAATTAAGAGCAATTATGTTCATAGTTTTTAGGGGCACATTTACATAAAGTGATCGAAACACGAGGAGAGAAGCCGTAGAAGTATTAGTGAGCTTTCACGGGAAAAGGAAGGAGACATTTGTCTCGATGGTTCCAATGCAGGAACTATATACACCAGTGCTTAGAAAGCTCACACTTCAGGATCCTCAGAATTGGTCAAAATGCTTTAGAATTCTGCAGGGTCTCTGTTAGTGGAGACACTGCACTGGTGGCAATAATGTGCACAGTAGGGATATTTTAGTGGAGTTAAATAACTGAATAATCACTTGACCAGGCCACATGAACATTAGGCTTCCTTCCAAATCTTAGGTACTGTGTCTGCGTGAGACTAATGCACGGGGATTGAAAGGTTGCTCAATGCCATGACCACTGACAAAAACAAAAGTTGTCCGTGGGGTCAGTAAGAAGCAGAAAGAAAGATGGTAGTACTGAAGATTTCTCTTTTTGTCATTTGTAATACAAAATGATTTTTTTGTTGTTGTTTCATTAAGCCTTTTGAAGGGATGGCGGTGAGCATTTGCTAAGAATGAGAGCCCGGTGAAAAGATCCTCATGACTGCTAGACAGTGGGTGCTACTCCTTAATGAGTAATTTTTTCTCTTGTAGTTTTTCAGGTAACCCAGGCTTCCCAAATCAATGTGCTGAAGCTTTGTCCTTGTATCCATTTTAAGGAACCAAAGACAATAATGGCACATGAGGTAATATACTTTGGAATAGGGGCACACAAGGTTGTCCACTCAAACAACATGGAACTCACTGGAAATTTCAGTTCTTGCTACAGATGCCTTAGGATCAGCCCCAAAGGCATAGGATGCTATTCAATCATGTTATCTAATTAAGGGGCCCTTACATCAGGTTTCCTGTCTGTTTCATCCCATCCTCAAACATACTTTAAACTCCTCACCACCAGTGAACCAAAGCAAGGTTTCCGGAGTGTGTACTCAGAACTACTACACGTTTTTAGTCTGGTGCCTTGTTCATGAATCCCTAGTTCCATCCCCAAGTCCTCCAGCCATCCAATCTATAATTGTAAGGGCTTATTTTGCATAGGATTTGGAGGTAAAAGTGGGGAGGCTGGGTGCAACTCACTCTGTGTCGGTTAACTGCAGATCTATCCAGTGATGGAGAAGAAGAGCCGAATGCGCCTGGCTCTCATCATTTGCAATAGAACATTCGATTATCTTTCTGAGCGAGTAGGCTGTGAAAAGGACATTTCGGGGATGCGAGATCTGCTGGAGAACCTTGGATATTCAGTGGTTATAAAGGAAAATCTCACCGCTCAGGTAATGGCCCCAGAGAGTGGGATGAGTTGGGATGAGTGTCCCTCCTTTCATCTCCTTCCTGGACTTCTTCCTTGGCGGCTGTCAGAACGGAGCGCATGTTACAGAAACTGCATTTCTCTAGAACGGGCATCCTGCACCCCAGCCTCTCCCAACGTACACTCTGAAGGCCAAGACCTAGATGGCAGTAGTTCACTAAACAGGCTGGCTCTTGCTAATGCTCTCAGTTTTGGAGACACCCATCACTTGATAGTCTATGTGAGACACGACTCTGAGGCCTTTATAATTTCAGTATCATGTGTGTGAATGTGAAGCCAAGTAGGCGGTTAAAAAACAAAACAAAACAAGTTTTGTACATATACATACACAGAAGTTGTGATTCTGGCTTCGTCCAAAAAAAATACCACGGGAGGCTTTAGACAAACCATTTTAAACCTAGCAAGGAATCTGTTCACGTCTCTATGTCAGTGGAAACAGTCCCTCCGTCTCTGTCTCTGTCTCACTCTTTGTTTAATGAAACCTCAGGGCAATTGCAGCCTGTAACACGGTTGTGAAAAGCAAAGCCTTTGGCAGGAGACCCATCACCTCACGTGTCCCTCCCTGTACTCCACCTCCTAGCATCTCCCTCAGTCTAAGGATCTACTGAACACCACCGGGCTACACGCTGTATGAAAAAACCCTGCTTTTCCATTCCATGCATCCAGCTTTCTGGCTGTATGTCAGAACATAATTTCTCGTACAATTCCACTCTGTCCAAATCGTCTGATCACTCCATTTCTGCTGTCTCTCTCTCCCTCTTGAGTGTGTGTGTGTAAAGTCCATGTACCGTGTGAGCACAAAGTAGACACAGACAGCTCCCAGGTGGTAAGTCTGGAAACTCTTTCAGGAAATGAAGGTCGAGCTGAAGCACTTTGCCGCCCGCCCAGAGCACCGCTTCTCAGACAGCACGTTCCTGGTGTTGATGTCACACGGCATCCTGGACGGGATCTGTGGGACAAAGCACAGGGAGGAAGAGCCAGATATCCTTCAAGACGACACCATCTTCCAGATTTTCAACAACCGCAACTGTAGGAACCTAAAAGACAAACCGAAGGTCATCATCATGCAGGCCTGCCGAGGCAGTGAGTGGGAGCTGGGCGACGCAGGGGGTGGCCATCCACTTTTTTCTGTGATTAGCCTGGTGTCCAGCCTTCGCCTTCCCAGGGCTGAGGCAGAGAAACCACGCTGGAGAACGGCACTTTGGCCTGCTCCAGAAAGATACGAAGCCCGTATCGTTGCTGAACAAGTGTTAAGTACGCTAGAATAACAGCACGTGTCCCGATCATCTGGGACTAGGTTCTACTGAACTTAAGTGGCCTCTGTGTAGTTCCCAGTCAGTGAGGCCGTTTTTCTATCAGGAAGATACTGGCATTTTTAATAAATTCCAGATGGAAATGTATTGAAGTAAAGGTATAAGGGTTAAGAGACATTTTGTGTGTCTGTGTCTGTAACATCTTTTGTAAGACAAGGGTGTCTCTCCCAGAAGGCAACGGGGCTGTCTGGGTGACAGATGTGGGAGAAGCCTGTGCATGGCCGGAAAACCAGCCCTCAGCACCGTACATCTTCAGTGATGCCGTACAAAAGACCCATGTGGAGAAGGACTTCATCGCTTTCAAATCTTCGACTCCACGTAAGTGACTTCAGACAGAAGCTTCTCGATCTCCTGTTAGTTTCCAGATCACAGGCCTGGCTGTGATCCTATGTGATTGCTGATTGAAAAACATCTCTTCCTTCATGATATATTTTAGGCAGAGAATAGATTTAAAATATGGAGGTTTTTATAACTAGAAAGCTAGAAGTCTTCATTTTGGAGGAAACATTCAAAATAAACCGGAGTTTTATGAGGATCCAGTGTTACAATAGTCTAACTATAAATCAGAGTTGTTTTTGTTTGTTCAGACAGCAATGGCACATGATTTGGTCTACCTCATCACCTGCTAGCAATTAAACAGGTAATCAGTAAAACTGTAGTACTTTCTTCACACATTCCAGAACCTCTTACATTATTATTTGACTCTAATCTAAAAAAATTAGTTAATATTCAAATGCCTGACTTCAGCATCATGCAGCCAAGACTGAAAATCCTCCTTTGGCAGCAAAGACAAAGTAGGAGATAGAAACACAAGATATACCGAGCTGATCGTGGTCAAACCTGCAGAAAATCTATTTAACAGTCACCCATGACATTGGGGTGATTTAGAGAACCAGGGCACTTTCAAGAATCTTGTTTACAAAGCCACAGTTATAAGTCCTCTACTGCAGTGATTACAAACTGTGATGTGCACAGACATCCCTTTGGAACGATATTACAGGCAGGGTTCTGATTCAGTGGGTCTGGGCGGGTGGCGAGATGGTGCCTTTCAAAACACCCTGTGGTGAGGCTAGTGCTGTCCGCCCATGGCCACACATGAGCAGCAAGGGACTGGAGGACCCTCTGAGTGTCATCTGACAGGAAAAGGCTATGCAGGGAACACCCACTCGGTACCTGGAACAGTCATACTTCTCTTTGTTTTACATACTGGAGTTTAAATAAAACTTTATTTGAAAGAAGAGCTCTATACTTTTGGCAATTAAAGGAAGTTAAGAAGGCATATATGGGCTGGTATGTATCTAAGAGACTCTTTAACTTACTTAAGGAAATGCGGTCTAACATGTAAAGTTCTTGCTTTCATTTTTGCACACGTAACGACCCGCTAAGGTGGAGTGAGCACAGGGTGTAGGATCCACAAGTGAAGCAGATGTGCTTACTGAACCTCATGGAGCATATGGTCGGAGCAGAGAGGCAGAGGTTAACTCAGGGGAAAATATACACCCACGTCTCACAAGTAGATACTGACTGTCTCTTGACTGTGCTAGGTGCTTTGAGGAAAAACGTGTTGAAAGATGAAGGAGTTAACTATGTCAAGGGTAAGCGAGGAACATTCCAGACAGAAAAAGCACAGAGGACCTGGGAAAGAAAGGAGCCTGGAAAACTGGGCCAGTATATCTGGAGCACAGAGCTGGGGCTCAGTGCTGAGAGGGAGGTTGGAGAGGTCAGGAGGGGTCATGCGATTTGGGGCCTCATAGGTTCGGGAAGGATTTGATCTTTTCTGTTTACATACTTTATTACTAATATTACTTTATACTAATAGTAATAGGAAGTTTTGGTGAAACTTAAGCAATGAAATGGTAAGATTATCATTTTTATTTATTTTTTTTAATTTTTTTTAATGTTTATTTATTTCTGAGACAGAGAGAGACAGAGCACGAGTGAGGCAGGGACAGAGAGTGAGGGAGACACAGAATCCGAAACAGGCTCCAGGCTCTGAGCTGTCAGCACAGAACCCGATGCCGGGCTTGAACTCATGAACGGTGAGATCGTGACCTGAGCCGAAGTCAGATGCTTAACCGACTAAGCCACCCAGGCGCCCAAAGATTATCATTTTTATATAACTACTCCGGGGATTCTGTGGGGAATGGATTACAGTACAACAGGAAATACAGGAGGCGGGTTAAAACGCTACTGCAGGGTTACTGGCCACAGCTATTAATGGCAGTCTCGGGAAGACACAGCTGTTGAATCCAGAAGGAATTAGTGTATAAAATGTCTAGGACCCAGTGTTGGGAGGATGTGGCAGGTGAGTAAGAAGGGATGACACAGAGGACTCAAGGGATGGTCATGGCGTGTTCATTAAAACGGGAATCCTGCCAGAAAGTGTGAGATGCCTTTGGCATATTTCCAGATGAAACAGAGAGAGTTACAAAGCTGTGTACCTCAGAAAAGAGAATGGCACCAGGATTCGGGAGGTGGTGGCTGAGAATTATATCTCATAGTCTAAAAATGGATGAAATTATACAGGAGCAGAGAACAGATGGAGACGAGATCCCAAAGCTGAGGCTTGTGGATGGCAGAGGTCAAGCTGGGAGGCAGAGTATTTGCAAGTTGGGCTCAGGAAGTTTCCTATCAGGGCATAAGAAAGAAAAGTAAGGGTATGTATGTGTGGTCAGTGTGACCAAGAAAGCCTCCACTGGACTTATGGCCAGTTTCTGATTTGAATGAGAGAGATCAGGTGAAACCCAGCGAGTGACCATGAGATTAAATGACGTGGAGGCCATGGATGGCCTTGGGGAAAGTGACTTGGTAAAGTCAGGGTGGTGGGGGAGACAGCAGACGGGTGAGCAGGCTAGGGCTTGAGGATGTGAAGACGGTGGGGAGAGACAAACCTGAGGAATGCAACCATTAAAAGGAGGAAGGAACAGGAAGGTAGCTGCAGATAAAGTGACCATTAGACTATTAGCTTTTTGACGATGGGAGAGATTTGATCACATTGCAATGGTCACGAAAAGTGGTAGCTCAAGAGATGTTCACAATAAAAAACGAGCAAAATATTACAGGAGAAAACAGAACAGACAAAGAGGAGGTCCATAATGGCACGACAGGAATTAGTTTCTTTTCCACTACTTGCAGTCCGAGGCAGGTAACTTTGGCTCTAAGAGCATGAACAGGGTTGATGACTGAGAGTCTATGACGGTTTTCTCTGCGCCTCCTGGGGACACTGGAGGTCCCAGCTTTGCCTTTCTCTCTCCTCCAAAGCACTAAAATCAAACTATGCCCAAAAGCTCTGACTCTAAGAGTCTTCCACACACAACACAAAGGCCACATCTCCCAGTATTTTAATACCTTTTATTTGCAGATAACGTTTCCTGGAGACTGAACACAGATGGCTCTGTCTTCATTTCCCATCTTATCCGCTACTTCAAAATGTATTCTTGTTGTCATCATTTGGAGGAGATTTTCCGAAAGGTACAGGTCTTCTGTTTTTTTCCATGTCATGACTGGGCAACCATTCTCAATTTTTTTTGGTGGGTGGGTGGGTGGGGAATCCTGAAAGCTCTTAGGCCATCTTGGCATTCCTTCCTGTACTCCACATTTGTTTAAAGAGGAGGTTTTGGGGAAATATTGCACGGAACCAGTGTGAGTTTCTCTGATTCTGATGGCCTTGTTTATTCAGAAAATGCTTGAGGATACTCTATCATGCATGGATGTACTATAGCCAAGGAAAAGCTAAACGTTTCTTCTGTGTATACCCCCCTGGCCACAGCCTTAAAACATACCACAAATTCTGTGACTCCTGAGAGACAAGTCCAGATTTCCCTTTTAGGAAGTATCTAAAGATTTTCTTTCCTGCCTTAGGTTCAATATTCATTCGAGACTCCAAATATAATTACCCAGATGCCCACGATTGAGAGACTCTCCATGACACGATATTTCTACCTCTTCCCTGGGAATTAAAACTCATACACAGCATCTCAGGTAAATGCTTCCAAGAAGTGGACTTGGGAGCTCCCTGCTCAGAGCCTGTGTGTCAAATACAGACATAATGGAGGACAGTGACAGGGTGTAGCTGCCTAGTACTGTCCTGTCCCCATGTTCTTTTTTTTTTTCAACATAATTCTTAATTTTTTTTAAATTTACATCCAAATTAGTTAGCATATAGTGCAACCATGATTTCAAGAGTAGATTCCTTAATGCCCCCTTACCCATTTAGCCCATCCCCCCTCCCACACCCCCTCCGGTAACCCTCTGTTTGTTCATCATATTTAAGAGTCTCTTATGCTTTGTCCCCCTCCCTGTTTTTATATTATTTTTGCTTCCTTTCCCTTCTGTTCATCTGTTTTGTCTCTTAAAGTCCTCATATGAGTGAAGTCATATGATACTTGTCTTTCTCGGACTGACCAATGTCACTTAGCATAATACCCTCCAGTTCCATCCCATGTAGTTGCAAATGGCAAGATTTCATGTTTTTTGATTGCCAAGTAATACTCCATTGTATACATATACACCACATCTTCTTTATCCATTCATCCACCGATGGATATCTGGGCTCTTTCCATACTTTGGCTATTGTCGACAGTGCTACTATAAACATGGGGGTGCACGTGTCCCTTCGAAACAGCACACCTGTATCCCTTGGATAAATGCCTAGTAGCGCAATTGCTGGGTCATAGGGTAGTTCTATTTTTAATTTTTTGAGGAACCTCCATACTGTTTTCCAGAGTGGCTGCACCAGCTTGCATTCCCATCGTCCCCATGTTCTTAATGACCCTTGGGAAAACCCTGGTTTCATATGAAATTATAAGAAATTATAAGTCTAATGTTTCCCTCCAGTCTTAATGTCTCTCAAGGACCTACCTAGTGAGTGGAAGATATTTAGATCCGAAGCTTGCACAAAAAAACTGGATGTTCATGTACAGCTGGCGTGAGGCGTCCTCCCAGAGAAGTCAGTTTGGCTGAGTTTCATTCCTCCTGTGTTTGTGATGAGGACTGCCTGTACCACAGTGTCAGCTGGAGGCTGCTGGGTCTGCACCGAGGCAATGAGACCCTAGTGCGGACCTCCCCTTCTGGGGGTGACAGGCCCATAGCCCTTTTGTGAAGGCACAACTCATGGTAGGCATCAGTTCTGTTTATACCTTACCTCCTATAACCCCTTTCCTTATGTTTCCTTCTCTCTACTTTTCCAGGGAAACTGGGCCATTATGTACTCGACGAATCTACTACTTTAAAAGGGCAATGTCTGCTCGTGACTATTTTTATACGAAACTTCCCAAATGCCCACCTTCAACCAAGGCCAAGTGAAAATCAATGTCATATTGTTGCTGAGTTAGTACTTACTACATTTTTAAAAAATTATGTTTGTTTTCTCACGTTATTGTAAGGGTAAAACATTTTCATTGCAAAACAAAGTTTAAGTATAGAAAAACATTTAAAAAATATTTAATGACTAAGTGATTACATTAATAGGTGTCCTGGTATTAGGCAAGGATCATATTCTCGGGATAAACTCTTCTCTGTTATAAAGGATCATTCACGTACTCTCCATTTGGAAGACTATTACTAACATTTGACTTGGGACATTTACATTATAGACTGAATTCTCATTTATTTTGACTCATTTCTAACTTGGCCATAGGATATTTTGATAATATTTTTTAATGAACTACAAGTAGTATTTTTTTTTTGATTCCTAGAATGTGAAAAATCTTTGTCCCTGAGTTCACTTATGAGTTCTCCTAAAAACATATACAAAGGCCAGTGTGAATTTATTTCTTAGTAGTATGTTTTTATTATCAAAATGTTGATTTTTTTAAAAAAAGTACCCATATGTATCTGCATCTGTATACTCATTAACTTTCAAACTATAGATGAAAGCCAATGTGTATAATCAGTAAAAAAAAAAAAAAACAAAAAAACAAAAAAACAAAAAAAAACTTTATTTTGTTTGAATCTTGAGGACATGGAGATTATGTAAAAATATCCCTTTAGAACTGAAAGTGACAAAGAGGGAAGTGAAAATCAAGTTCCATGAAATGATTTATGTTCTCTCTCTTCCATCCTGTGGTCTTACTTCCTCTCTCTCTACATACACAAACTCACAGATGAATTTAGAAAGCTAACTGTGTAAGATACTCTAGGACCTGCACTTGTGTTGATTCAAAATTACCATCTAGGATTAAAGGGAGATGTGAAGCATCAGTAATATACATAGCCTAAGCTTAAGAGGGTGGGGGAAGGCGATCAAGGGCTGACTGGGGGCTGGGTAGAGTCTCCTTCCTGTCCCTTTACACTCAGCCCCTTATATTCTAAAGGTCACATCTCCAGCTGTTGGAGCTACAGCTCTTAAGGTCAACAAAAGTGCAGCCTAGTCAGCAAGAAAGAGGAAGAACCAGCAGACACAGGCCCCCTCCCTTTCAGGAAGTCTTCTCTTCCTATAAACCAAGAACCACCACTGGGTCCAAAGTAACTCACAGCTGCATAGAAGTTGAGAAATGAAGTATTTATTCCATGTGTCAAATTCCTAGCAAAAAAAACCCATGGGAGTTTCTATTAAGAAATGGGGGAAAGCAGATATTGGGTCCCTTTGACTGTCTCTGCCAGAGATTGCTTCCACATTTGATGGCTGCCTAATACTGAATTAAAAAAAATTTTTTTTAATGTTTATTTTTGAGAGAGGGAGTGAGACAGTGTGAGTGGGGGAGGGCCAGAGAGAGGGAGACACAGAATCCGAAGCAGGCTCCAGGCTCTGAGCTGTCAGCACAGAGCCCGACGCGGGGCTCAAACCACAAACCATGAGAACATGACCTGAGCCGAAGTCGGACGCCCAACTGACTGAGCCACCCAGGCGCCCCTGCCTAATATTGAATTTAATGGATGTATGAGAATGTATTTTACTAAGTTCAGTAATTTCCAAATGTGTTATCTTATGCAATTTTATAATAAAAGTTTCCTCCTAAATATATCTCTAAGTTGCTCTCTGATAATACTATTGGAATAAACTCTCAGAACTAAAATGACAGGGTCAAAAGCATTAAAATTCAAATTTTCTATGTAGGGTAGAGCTCAAAAAATTGTCTGAATGTGCACTCCCCCTGAGCTGAATGCACGATGGCTCATTTTCCTATATCTGCACCAGCACGATGTGTATTCTCTCTTGTTAATTTCTCAGGCCCAAAATCAAAATTATTCTGATGTTTGTTTGCTTTCTAAACCAGCTAAGCATCTCATCCCACGCTTATAGGTCACTGCAAACAAGTTAAATGTTAACTGGTGCTTCCTCTTGTCCACCAGGTCTATGGTGGGTCTTGCAGAGACTCACAGGAACCACTAACTGGGCCACCTCTCTGGCTTCCAGCCCAGCCGGGACTGTGCCTCTCACCTGACAGGCACATTCTTATCTCAGAATCTGCTAACCCCTTTGCCTAAACCAATCGTCCCTTGCACCCCATAACTGCATGACTTACTACTGCCCTTCCTGGGGTTTCCACTAAATTAAGACCTTATCAGTGTCCTCACTTGTCTAAATGACCCAGCCAGCCTTCCCCTGCCCCTGATACTCCCAACATCCTCACCCTTCTTGATTTTTCCACAGTACTGATTACTTATGACACACTACGTAATTTGTCTACTATTTATATGTTCATCTCACTCCATGAGAATATAAGCACCGTGAGGGTGGTGACTCTGTTTCCTTTGTGACAGTATTCACAGAATTTAGAGCCGTGCCTGGTGCAGAGCAGACATTCAAGTTTCAACTAGATGAATGAATCCATCTAAAATCATCATGATGTGGACCTACGGAGATAAAATATACAGTATGTTTTTCCAAATGGCTTCGCAATACAACCTTTTTTCTCGGTGATACAAAACTTAGGTTTTGGTTTAATTGGGGATTAGTTTTTTTCATATTTTATTAAACCTAGTCCTTTTTTTCTAGATTCTTCTTTGGGAACATCTATTATTTGTGTGGTAAAAATTCATAATGCATTCCTTCCTTCACAATCAAACATCTTACCTTCCATAAACAGTGTCTGTATGATTGTTCTCTGCCTGATTTAATAGGAGCTGTTGAGAATGTCACGGTGAAAAAGAAGTATTTACTACATACACGGAGCTTATGTAAATAGATATCTAAAACACACTGCTATGTCTGAATATTTGTGTCCCTACAACATTCATATGTTGGAATCTTCTTTAAAGAATGTTTGTTTGTTTGTTTGTTTGTTTGTTTGTTTGTTTACTGAGAGAGAGTTGCAGAGACAGAGGGAGTGAGAGAATTCCAAGCAGGCTGCATGCTGTGAGTGCAGAGCTCAATACAGGACTCAATCTCACCACCCTGAGATCATGACCTGAGCCAAAATCAGGAGTTGGACGCTTAACTGACAGAGCCACCGAGGTGCCCCCATATGTTGAAATCTTAACGCCCAGTGTGATGGTATGAGAAGGTCCTTGGGAGGTGTTTAAGGTCAGGGGGTGGGGCCCTCATGAATGGGATTAGTGCCTTATAAAAGAGGCTCCAGAGAGCTCCCCGGCCCCTTCCCACACCTGAAGACTCAAGGAGACTTCTGTTGGGGCTCCACCTGAATGTGCCGGCATCCCGATCTCAGACTTCCAAGTAGATTTCTGCTGTTTAGAAGCCACCCAGGCTGTGCTATTTTACTCAAGCAGCCCAAACGGACCAAAACACATGCCATGTTTTACAGTGAACTAAGAATGTTAGTACAGCCCTGTTCCCCTTTCTAGAACCATTGTGTCGACGGCTGGAATTTCCAAGCACACACTTGTCCTTGCCAGAACCTCACTTTGCGTGTTAATTACCTTCTGCTTCTCCTTCGATACCAAATCAATCACCGATGCTGCCAATTCTACCTCCTCATCACCAAATCCATTCTGTTCTCCCCATACCCTCTCATCAATTCCCATCAAATAACCTGTACCTGTCATCTGAAATAGTGCATAGACTCATCCCTGGTCAACATAAATCCACATGAGTCTTCCAAAAAGTAAGCAGACCTCCATTGGAGAGACACTGCTCAGAAAGCAGTGTCAGTCATCAGCTTGCTGTTTCCTTATCTTCTGCAGGACAGGACGCACACATGTTCTCACAGTTCACAAACTCTGTTGTGTCCTTATTCCCCTCAACCTTTCCATCCAGAAGCCCATTTCCACTGAACTACCTGAGCCGTGTCAGGCGCCATGTACCTGTACACGTTCTACGTGCCTTTATGTGCACTCATTTTTCCTTCCTGGATCGACCACATACCCCACGTCCAAAACACTCGCAACTGTCTAAACCCTGATTATTCCTCGTAATAGTAGTGTTAATAATAATGATAATAATAATACTGAACAAAAACAGCAATAACAGTGGCAATATGAGCAAACATGAGAAGAAATATTCATCTGAATGTTTTTATTTATGCTAAGAACTTGGTAAAACATTCTTATAAACATTTTCTCACTGAAGATTCAGCTCAGGTACCAGCTGCTCCAAGAAATTTTCTTTCATAATTTTTTCCCAACTACTGGGTACTCTTCCACCATGCAGTCACATGTTTTGAGAGACAGTATTTGTCAGACAGGGTCCACGCAAGACCAAAAGACATAACTCCACATGGATAAAGAGATTACACTTAACATAGAGATTTTTAAGTACAGTGTTCAAAGTCTGAAAACGAGGAAACGGGATACCAAGGGACCACGAAGGTGGCATCTGCAGGAAGCATCTACCAGTCAGCTCTAAGACTGAGGGGTGTTGACGGAAGGCACCGAAGTTATCAAAACCAAAATGCTGCCTAATCAGGATGTGGACATCTGATGAGGGACTTGGTGGGGTAGCCATTGGTGTGTGAAAGCCTGGACATGGGAGTCCCACGAGGCAGAATCGAGACCTTTGCAGAAAGGACCCCACCAACTGCCTTCAGGGGGTGGGACGAGGCAGGTTCTGGGAGTAATGGGACAATCCCTAACCTGAAACTAAGGGAAGGGTCACTGCTGACAGGAATCAAGAAACAGGTAAATTCTTCTCTTGTCCTTATGTTTTCTTACCTCTTTCTTCGCTCCTTATTGGCAGAACCTAATGGGAGGTAGGCTGACCAAAGTAAACTGGAATTTGTAGAATTCCAGCCCCAGTATCATAGAGTATCATGCCTGGTGCTGTCCTCTGTAGCCTGTTAAGTTTATTTTGCTCCTCTCTCTCTCTTTTTTTTTAAATTTTTTAATGTTTATTTATTTTTGAGAGAGAGAGAGAGACAGAGTGTGAATGGGAGAAGGGGAGAGAGAGGGAGGCAGAGAATCCGAAGCAGGCTCCAGGCTTTGAGCTGTTAGCACAGAGCCTGAAGCGGGGCTCAAACTCGCAAGTGGTGAGATCATGACCTGAGCCAAAGTCAGACGCTCAACCGAATGAGCTACCCCGATGCCCCTTGCTCCTCTTTTCTTGATGCTACAGTAGTATTCCCATCACCACCACCACCACCACCACAACAACAAAATAATAAAGAGAAAAGTGGTTCATATCAGTATGACCCAGGAGTTGTAAAAGCTGAGGGAGAAACTCTGGCTGGACCTGACTCTTTTTGCTAGCCAAGCATGTGAGTGGTAGCGTTCCTGAGCTGGAAGGTGGTTGGGTCCTTTGCTGACCTTCTGTGTTTAAAAAGAACATAGCTGCTGCTTCCAAATTTCATGAAAAATATCCCATGTGCTGGAAGCTAACTGAAAATTTGCATGGAAGGAAATTCTGAGAAACTTAACTCTAGCTTAGCTATGTTGACACAATAAAAAACTAAAAATGGGACCTGCATATAGTATAGTATAAATATGTAGTATATATGCTTATAATATGATTCATTGAGTTTCTCTTCCCTTCTGCATTCTTTTCCTAGATGCTATCATTAAATTTCATGATATATAATATCATCTATATGTAGAAATGTTCTCACTGTATATACTCAACATATTGGTCTTCTAAGTTTCACATTAATATTTAACTAATTACCAACTCACCATCTCCCTTGGAGCATAATTCCAAAATTGAATTTGCATACATTACAGGAATACCTCTGAGACACTGTGGCTTCAGTTCCAGATCATTTAAATAAAGCAAATATTGCAATAAAGCAAATATCACAATAAAGTCAATAAAATGAATTTTTGGTCTCCTTGTACATACAAAAATTATGTTTATGCTATACTATAGTCTATTAAGTGTGCAGTAGCATTATGTCTAAAAAATGCAATGTGTATACCTTAATTAAAACATACTTTATTGCTACAAAATGCTGACCACCATTGGAGCTTTTAGTGAGTCAGAATCACTGATCACAGATCACTGTAACAAATATGATAATGAAAATTTTGAAAAGTTATAAGAATCACCAAAAGGTGACATGGTGACACGAGAGACATCGAGTCAGCAAATGCTCTCGGAAAAATGGTGCCAGGAGATTTTCTCTATGTGAGGTTGCCACAAGCCTTCAGTTTGTTTAAAAAAAAAAATGTATCGCCCCCCTCATCCCCCTCAGTCTACTCCTTAATTTATTCTTCTATTTTATGCTTCTAGTAAATAATACATATAATAGATACAGAAAGTGGAGACTTACCCTTGTTACCTTTCTCTCCTGTGAACTCCACTTAAATCGGTCACTTGTATCTGTTGACTCAAGTTTATCAATTTCTCAACAGCCTGTGCTTTCAGCCCACCTGAACTACCCCCAGTGTCTCTTAATGTCCTTAAATTATGCAAATTCTCCTTTATTGTCAGGGGAAACAGTGGGGGATAGAAAGAATAGATTTGGTGATTATGACACTAATCAAATTAGATGGCTCAGCTAATGGCATTCTGTGATGGGGATTTTCTGTAAGGCTGAGAATATTCAATCTGCTATAGAAGACAGGAAAACAAATAGGATGGGTGTAGTTCATAAGAAATATTAAGCACAGACAGTAATATGCCAGAAATTAAACATATGAGTTATAGGTAAAACTCACAGGAGGGGATTAGTGTATGTAATGAATAAGAAATAGCTTGTACGATACAGAATTCATATGATTTAATATAGATAGTAAGTGAATAATATGTAAGAGATGCCCAAGATAGAAAAAATAGAAGAAGCAATAGAAGAAAAATATGCTGCTTAAAGATACAAAGGGATGGACAGAGCCACATCGTGATCATGCCGCCTTTAGACAAGGACTTTTCCACTTCGAAGTTGACCACCACTTTTCCACTTCGAAGTTGGCCATTGGGTTTGTTGACACCCAACAGAGTTCCATTCTGATCCCACATAAGCTCTACTCAAGAAACACAAATATGACCAGAGGCTGCTCAACAGGCCAACTCTTGCACCAAGAACACTTGCCCTACAACTCTTGGGTAGAGTAGGGGCACGCCATAGATGGAAAGATTGTCCTCCGTGGTCCCCCCTCATTCTGACCTCAACTCTGGTTCTTGGGGCCAAACCATCCGTCGTGAAGGCTGACGCAGCAAGAGGGGCAGAGTTTGTGAACAATGTCACCACCAGGACTCAGGGAGTTCTTTTACCCTCTTCTTGCTCTAGCTAAGTGTATTAACTTATTTCATTCTTGCTTCTTGCTCAGTATTTTAATTAGTTTAATAAGCCATAGTGTTTGGTCATTTTAATTTGGCCTGAAAGCCTTGTTGTTTTCTGACCTCTGGGACAGTGTGTTAATTAGTGTACCGGACAGCTACCACTGCATTAAGGGAAGCCCACACATAACAAATCCTCAGCTAATGGAGTTGCCCTTTGTCTTGGAAGAAGACATTGGAAGGAGGCAAATGCTTCTCAGCACAATGCCAAGGATGTTATTTACAAAATCAGGTTAAAGTCAAATTAATAAGATAAATTTATACAATCTATGAGACTAAACCATGTATTCTTGGGAGAAAATTTAATACACTTGGATTGAATTAAGCGTGTATTTTTGCCCTTAAGTAACTGGAGAGGAAATCCATCTTTAACCTTTACTGTTAGAGAGAATGAAGAAAATTCCCCATCTCAAGAGAATGGAGCCGCTGGTGTTTATCAGAGTTAGCAGAAGAAAGCCTCCACTGATATCAGTCCATGTGAGCCACCAGACTTTGAAAGACTGGTAACAGGAAAGACTTTCCTCCTTTCCAAGGAGGAAAACGGGAGCCCAGGACTCACTGGAGAGTTTAAGTTCCTGAAGGAAGGCAAGTCGAAAAAATGCTGCCATTAAAAGGGGTCTTTTGAACGAAGAATTGGAGTTTGAAGATAAGGAGAAAATATGTAAGTACCCGACATTTCCATAGAACACACATGGGAATTCCTAAACTAGTGCACACAGGCACACACACGTAGGTGCACACACACACATGCACGCAGACACACACAGGTACATACACGCACGCGCACGTACACACACACACAGGTGCATGCACGTAGTAGGCACATACAGAGGTGCACCCACACACATGCAGGCACATATACAGGTGCACACACGCACATACACGTACACATAGGTGCACACGCACACATGCGCACACATAGGTGCATGCATGCACACAAGCACACAAAGGTGCACGCACACACACACACATGCACACACACAAACAGGTTCATGCATGCACACACATGCACTCACACACCCGGAGATGCTAGGGAAGGAAGGCACACCCCTCTCACCTCCCACTCGGTCGTGATTTGTCCAGGCTTTCAGTCTAGGAACCATTTAATCCTCTCCTGGAACTCAGTGTAATTTTGGCCTGACGTGACAATTTTCAGGAAAAACACACTCCTATTTTCTAATAACCTTAGAATTGGAAAAGGAGGGCTTTGACCTTCTTCCCTATCTGAAGAAAACGACAGAAGAGAAGGTGCCCCCTGAGCATGAGAAACCTAGAGACTCATATTTCATCAGGCAGGAGGCAATAAGCTCATAGGCCAGCAAGTGACAGGACGGAGAGGCTGGCTAAGCTCAACTGCTATTAGAGGCCGTGTCTCCTGGTGGCATTAGATCCCCGCTCCCACCCCTGCCTTTGATCAGTTCTTCAGCAATAGCTTCGATGACCTTAGATTAAATGCAAAATCTTCAACAGGCACTCCTGATGCCTCTAACTCCATTTGATACCATTAGTGTTCTCTGAACCGCACTCTGCCAAGCGACTGCTCACCTCAGGGCCTTCACACACTCCCATGTAGTTCCCTCTGCTTGAAATAACCCTTCACAGTCTATAGGGCTAATGTCCATGCCTCTGTCAGCCATCATCTTGAGAGGTACTTCTTCACAGAGGCTTCTCTGACCCATGATCGAAACTAGATACCCTGTTATCTACTTGCATTAAAATTAGTGATTTGCTTTTTCCTTCAGTGAAATTGTCATGATTGGTAATGATGCACTTTCCAGTGTGGCTGGAATCCGCTCTATTGGAGTGAGGACCAGGCCCCCCTTATTCCCATATGCACAGCACCTACATGAAACAGAACTCATGCTCACAAATATTTACAAGATGAGAAACATCCCCAACTCATATATATGTTCCCCCAAATTATGCAGATTCACCAATATGAGATAGACTGGAGATTATTCTAGTTGGGAGGGAAATACAATCATGTATAGATAAGAGCTTAAATATCATTTTTGACTCAAGTTCCACGTGTTTTATCTTCATGCCAGAAGATGAGAAACATTAGGCACGTGGTCCTCATGATTCTTTTAAGATTGTTACATATTGATAAGGATTCCAACAACAAAAAGAGCTGTGATTTGAGAGATTCGTTCCACTTCTTTTCAATTCTATATGAACAAAAGAAAATCTTCTGAACAAAGAGATGTGCAAATACCTTCAGGATGGATTCCCCAATGCAAAGCTTGAAACATTGAGTTTCCACTCAGATCACTGGATGAACCTTGAGACCCACCCTGCACCAGCAGAAGACATGCTGATAACATGTGGAAATTCTCCTGACTTATGATTGACACAGTGAGGTGATCTACGTTATACCCCCATGGAGGGGGTCATCTTAGACATGGAAGCTATAATGTAACCTCATGAAGAACTCAGAAATATTGTCAAGTTCTCATTTCTTCTTCGAGTATAGCAGAGTCAGTTATAAAGATCTCAGCTTCATTATATTGCACTTGTCTTCAGAAATACAACAAATCAACCTATGACCCCAAGTCATGACTCTCAACACTCAACACAAAAACATGTCTTATGTATAAAGTAGGTGTTATTTGTATCTTCGGAAAGAAATCCAGATATCTGCATACCTGAAATTAATATTACACTGAATGTTAACTAACCGGAATTTAAATAAAAACTTGCTAAAAAGGAAAAAAAATGATAAAATATGTATTTATTTTTGCTTCTTTCCAACAGTCAAAATGTTAAACTATATAAATTTTGTCCATTTTGTTAAAGAAAAATCTGGTAGAGAATTTAGTAGCACAAATACATTAATTATGTTAAAAACTTAATTTAATGTGGGTTTCTTTTTTTTCATTTTGGAAGTAAAACTCGAATTTATTTTTTAATTATGGTGAAATACAACATTTTAAACTTGAATTTGTAATCATCAATCTGGTATCTGGGACCTTTTTGGTTTTGTTTCCCAAGATGGCCTTAGAAGACTGCCTATAATGTCTGAAAATCATTGAGGTGTGATATTTCCTTCTGTTCCGCGTCAGAACCCATGGGAAGATGGCAGGAGACATAGCTCAGGCTGGTCCACCCAGGAGGAAATGCTCTAGTCATCTATGATGGCCACGTGGGTTACCTCTCAGAATGGGTAATGTGGATTTCTATTCCTTTCCCAATTCTACTCTTTCCCTAATAATTATGAGACGTCAAGTATCTGTTACTATCTTAAAGAAGCATTACTATTGAACTATGGCTTTTATTCAGAATGCAAAATATACACATTGTTCCAGGTCTGGCAATGGGAATAAAAAAGTAGGGCATATTTTTAAATATAAAAACAGATAAGATAACTTGAACGCAGCAATTACCTCAGCTGCCAATCAGCATGTTTTTATTTTATTTCCTTTTGAGACAATGTTGTTTTCTATATTTGTATGAGAAATATTTAAATTGTAGTTTCTCTAAAGAGGCATTTATTTCAAGAGTACGGTAAGTGCTGATTCTGCAATTATTGCTAATTGGAGAATTTCCAACTTGCTCGCTATGTTGAGAGCCTCATGATTTTGTCATATTCTTTTCTCCTTTATACTTCAAATTTGTGGAATGAAAAATATACTAAACTAAAATTACACTCTCAAATACATTATCCCATAACTAAACTACTTTCTATGCTTTACAGATGGTATGAGCTCGACAGTGACAGTTCTTGCATACTAACGCCTCCTCTAGGCCAATGAGTCAGAATCATGTAAAGGTTATTTGGAGCACTAAATTGTACTCTACTCAAATTAAAAAAAAAAAACTGTTTTCATTTTAAGTATGCATCTACAACATGCATTTGAAAATGAAATCACAATTTTTAAATTTATTTTTACTCTTAATAAATATGTATATATTTAAGTAGTACAACATGATATTCTATTACACATACAAAGAGTTAAATGATTACTACATTCAAGCCAACTGACATATTCATCTTGTCACATAGTTGCCATTTTTTTTTGAATATGTGCTCAGAGCACTTGAAATCTACTTTCTTGAATATAGTGTATTTAACGATAGTCATCATACTCTATATTAGATCTCTAGATTTGTTCATCCTACATAACTGCAAATTTTTATCCTTTGGTCATCAACGCCTCCCCACCCTTGGTAACTACCACTGTAATTTCCACTTCTACATATACAATTTCTTTAGATTTCACATATGAGTGAAATCATGCAATATTTTTCTTTCTGTGTCTGGCTCATTTCATAATGTCCCCCAGTTTCATCCATATTGTCACAAATGTAAGAATCAAACTTTTTAAGGAATACATACATACTTACACACACACACACACACACACACACATACATATACATATATATATCTTTATCCATTCATTCATTGACATATATTTTAGGTTGTTTCCATAGCTTGGCTATTATGAACACAGTTCCCGATGAACATGGGAACACACATATCTCTTAGAGGTACTGATTTTATTTCCTTCAGGTATACACTCAGAAGACAGATTGGTAGATCATATGATAGTTCTATGTTTATTTTTTTGAGAAACCTCCATACTGTTTTCCATAATGGCTGTATCAGTTTGCATTCCCATGGACAATGTACAAGGGTTCTCTTTGCTTTACGTGCTCACCAGCCCTTGCTATCTCTTATTATTTTGAGAACAGCCATTCTAACAAATGTGAGGTGACATCTCACTGATTTTGGTTTCAATTTCCTTGATTATTAATGATATAAGCACCTTTTCATATATCTGTTGGCCATTTGGATGTCTTCTTTGGCAAAGTATCTGGTTCCTCTGTCCATTTTTTAATTGCTTTTTTTTTTTTTTTTTTTTTTTTGCTATTGACTTGACTGAGTTCTTTATATATTTTGGATATGAACCCTTTAATACATATGGAACACAAAAGATCTAAATAGCCAAATAAATCTTGAGAAAGAAGAAAAAGCTGTAGGCATCACATTTCCTGAGAAAAACATGTATTCTGTTATTTGTTGGATGGAATATGTTATAAATGTCTCTTGAATCCATCTGGTCTAATGTGTAGTTTAAGTCCAATGACCCCTTATTGATCTTCTGTATGGATGATCTATCTATTGTTGAAAGTGTTATGGTGAAGTCTCTACTATTATTATATTGCTATCTATTCCCTCTTTAGGTCTATTAATATTTGCTTTGTATATTTGGGTGCTCCTACAATGGGCACATGCATGTTTATAAATGTTATATCCTCTTGAGAGATTGACACCTTTATCATTATATAACGACCTTCTTTGTCTCATATTACAGTCTACTTAAAGTCTAATATCTATATAAATCTAAATCTATATTATCTATCTATCTATCTATCTATCTGTCATCTATCATACTCCCCACCCCCTGCCTGCTTTCTTTTGGTTTCCATTTGTACATTTGTATGGAATATGTTTTCACATCCTTGCACTTTTAGTCAGTGTGTGCCCTTAAGCTGAAGTGACTATCTTATAGGAAGTATGTAACTGAGTCTTGTTTTTCAATCCATTCACCTACTCTACTGTATGTCTTTTGATTAGGGAATTTAATTCATTTACATTTAAAGTAACTATTAATAAATATGGCCTTAGTATTGCTATTTTATTAATTGTTTACTGTCCGTTTTGTAATTCCTTTGTTCCTTTCTTCTCTTGCTATCTTCCTTTAAGATTTCATGATTTTCTGCAGTGGTACGCTTGGATTCCTTTCCCCTTATCTTTTGTGCATCTACTCTAGCTTTTTGACTTGTTGTTACCATGAGACTTACATAAAACACCTTCTGTTTAAGCCAGTAACAACTTAAGTTCAAAAGAATGCTACTCTTCCTCCCAGCATTTTATGTCTTGATGTCACAACTTATCTTTCCCTTTTGGATCCGTTAACAAATTATTGTAGTTGTCATTATTTTTAATACTTTTGCCTCCTGAACTCTACCAGGAAAATCACTTATTGTCATTTCATCAAGATCAGTTTCTGGAGTTTTCACATGTTCTTTTTGGGGGGAACATCTTCTTCTTCTTCATTTTCCTTGACTCTCTGTGCAACATAACAGCCACCCCTCCCTTCTTGACAAACTGGTCTCATATAGGAGATGAAACTTGTCATTCAGCCTGGCTCAAGCTTTTGATACTTTCTCAAACCTTTGGGATTGTCCAAGCTACCTTCTTTGTTCTTAGCGGCTCCCAGTAGTTGAGTACCAAGATGCGTCAGTGTCCCAAGGGAGAGGATCCCAGTCAATACCTGGATCTAGGTTGATTAGAAGCCAGATGCTCAGGCAGCAGCTTTTAAAGTATGCAAATAGGCCTCTACCAGGGAAAAACTGGAAGATGGACACTTTTGTCTGTTCTCTCTGTGCTGAACTCTGGGGGATAGTTGGTTCAGAACTGTTTGTTTGCTCCAGTCCTGTGGGACCAGGGAATTGAAGCTCTTCTATCCACCAGAGGCCGTTAATCAAGAGGTGCTTCCCCTGGGCGGTAGCCACAAAAGCAGGAGCACTAGACACGTGCACAAAGTCCTTCCAGGGAGATTGTTGCTACCTGGAGGAGGCCAGAAGGAAAACAAGGCCAGTGCAGTCACAGGCCTGTCAGGTCTCTGGGGAGGATCTGTCTTGTAGGTGTGTGCTAGCCTAGAAGCCTGACCGTCAGTCAGCAGCTTTTAAACTATGGAAATAGGGCTCTTCCAGAGAAAGATCAGGAGATTAGTGCTTTGGTCACCTCCTTCTGTGCTGAACCTTGGAGGAACTGTTTCTCAGTCTACTACAGTCATGGATGGCTACATAGTCATCCACTACATTCTTAGTCTACTATAGTCTTGCGGTCTCACAGATGCAAGCTTCAGTGTTTCTCAGAGTTGGGTGTTGTGGGGACTATTCTTCAGGTGGAAGTGTTGAACGATAGGTGCTAGATATTAGGTCTAAACCCTTTGCTCCTCATGTTGAAGCTGGGAGTTGTGCGTTCCCTCCTGATGGCACGTGACTGTGCCAGGGGTGAAGTTTATGGCAAGAGTTGGCAAGAGTGCATCTCAGCTTTTCCTGACTGTTTCAATATGGGCGGTGTATTTTCTGGGGTTGTTTGCCAGATGTGTAGGAGTTCCTTGTTTCGTTACTGGACTTCTTTCACAAGAAATTGCTCTGTGTGTAGCTGTAGATTCAGTGTGTCTTGGGAACAGGTGAGTTCATGATCTTCCCATGTTTCCATCCTTAACTAGAACCTCTTGTCTTTGTTTTAAAAAAAAAATTCTTTCTTTCTATGCCCTCAGTGTTTCACACTTAGTAGACACGCAATACATGTTTGTTTAATGAATGAGGTACCAGGGTGGGAGCAGTTAGTTACACACATTTTTATTCCTAGAAGACTATTAATTTTTTTAATATTTATTCATTTTAGACAGAGACAGATAGAGCATGAGCAGGGGAGGGGCAAAGAGAGAGGGAGACCCAGAATCCAAAGCAGGCTCCAGCTCTGAGCTGTCAGCAGAGAGCCCAACACAAGGGCTCGAACTCACGAACCCCGAGATCATGACCTGAGCCGAAGTTGGAAGCTTAACCAACTGAGCCACCCAGACGCTCCCTATTCCTGAAAGACTATTAGGTAAAGGTTTAATTTCTCCATCGTTTTATATGATGAGATTCTACCCCCTCCACAACCCCCACCCCAGCAAAACAATGTGAAGGCTGGTCAACAACAAGAGGAAAACACACCTATAACAATAAATAAGGACACAACAAATTAGAGAGGATGAATGCAGTGTCACTTGCTTGGGAGGTGCTGGAAATTAACAGTAGTTTCTGAATACAGAATGCTATCCTGCCACTTTCTCCTATCTTCTACTTAGACCCACATGTCCCTAGTACAACTCTTCTGCAGGTATCCTGTATAATTGCAGCTTTCCTCTTCTGCTGACATCTTATGACTGTGGTCACATTTACTCCAAGTTCAAAATCTCAAATTACTGCACAGTGGCACCATTCAATAGCTTGCTGCAATGTACATTCTCCACTTTTTTAATGGTTCTGCATCGAGTCGGACTCAATTGAATTTCAGCTTGAGTCTGACTCCTTTCCGACAACTATTTCACAGATAATGCTCTTGCCAGGGTCACCAATTATTCCTAAACTCAAAGGAAAAATTTTTAATTACTTGACTTCTCTCCAGCAAATGTCATGGCTGATTTTTACCCTCCTGTACTTTTTGGATGCTGAGGAACTTCTCTCATGATTTCCCCAAAGGCAGGCCCTTCTTCTACAGCGCCCTTTATATTTGATATTCCCATTTTCTCATTTCTAGGTCTTGTTTTACAAGTTTTACCTGGAATATCTTATTTACTTCTAAGGCTTCAATGGCCATGTCTACAGATATGGGCTCCAAAATCTGTATTTCCTGAGCTCTAGATCCATAAATCCAAGCCTTCATTCAACCTCTCCAGTGGATATGTTTCAAAAGCAACAAGTTCAAATGTGACGTCATCCTATCCCTGAATAGCTAACCTGCCGTACATCTTGATTTCTCAGTTGAAGTTAATAGTACCAGCAACAATGTCAGAAACCGGGTGCCTGGTTGTCTTCTTCCTCTCTCTCAATCCACATCACTTCAGTCTAAATCCCAGGTCTCTCAAAGCTAACCATTATTTCCATTTCCCTTGACACAATTTTCATGAAAGCCAATATTATGTCTCACATGGATGATTTTTTCATATCTCCTTACTGGACTCCTTTGCCTCTATGATATTTTTCCTGCTTTAAATTCTCCTATATTTTCTAGCTGCCCACAGGATAAAATAATACCAGGCTTGATTATAAGATCTACCATCATCTTGAGCTACTGTCTGCCTTGTACACTACGATCTAGTCACAACAAACTCCCTCTACCTCTCATTGTTCCTGCTTTCCCTTAGACATCTACCACAACTCTGAATGTGGTGACCACTTGATGTGCATCTCTGTTCACCCTTTCATTGGATAATTTTTAACAATTATTTTGGTCTTAATATCAATCGATGATATCCTAGTAAAAATCCTTTTCCTATTTTTTTTGAATCATCTATAAGACATTCAGGTACCAAAACCTATAATACCCCCTACCATAGCATTTATGATTCTGCATTTGAAGTGTTGCTTGCTAGTATATATCTCTGTTAAATTTAAAGTATAAGAAATGGGGCGCCTGGGTGGCTCAGTCCATTAAGCACCGGACTTCAGTTCAGGTCATGATCTCACAGTTCGTGGGTAAGAGCCCGGTGTTGGGCTCTGTGCTGACAGCTCAGAGCCTGGAGCCTGCTTCGGATTCTGTGTTTCCCTCTCTCTCTGCCCCCTCTCGGCTCATTCTCTCTCTCTCTCTCTCTCTCTCAAAAATAAATAAATGTTAAAAAATTTTAAAAAATAAAATTAAAATAAAGTATAAGAAAAGGGGCACCTGGATGGCTCAGTTGGTTCAGTGTCCAACTCTTGCTTTCAGCTCAGATGGTGATCTTACAGTTCGTGAGTTCAAGCCCCACATCAAGCTTTGTGCTGACAGCATGGAGCCTCCTTGGAATTCTTTCTTCCTCCTCTCTCTCTCTCTATCCCTTCCCCTCAGGGTGCTTATACATCCACGTTCTCTCTCCAAAGTAAATGAATAAACTTAAAAATTTTTAAGTATAAGAAAGACATTGTCTACCCCCGATTACTAGTATAATGCTAAAATCGAATATAGGTTCCATAAACATTAGTTGAATAAATGGATGCATTAGTAACAACTAAATAAATCAAGTATATTTTATCTAAGTCATACAGAATTAAATATATATACACTATAAAGAAGATAGAGGTACTACCGCCCTTCCCAGAATGTAATGTCCAGTTATTAAATGCTGCTCAACAATGTGCTTATGACATTATGCCATTTCACTTTTCATATAGAAGTATAGTAAAATCTACTCTCTCTTGTGGAAACACTATTTTTGCTTAAAGGTAGCCCTGAAGCAGGGAAAAGCCCTTCTGGGCATTCCCCAAGAAAAGATATACCATAAATTTTAGCACACAGTAAAAATATTAATATATTTTTCTCTTAAGAGAGACAGAAGAATTTATTTTACACATCACAAGCATTTCACTCCAAACATTACATCTGGATGTTTCTTGACTAATCTATTAATCTAGGTTTGATCTTTTCTTTCTTTGGTCATCTAATATTCTTCCTGCCCTTTCTTATCAGAAAATTTGGCTTTGTGTGAGCTCACTCACAGCTAGATCCCCTGATTTGTAGATTATGCCTATTAAAGTAAAAACTAAAAAAAAAAATGTTTATCAAAGATCCAAAAAGACTGATATATCTAAGACCACTGCCACTATCAAATGTCCAATATGTCAGAAATAGAGACCAACGTTGACCCCTTGATACAGCATTAACCTCAGAGGAGAACACCAAGGTACTTGCTGTAATGTTGACCACACTGAATCCCTTCTGTCCTAGAAGGGACAGTGAGGTATCTTGACCAAAGTAAGTATTCTTGGTTAAGTTTACATTTATTTCCTATCAACAAGACAGAAACAAGTATACTATCCAAGAGAATACAGACTCCCGCCTGCCTATGATTCCCATACAATCTATCAATCAAAGAATCAGCTTTAAGGAAAAGGAAGTATGGGGATGGGCATGATACTGATCATGAAATCTACCAGCTGTAACACATACTGAAATACACAAAGCCAATCTGAAAAAAATTATGAGTGCAGCAGAAGCGCCAGTTTGGATATCATACTTCGTAAAAATAGCACACCAATCTCCAGGATGTAGGCTATACCCTAGATCAATATTATTTTATCATGTGAGGTACTGGATAGGTAAAACACAGGAGTCCTGGAATTGTGGCTGGAAATAGAAAGTGGTTCCATTCCCTGACATTCCTAATGAGTCAATTAGTAGAGTTTGTGTTTCTTTGTCTTACAACTCAAGTGTCTTTGGTTCTAGAAGCCTCCAGGGGGGAAATACTTGTCTCAGAGCACCCAGGAAGAATCTCATTATATTTTAGCCATGGTTGTTACCTAGTCATTTTGGGCTCCTTGTGTCCAGAGACTATCAGACAAGGAATGGAGTCCGCTTCCAGGTATGGGTAAATAGCCTTGACCTTCATAAGACAGGACTGAGGCTGTACTGATGGTGGAGGGCAAGGCAAACGCCCCTGGCACCCAAGGGTCTATTGGGGGCATGTCTCAGTACTCCCCTCTTTAACTTAGATGGCATAAAAAAGTATAGCAGCCAGAAACTCAGAAGGATACTGGTTGAACTGAATCTTGGACCCCTTAATGATGTGGGCCTGGGTCATGCCACCAGACAACACTCCCAAACTAGCTGATGCTAGCTGACCGTGAAGGGAAAATAGAAAGGAGAGAAGAAAGAGATGCTGAATTCCAAGGGCAGCCCCTGGCCACTGCCAGCCCCTCCAGCTACCCCCTAGCTGGAGGTAGATTTCCTCCCGCTTTATCTAAGTTTCCTTACAAAAAACAAAACAAAACAAAACACCAACAGATCATTGTGAATCCTGAAGGTGCTGCTCCTATAAGGAACAGACTTATTTTTACAAAGGAAGTATATGTGAAGCGCTCAACAGGTTGTTGTTTTGCATGCCTCAGATCCCCCTCCAAGACAGAGGCAGTGTATCCCCCAAATGCAAAGAATGTTGATTGCTCAAGGCTCCCCTACTAAGCCCATCCCCGTGAATTAACCTACGATGCAGAAAACATCCAAACCAAGAGCATGTCTCCTCCCTGGGTAGAGCCCGCATTCAATTGCTCAATGGGGCCAGGTACAAGGGTACAACCCCTTGACACACTCTGTCCCTAAAGTTTGACCCCAGCTTGGATATGCTCCCCATGACACTGGCAGAGGCTGGTCTCTCGGTCCAGCCCTGTTTTCTTTCTTACTCACAACTCTTGCCATTGAACAATGTTCACCAACAGACTTCTTCCATAAGATGCTTCAGCACAAATAAGGTTAAAAGTATGTATATACTCTAAGGTACCATATCATTAATGAAACAAAAAATGATTCACAAATATTTTTTGTAGCAACATGGAGAATGGCTGGACTTTATGTATTATGCTATATATGGAAGACAAAACACAAATGTAACTTTTGGGAAGATCATCCAATACTTTCAGTAGTGAGGGTAATGATAAAAGAAGAGGAAATAAGCAAAACCCAACCGAATCTGCACAGATTGAATACAATCCACTGGGCCAAAATGACCACTTTCAAGGCCGATGCTATTGGAATACCAGAGATAAACAAGATGAGGTTGACTCATGTATTTAAGTAGGTAGCAATACCTTTTTTTTTCTTTTCAGCTATGTCACAAATTACTTTATGGGCTATAATTATCTGAATATTTCACTTTTTAAAAACATTCAGAGTTTTTAAAGCATATTGTAACCTTACTGCAGTGAAGATTTAAAAATCCAAGATGGTATTTCAAATTGGATGGAAGCAGACTCTAGGTTAGCACAAATATTATTAAAATTACAAATTTAAAGATACCTTAAGTGTCTTACATATTAATTTATTTAGTATCTACCATCTAATTCAAAATAGTTTATGTTTTTAGATCAGAAATGAACTAAAAGCGATGTTTATATGTACATCGACATATAGATATGTGTGTGTGTGTGTGTGTGTATGAAGAAAATAAAAGAAGACAAGAAAATCCTCCAACTATCTGCTAAGCAAATGGCCGTCTAGTGGTTGGATAAGTTACTATGTAATACTGAGTGCAAACTATGTCTCAGAAAACATGCTAAGAGATTTGTATGCATTTCCTATTTCTACAGAATCCCCTATTCCACATTGCAAGATAATTTTTATAATCTCAGTTTCAAATTAAGAAATTGAGGTTTAAGGAAGCTTTATGTAAGGAAGCCTTTCAATGTCACATAGCTGGAAAATGTTTGAATTAGGTCTGACCTAAAGTAAATAAGGTAAATAAGACATGTAATCACGTGGGTAATCAAGCAAAGAGAGTACGAGAAGGCATTAACAGAAGTATAAATGCAATGTAAAGGGAATATGGAAAACAGAGGAATAATATTTTCATTGCCTCTAGATCAATAGTTGAAGGTGCTGGAAACTTTAAACCATTTTGATTGAGAATATGAGCAATCTACCATACAGAAGAGAAACTGCGAACATACGTGTTCACACACATACTGAGTAACATGACGTCCATGTTCACATTCGTGTCAGCTCCAGCTGGCTGAACTACATCCAGGTCTGAGAAAGTCAAAGTAGTTGACCAGTTTGATTTGTTGTTGAAGGGCACATTCCTAATGGCAGATCCATTAAAACCAAGACATGACTTTGTGGATGTACGAATAGTACAGAAATCAAATTCTTGTGTGAGAGTATGGAAACGTGGGCACCTGGGCAGCTCAGTCAGATGAGCATTCAACTCTTGACTTTGGCTCCGATCATGATCTTGTGGTTCATGGGATCCAGCCCTGTGTGAGGCTCTGCACTGACAGTGTGGAGCTTGCTTGGGATTCTCTCTCTCCCGTTCTCTCTGCCCCTCCCCTTTCTTTCTGCCCCTCTCCCCTGCTTGCAGGCTCTCTCTCTCTCTCTCTCTCAAAACAAAAACAGAGTATGGAAAGGTAATTTTTGAGGTTTTTTTCTCACTTTCTCCCATCCCCTCTATTCTAGCAAGTAGGGAGACACCTTGCTTCATACATGCTTAAGAAGTTAGTAGCAGTGTTTCTTGGATTTATTTTCCAAAAGCTGGAGAAAAATGTATGAAGGGAAAGGGATTTGTGACATTCAAATAATATTACCTGACGTGGGAGAACAGAGATATAAGTCTGGGGACCAGTAAGAGGCAGAGGGTTGCAGATGGTTTCTTCTAAAGCTTGCAGGCTGTTAGAGGACCACCGAGGGAACCCGTGGGCTGTGCCAGGCCCCCTGGCACAAGATGAGGTTGACTCATGAGGTTGCAGGCCTGGGGCTCCCAGCCTCATCAAGGACCACTGTCTCCACATGGTAGCGGCAGAATGGACGCCGGCTTGGGGGATTTCTAAACAGGCCAGGACGATGGGATTGCCAGCAACAGTAAGTGTCCATGGAGACTAATTGCCAAGACAAGCTAATGTCTAGGCTCCAAGTAAGACCTCAGCACTTAAGAGATCTCCAGAGCTGGGACAGAGAGTACAATCCAAAGAGTAAAAACTACAGCTGAATCTCGCTCTGAATTTGGGCACTGCGCTCGGAGTAGAAATTAAGTCGATTTATAATAAATAAAAAATAATCTGGAAATACATGATCACCTGAGTTCACAGATCAAAACTCCTATCTGCCACAGGAACACGAAAGTGACTGGGCCATGAGTGATGCATGTTCTTTTCCAAATCAAAGAGATTAAACATTACAGTCACTTAGAAATTTCATGTTTTATATCTCAAACTGCATTGTATAGCATTTTTATGGGATTCACACAATGGAAATCCGTCTCAAAATGAAAGACTTTCATCCAGTTACATCAATTACAAAGTGATATTCAGTGCACATATTTCCACTCTATTATGGCACTGATTTTCTGCGATTGAGCTTTAAGTTAATTAAATAGGAAGCCCCAGTCCCTATCCATAAAATCTGCTCTCTCACATATAAATTATTTTCCCGGATAAGATCTTAATGCACAAAATGTCATTCTTGATCTTGAACTAACATTGTAGCTTTGAGTTTATCTGTTTAAGTTAAAAGTACGATGACTGCAAATGAAAAAAGAAACCCATCTTCTTACCTACTTACGTTGATACAATGCTTTACTTAGGATTAGCTTACTTAGATGTCTAACATACATTAAAGGGGATAATATTCAGTATTTTGTTTTTATTTGTTCATTTCTACAAAGCTGAGTTTACATGCATAGCAATTTTCTTCAGAGCTTAAAAGAATTCTGAAAATTAAAGATTGCGAGTTCTTTGAAAAAGATGTACATTCTGATATGATGCTCAGTGAAACCTTGGGTGTTGAATGCCGAGTTTTAAAAATATTTTTAAAAATTTTTATTCCTTAAAATAATGAAAATGCTAATCCTCACAGAAAAAATATTAATGTGTTGCATCATTTATGTGATAGTGCACTTCTAACACTGTCAACTGATGACAACACAGTCTCGTATCTCCAGGTCAGGCTGATGTCCCTAAGCAGTTTCAGTGGTCCTTTTGAAGAATTATTTTCGTATTGTCTTTTGAAAGGAAAAAAACAAAACAAAAACAAAAGAAACTCTTTGTACCTAAATAGGTCAGTAGGACCTCTTTGAAATCAACTCAGAATTCAATTCTAAAGTGGGGTACTGGCTGCACTCTGTTCAGAGTAGACCCTTTTATTTGTCTGCAGTTCTCTTTCATTACCATGACGTTCAGAAGCAAACACTTCCTGTCTGTTACCAGCCACAGACTCTTCACTTCCTGCACAGAGACAGCTGACTTTGGTGGTCTGCTTAAAGAGTAATGTTTCCTAGCTTTGGAGCAGGTCAGATTTTGAGGCATCCTGCTCTCTGCCATTTTAAGAGATAGCTGAAATAGCCTGAGCTTGCTGAATATTTTAGCTCCAAAGAGTTTTTCTTTAACAATAGGCAATTTTTCTGGGTAAAGACAGAAAGCACAAATCTTTGAAACTGAAGCGATGGCATGCATACTTTAATGGTGTTTTGGTAAAACTCTCTAATCCATCTTCATTGTGCCTACATGACAGGCTTACCTTGAAAAGAAGTCCACAGACTTAGACCTTCATTGTGCTCCGCTTGTTCACTCAAAGTCAAGAGGAACTTGGAATCAAGTTGTTGTTGTTGTTTTCTTTAAAGACTAATCCATTTCTGAAGAAGAGATCCCTGGAAAGGCATCAGTTCATTTCTCATCAGAACTCCTTGGTGAGATTGAGTGGACTGTCCAATTTGGGGCGGGAGGTCTAGGACATGACGTATTCTGTTGTGATCTGAACCCCAAATCCTACAAGAAGTGACTTTTCTCTCCTACAGTGTTCAGGCCTTTCCTACAGACTTCTCAGACTGATTTTTTATGTTTATAATCCTTTCTCATTAAACTGAATTGCAGAGAGGAGAGAAGAAACCATTTTCTACTCATTTTTATTTTCATGGCCTCCATCATATTTTTGTTGAATTAGTGGCTTAAATAACACTTACTTTATTTCTGTGAATACAAACATAAAACTAGCCACTTAGTTTTGTGATTTTGGGCAAGGTATTTATATTAAAGCTCACTTTCCTCATTGTAAATAAAGACAGTAATTCCTCCTCAGGGTACCTCAAAGAATTTGAGGTTTAAATAAAATGAAATAAAAGGAGATGCTTTGTAAATTGTAAAATACTATATAGATGTGAGTGATATAAGAATTTAACCATCATGCAAACAGATTCAAATAGCCTATCTTGTTATTTATCTCTTTTTTTTTTTTGCCATAAGTATATTTTTCAACTAAAACACTAAAATTAGAAAAAAAAAGTTTGACGGGCGCCTGGGTGGCTCAGTCGGTTAAGCGTCCGACTCCAGCTCAGGTCACGATCTCGTGGTCCATGAGTTCGAGCCCTGCGTCAGGCTCTGGGCTGATGGCTCAGAGCCTGGAGCCTGCTTCCGATTCTGTGTCTCCCTCTCTCTCTGACCCTTCCCCATTCATGCTCTGTCTCTCTCTGTCTCAAAAATAAATAAACATTAAAAAAAATTAAAAAAAAAGAAATAAGAAGTTTGAGAATTAGAAGATTAAAAATTAGGTTAGAGACCTAATAGCAGGGAGACATATTATGATTTTATTTATATTAAATCATGTGCATTTAAAGGAACATAGAGAAAGATGTTCAAAAAGTACTGGTGTGTTTTCAGGTGGGGTTTGCATTAGTTTTTTTAATGTTTTTGGATTATGTATATTTTTGACAGTGCTGTTCATCATTTTTTTTTTTACAGTTACAGAATAAGGGTCAAAAGAAAAAAACTAAAACAAAGATTGTCTCCCTTTATGCATTCCTTTTTATATTTTCTTTTTAAAGTTTATTTGAGAGAAAGAAAGAGCGCAAGGAAGTAAGCATGAGTGGGGGAGGGGCAGAGGGCGAAAGAATCCCAAGCAGGCTCCAAGCTGTCAGCGCAGAGCCCGGCGTGGGGCTCAAACTCACGAACTGTGAGATCATGACCCGAGCTGAAATCAAGAGTTGGATGCTCAACCAGCTGAGCTACCCAGGCGCCCTTCAATTTCTGTTTTCCTATTTCATTCATTCCTTAGAATTCTGCATTGTACTTGATAACCCCACCACTTTGTGAAAATACTCTTTTGCAGAGATATCAGGGATCACTTGGTTGCCAGGTGCAAGAAGCTCTTAAACTCTGTCAACTTAGGAGAGACCTCTGGGGCACTGTGCATACTCCCTGACTCCCGAAACCTTTTCTTCCCTGGATCTCAGGAACAAGGTACTCTGGGTGCCCTTTTGCTTTTCTGAATAACCATTCAATCACCCTCTTTTCAGCTAACTTTTCTTTTGGTCTCTTTAAAATATAATTTTCAGTAAAGGATAAGATCATGACTTTCATACACACAGACAAATGAATATTTTTTAAAGATCTACCAATTTAGTGAGGGGATCAGACAGATATTATAACTGGTTCAAAGATAACTTAAAAACGGGCACATTTATAGATCAAGAGTATGGAGGTAGTTATGCAAATGGTGGCAGGACTACTTTTTCCACAGGGTAGACATGAAGATAATTAAACCTCCACCAGACAAGACATAATTTGCATGTATATCAGTGACCTACAATTGACAAAGAGTTGTAATATAGAACAAAGTCAACAAAAGGTTAGAATTGATAATTCCTAGACGTCTGTGCTATATGTAGACAATTCATAACACTTTATGAAATTTATTCCATTGAAACTTACTTTTTGTTCATACCTTTTCCCATAATACCATTGTTTCTCTAAATTCTGCTATTTTATTTTCTCATTCTACATATTCCCTCTACTTCCATACTGAATTTATATATATATTGACAAATAGCCCTGATTTTTCTTTTTTCCCAGAAGCATTTAGGTACTGGTTCAGTGATCACTCAACTTAGATTATTTTTAATTATAATAAATCCAGGTTGATCATCGTACATGAACTTTTTATTATATTGTTGAATTTGTTTGGCTAATATTTTGGTAAGAATTCTTGCATCTCTATTTACCAGGGTTACTGGCCTGTAGTTTTCATTTCTTGTAGTTTCTTTGCCTGGATTTAGTATGTAGGTAATGTTGGCCTTGTGAATTGAGTTTGGACCTATTCCCTCCTCTATGTTTTTGGTAGATTCTAAGAAGGATTAGGATTCCTCTTTAAATATTTGGTAGAATTCACCAGGGAAGCCATCTGCCGCTGGACTTATTTGCATTAGGAAGGTTTTGATTACGGATTCAATCTCCCTACTAATCACTGGTCTGTTCAGATTTTCTGTTTCTCCCTGGTTCAGACTTCAGCTTGTTTCTAAGGATTTATCCACTTCCATGCTGTCCAATTTACTGGCATAAAATTATTCAGTGAACCTTTGTATATCTGTGGTATCAGTTGTAACATCTCCTCTTTCATTTATACTTTTATTTGTCAGAGGCCTCTCTCTTTTCTTCTTGGTGATATGGTTAAAGATTGGTTCATTGTGGCAGCGCCTGAGTAGCTCAATTGGTTAAGAGTCCGACTCTTGATTGTGGCTCAGGTCATGGTCCCACGGTTATGGAATCAGGCTGTACGTTGTGCTCCACACTGAGCATGGAGCCTGCTTAAGATTCTCTCTCTCTTTCCCTCTGCCCCTCTCCCCTACTTGCATTCTCTCTCTCTCTCTCTCTAAAAAACAAACAAACAAACAAATAAATATTGGCCCATTTTGTTTATATTCTCCAAAAGCCAAGTCTTAGCTTCATTGATCAATTATATTGTCTTTTTAGTCTCTATTTCATTTATTGCCATTCTAATCTTCATTATTTTCTTCCTTCTACTAACTTCGGGTTTGATTTATTCTTCTCCTTCGAGTTCTTTGAGATATAAAGTTAGGTCACTTATTTAAGACCTTTTTTCTTTGTAACGTAGGTATCTGTGGCTATGAACATCCATCTTAGAGCTGCCTTTGATGCATCCCATAGGTTGTGATATGTTGCATTTTCATGTTCACTTGTCTCAGGATATTTTTTAATTGATCTTCTGACTTCTTCTTTGTCTCACTGGTTGTTCAGAAGCATGTTGGTTCATCTCTACATATTTGTTAATTTTCCAGTTTTCTTCTTGTAATTAATTTCCAGTTTCACAGCATTGTGTTCAGGGAAGATATCTGATATGATTTCAGTCTCCTTAAATTTAATAAGACCATTTTGTTTAATGGTCTAATATATGATCTATCCTGGAGAATGTTCCCTGTGTGTTCAAGAAGAATGTGTGTACTACTGCTGTATACTGAAATGTTCTGTGTATTTCTGTTAGGTCCATCTGGCCTATAAGTGCATAAAAACACTTAAAAATACTCAACATCCTTTCATAATAAAAAATCTCAATAAACTGAGTATAAAGAGAATGTAGCTCCAGAAAGTAAAGGCCATATATGACAAGCCCACAGCTAACATCATTCTCAATAGTGAAAAGCTGAAAACTTTTCTTCTAATATCAAGAATAAGACAAAGATGGCCACTACTGCCACTTTGATACAAAGTAATGCTGGGAATCCTAGCCAGAGCAATTAGGCAAGAAAAATAAATAAAAGCATTCGAATTGGAAAGAAAGACGTAAAATAGCCCCCTTTTTTGCAGAAAACATATTAAACATTTTTAAAACATAATCTATGGGTGCCTGGGTGACTTGATTTAATGTCCGACATCAGCTTAGGTCACGATCTCACGGTCTGTGTAGGGCTCTGTGCTGACACCTCAAAGCCTGGAGACTGCTTCAGATTCTGCATTTCTCTCTCCCTCTCTCTGCTCTTCCCCTGCTTATGCTCTGTCTCTCTCTCAAAAATAAACATTAAAATTTTTTTAAAACAGAAAAGAACCTATAGATGTCACCAAATGATTGTAAGAACTAATAAACAAACTCAGTAAAGTTGTAGGATACAAAATCTTTATGTAAAAGTCAGTTGCCTTTCTATACACCAACAACAAATTCTCAGAAAAAGAAATTATGAAAATGATCCCATTTACAATTGCATCAAAAATAGAATAAAACACAAAGGAATAAATTTAACACAGGAGGTAAAAGATCTGTATGCTGAAAACTAGAAGACAACGATGAAAGAAAGTGAAGAATACACAAATAAATGAAACGATATCCTGTGTTTATGGATTGAAAGAATTAATATTGTTAAAATATCCATTCTACCCAAAGCAATGTAGAGATTTAATTCAATCTCTATCAAAATTCCAATGGAATTTTTTAGAGATACATAAAATAACATTCCTAAAATTTGTATTGAACCACAAAAGACCCTGAATAGCCAAAGCCATCTTGAAAAAGAAGAACAAAGCTGAAGACATCATACTTTCTGATTTCAAGCTATACTACAAAGCCATTATAATAAAAATATTATGGTATTAGCATAAGAACAGACACATAGGGGTTTCTGGATGGCTCAATCATTTGAGTGTCCGACTCTTGATTTCAGCTCAGGTCATGATCCTAGGGTCATGGGATTGAGGCCCACATCAGGCTAGTGCTTAGCATGGAGTCTTAAGATTCTCTTTCTCTCTTCCTCTGCCCTTCACTCTCTCTGTCTCTCTGTCTCTCTGTCTCTCTCTCTCTCTCAAAGAAGAAGAAGGAAAAAGAAAGAACCGACACATAGATCAAGATATCAGAATAGAGAACCCAGAAATACATGCATGCATATATGGTTGATTAATTTACAACTAAGAAGCCAAGACTATACAATGGGGAAAGGATAGTCTCTGATAAATGTTTTTAGAAAATTAGATAGCCATATTGCAATAATGAACTGGACTCCTATCTTTCCCATACACAAAAATCAACAAAATTGATTAAAGATTTGAATGTAAAAATGGAAACTAAAACTTCTACAAGAAAACAAAGGAGGTAAGCTCCTTGACATTGGTCTAGTAATATTTGGGGGGGCGGGGTGGATTTGACCCCAAAAACAAATGCAACCAAAGCAAAATGAAAATAGGACTATTTCAATCTATAAAAGCTCTGCACAGCAGAGGAAACCATTAACACAATGAAAAGGCAACCTACAGAATGGGAGAAAATATTTGCCAACCATAAATCTGATAAAAGGTTGATGTGCAAAATATTTAATGAACTCATACAACTCAACAGCAAAACACAAAATAAAACAAAACCCCACAAACAATAGGATTTAAAAATGGACAAAGGATCTGAACACTTTTTTTCCAAAAAAAAAAAAAAAAAAAAAAGGCATACAGATACAGATGGCCAAACAGGACATGAAAAATGTGTTTAACATCACTCATCATCAGGAAAATGTAAATAAAATACAAGGAGTTATCACCTCACACACCTCTTAGGGTGCCTATTATCAAAATACAAGAGATGACTAATAATGCTGGTGAGAATGT
Organism: Panthera leo; assembly: GCF_018350215.1. NCBI lineage: Eukaryota > Metazoa > Chordata > Mammalia > Carnivora > Felidae > Panthera > Panthera leo. The sequence goes on along the minus strand of NC_056688.1, from coordinate 3,181,094 downwards.
AGAGAAAAGGGAATGCTTTTTGCACTGTTGGAGGGAATGTAAACTGTCATAGCCCTAATGGAAAACAGTATGGAGTTTCCTCAAAAAATTAAACATAGGACTTATGATCTAGCGTTATTACTTTTGGGTATATACCCAAAGAAAACAAAACCATGATTTCAAAGAGATATCTGCATTCCCATATTCATTGCACCATTGACAATGGCCAAGGTACAGAAACAACCTAAATGTCTACCTGCAGATGAGTGGATAACGAAAAGGTGGTATATACTATAAATATATACTATTTAGCCTTAAAAAGAGAAGAAAATCCTGCCATAGGCAACAATATGGAATAACCTGGAGAACATAATGCTGAGTGAAATAAGCCAGAGTGAAAGATAAGACAAATACTGCAGTGTTTCACTTATATGTGAAATCTATTTAAAAAAAAAAAAAAAAGAAGAAGAAAAAAGTTGCATTTATAAATACAGCGAGTAGAAAAGTGGTTGCCAAAGCCTGAGGTATGGGGGAAATAGGGAAAGGCTGGTAAAGGGTACAAATTTTCATTTGTTATTTTTATAAGGTCTGATAATCTAATGTAAAACATGGTCACTATAGTTGTTAACATTGTGTTGTACCATTGAAATGTGCTAAAAAGTACAACTTAAATGTTGTCAACATAAAGAAAAAAGGGAAAAATATGTGATGGGTGTGTTAATTAACTTAGTGGGGGAAACTTTTCATGATTGTGTGTGTATACAAAATCATTAGAGGGGAACCTGGGTGGCTCAGTCGGTTAAGCGTCTGATTTCGGTTCAGGTCATGATCTCACAGCTCATGAGCTCGAGCCCCGCATCGGTGTGGGCTGACAGCTCAGAGCCTGGAGCTTGCTTTAGATTCTGTGTGTTCCTCTCTCTGTCCCTCCCCTGCTCACACTCTATCTTTCTCTGTCAAAAATAAATAAACATAAAAAAAAATTTTTAAACAGCAAAAAAAAATCATCATCCTGCACACTTTAAATACCTTACAATTTTATATGTCAATTAGACTTCAATAAAAAAATCTAAACACTGATGGAGATTAACACTACTGAACTGTATTCTTTAAAATGATAAAGATGGTAAAAAAAAAAGTCTATAGAGTTAAACAAAAAATTTTTAATTACTCTAAGATTTTATAGTTGTATAGCATTTTTGCATTTCAAAACCCTATCGCATCCCTTATCTCAATGAATGCTCACATAAACTCACAACCCTGTAAGAATTTAGTATTTTGCAAATAAGCAAACCGTTTTTATAGACAAATATGTGTGCTGCAGATATTAAGTGACATACCTAAGGTAATTTTAGTGACTGGAATATTGAGGTCTAAAGGTCAGGTATTATTTCTTTTTGTACAATTTGTTTTCTGGTATTTCAGGAAATGAAAATTAAGTGGAGTTGGGTTGCGAGTATTTAAAAAAAAATCTTTCCAGATTATTCTAATGTGGTTGGCAGCTGTGGTTGGGAGCTACTTCTTATGAAGTCTTGAGAATTGAGAGGTCAGGATGTTCCTGTTGAGTGAACTATTTCCTTACAACCTGTTAATTCATGATAGTCTCCTGCAGCACTGCATGGAGACCTAGAAAGATCTAGAAAGATGCGCTGTAATTCACAAGACAATTCTGTAGCTATTTCACTGAGAGGCTTTCATACCTTACATCATACCCATACACGCTGTACCATTTTATTTAAGTGTCTACAGTGACATCAGTATTAATTTTATTCAAGATTATATGCCCTTGCACTTGAGAAAGAAAAACAAAAACAAAACAGCTCTATTTTGCATCTGTAAATTACAGCAGTGTAACCTGGTTTTATTTGCACTTTCTTAAGGGGTGTGTGCACGTGTCTGCTTGTCCTATCTGTATTCTTCAAGGCAGTACAAAGCTGTACAGGTATCAGGATGATACTTCTTATGAATCATCTGTATTCTTGATAATTTCTGTTAATACAGTTGTATAGAGATGGTAGTCGTGAGCCCTACAGATTGATTTCTACAAACAGTATTTAAACAAGAAAAATCAAGGCCAGAAAAGGAAACCTTTCTCCAAATGTAGTGACAACAACAGTAATCTTCCATTTGGTCTCTCGTCTCTCCTGATACCATACCATATACAAGATGTGCGCATTTTCCTTCATTCCAATTCCACCCCCACCTTTTACTGCAGATTAGAGGAAGCTTTCAAATAATGTCTGAATATACACAAAGAAGGGACACGACCTGCGTCCAGTTCCTATGGGCTATGTGCACACACGTGCATATTTTATTTTGGGGAGTATAAAAGTACACTATATTCGATATTTAAAACAATAATAACACTCCCTGGGGCACCCTGGTGGCTCAGTTGGTTAGGCCTCTGACTTCGGTTCACGTCATGATCTCACAGTTTGTGAGTTTGAGCCCCGCATCGAGCTCCATGCTGACAACTCAGAGTCTGGAGCCTGCTTTAGATTCTGTGTCTCCCTCTCTCTCTGCCCCTCGCCTGCTCGCACTCGCTCTCTCTCTCTCACACTCTCTCAAAAAATAAATAAACATTAAAAAATAATAACACTCCCCTTCCATTACCTAGGCATGTGAAGCGATATCTTTTTTTGGAGGCAGTGGTATGAGAGTGTAATCTCCTTCTGAGAAGTCACAGGAGCCTACAGCTCCAAGAACATGGTTTCAAAACGTGCCACGGCCGTGGGGAGACTTTTGCTCTATCACCTGCGTGGGAACAGGGTGCTGTCTGGCTACCGCAGGCCACAGAGTCATCTGTACTATGTGAGCCTCCACGTTTCCTCCGGCCCATGGTCTGCCATGTGTGCTCGAGTGCGTACGTATGCTGAGCTGGACTTTTGTCACCTATCAGGGGATCCACTGCATTGCATCAACTTGCTTTTCTCTTTGTCAACCAGCCACTCTAAATCTGAACTGAACGACCTCAGCACCATCCCATGCGGGGGCCCATTACTGACAACCCAGTGCAATTAGGGATAAATATTGCCATGAACATTGTAAAGTCCAGAACACTTTAATGCCCGGTCGCAAATTAAAAAAACTCAAGGGAATTCCAGGTCAGTAAGAGACCCAAATCTACGGTAGCCGTGTTGTCCGTTGGGAGGAGAGAAGCTTAACCTCGATTTCTGTGGCTAAAACGGTACCCACGGGCTTGGCGATCACACAATGGCTGCGATGAGTTCGATGAGGCACCACACATCTGGCAAAGCAGAGTCACCAAGGCCCTTGCCCTGAAGATCCTTCAGCAGTCACGCTCAGGACAGTGCCTGGGTGTGCACACAGTGGGAAAGCAATGGCTAGGGACCAGAATTCCTGTTCCAGACTCTCCTCCTCCAAATGAAAGGGAAAGGGCTGAATTTAGTCCAAATGAAGACACATTTCTTCAAGTGTAAAATGTGAATTTTGAACTCAATGACCATATAGCGCTGTTGAACTTTGTGAGTCTAGGTTTCTATGATTACCTCAAGAATTATGAAAACTAAATTGTGGAGGATTGCAATTAATCAATAGCCATCTGTAGCCATTATCCGTCCTCTTCGGTAGGGCTGGGTGAGCTGCACAAAGGCGTTTGTTTTAGGGGAGAAGAGCGATGCGGAAGAATTTGAAAATACCTCTATCTCCCTGCCAGGCAGTTTCTCAACCTTGACTTGTAAATTGAGATACAGGACCAGGTTTTTAGGTGGTGCTAAAAGAGGCCTTTGGTAGGATGTTGGCTGACTACTATTCCTGAGGTTTTAATAAAGTAAGAGACATACCTAATTGCCTGATTTGTTGACATTTAATAACCAAATTACTAGCGGGGGATCTTTCCTGGGGAGGGTAAAAGACACTTCTATTTGCCATTACTGAATGAGTACAGGTGCAGACCAGCCACTGCTCTAAAAGTTCTATAGGGATTAACTCATTTAATCTTCAAAACAACCCAGTATGATGGTTCACTCCCACCTTTTACTGCAGTTCATGGTTTGAGTTTAACCCCTAACTTCTGAAAGATGGCCTTTGGAACATCTTTTCGACGGCCCAGCATGTTGTGGAAAGTGCGGACCATTCCAGTGAATGCACGGTTGTTTTACCTAGTTGTTGGCTGTGGTGCAGAGGAAGAAAACTTGCCTGGAGGCTTTCTCCCAGAGACGGTCGCAATTTCTCATCCACAGAGAAGAGGCACTTGTATACTCCTGGCCGTGAAGATGAGAAAACATGAATCTTAGCTTCTGCCACTGACAGTAAAGGGTAATCCGATAGCCAAAGCTGCAGAAAAATAACCTCCAGCATCTTCATAACAGCCCTTTAACTGCCTTTCATTTGGAATGCTACCAGCTGCTTCTGTAGGGTCCTTCACCCTTCCAACTACTTCCCTCACCCTCCATGGGGCTCAATTCTCTGGGAGGGGGGAGGCGGGAAGAATCCAACCTTAACAGCAGGTGTTATAGCAGACCCCAGATTCACCCATCAGCTTGCCAGAGGTGCTGAATCACTAGGGCCGCTCCCAGACCCCCGCACTGGGCACGCTTCACATGTTCTGGCATGAGCTAACTTCTTCCTTTTCTTAACTGATCTCAAATGCCTGCCATCTGAATTATATTTTAGGTGCAATGGTAAAGTTCTAGTAAGAAGTAGAGTTATCAGACACCGTCTAACTGCTAGGGATGCGGAGATGAGTCAGTAAAAACAGGTCCTTGATAAATTCATGGCACAAGATCTTCTCTCTCGTCCCCCAAAGTCTCCATGCACCCATCATTCGGGGACAAGGACAGCAGCAGCTACAAACTCACAATAACAACTGCTACCTCCTTATTAAGTATTTTCTATGGGCCTGATATGATGATAAACACTTTGCCAAGTTGATCTTAATGAATCTTTATAATCGCCTAATAAAAAGGTTGCATTAGTCTTAATAAACGAAGAATCTTGGGAACACAAAAATTGGATAATTTATCCAAGATCACACAGCTCAAACTCCTAACTACTATGGACAGTAATGACAAGGACAAGGGAACGGGAAGATCTCTCTCTAATCTTATATTAACCTAGAAATCGTAATTAAGTTCTTACATAAACTAGTTGTTACTCTGGGATTGGTGTAAAGGAACATGGCTAGAGCTCAGCCATGCTTTAGCTCAGTAAAGGGCTTCCTGAGCCTGGACAATCACAACAGGAGCAAAAGGCAGACCACATGGAGGACATGTCTACAAGGGCAGGTGGGACGAACACCCTCTCTAGTTTTCTGGAAAGTGGGGGTATGTGAGAAAGCAACTGATTCAGGTTTTTTTTTTCTGGGATACCTAAAATTTTGGCTGATTTGGAATGCCTTAAGTAGAAGACTTTTTGAGATTGCTTTTAAAATTTAGATAAGGAAACAATTCATTCTTCACACTAAGGATGGCCTATGACACCCACTCATTTATTTCACACTTTCCTCTGATTTCTTCTTGCTTTCTTTAGGATACTCACATTTAGCTAGTTTTGAGTGTGATGGCTGGGCCCACAGTTCAACCATGCAGCCTGGCCCTATACATGGCAAATAGATGCAGAAGAAAACATTCGGCTCTGCTAGGCAGTGTTGTTGTTTTGAGCGTATTTATCTTCTTCTGCGGGTAACAAGCAAGTCTGCACTTACCTAGTAGGTTGGGAATCACTGGTGGAAATTTGAGATAAATGGCACCATGGCTGGGACTACAGGCGAGGTCTCAACACCTGCATAACCCGTGTCTGCACGCCGGTCCTTACAGACCTGCCTAACCCGTGTCTGCACCCCGGTCCTTACTGTTTGGGCTCCTAAGGAACACTGAGGCCTCATTTCAAGGAGGCTTCACGTGCTCCTCTTTGCATAACATACACAGAAAATAAGTGTTCACTCTTCAAGCAAATTAGTAGTTTTGGGTAGATGGAAATAAGGAAGCAACATGTGAATCATATGGAAACAGTCATGTGATTCATTAGTAAATCAGTGAGTCATGTTGCTTTACTGAATCACTTTTTAGGAATATTTTATTGACTTCTAGTAAAAGTAGTTGCTATCACCTCACTGCAACCCATTCAAAAACCTACTATCTCTTAAAAAACTATTTTTTTTAAATTAAAGGTACACAGTTAGCTACTATTTTCTGTCACCTGTGCCTCACACATTCTCAGATTTCCAAGTATTCAGCTGAAATGTGACTATGGACTTAGAGCAGATTTACTAGATGAAGCATTTTATTAGTTAAAAAATGTTTTCTAGAATCCGGGGCAGATGTAATTTTAGGCTTGAAATCGGAGGGATGCTGAAGACAGCACTCTCCCTCCTTGACCTTCTTCTCAAAACAGATTGCTTCAGGGGCAGAAGGAAATGTGAAAGAAAAGGATGTGTCAATTTCCACAAGACAAGCAAGGATATTAAATGCAGCCTGATGTGAGTGATAAATCATTCCTGTACTCTTAGCAAAATGCATCTTGCTCATTATAATTCTTAGAGTTCTGTCTTCACCATGTCCTCAGCCCACTTCTTACCACATAGGAAACAAGACTGCTGAAATCTCCAAACAGATCATCAGAAACATCCATTTAAGATACACAAGTCTAGAATATTCAGATTAAAACTTTAATATCTCATGGTGCACTGAACTCTTCCTTACGTCTTCAAGTGGCTTTCAGGAATAGAAGGTCACGTAACAGATCTTGGTTGTGGGGACAGGTGGGCACAGGGACATCACATAAAAAGGAGGCAAATGAAGAAGGACACCATCCGTTATCTGTGTCTATAGAGACTGCAAATTTGCCAAGTCACAAAAAGAACTCAAACGGAGTCAGAGGTAAGTATTACGTTCTAAGAATAACACCATGATGCACAGGAAAACATCAGAAACTCCGTCACGATTAAACTTTAAAAATTTTGCTATTTGTAGTGTTTCCTGTGAACAACAATCCCAAGGTGTGGTGTTTCCAAACCACCACTGTAAGCACTTACTTGGTTGCCTAAACTTGTTATTTCTTGGATACCTTATTTGCAAGAATAATTCACCGTTAGCCAAAAATGGGACCATAAAGACATGCCTATTAACGTAGCTATGGATACGAGCAGGACTGGGTGATGAGGTCATGGTCTCTCCTCCCCTGCCTGTGAAACAGCAACCTTAACCTTGGCCTCTGTATGTCAGCTTTTCTTCCTTCAAACCAGTAATGTCTCTGCAACAATCACTTCCCTGACTGCTCTACTAATTTTTTCTTGAGATCCAAGAATCCAAGATTCAGAAAAAAATACACATTTCCTGAAAAATATAAGCAAGGAAATCGACATGGAAACATTAAAAGTCAACTTAAAAGAGTATAGGGGCACCTGGGTGGCTCAGTCAGGTAAGGGTCCAACTTAGGCTCAGGTCACGATCTCGCCTTTTATGAGTTTGAGCCCTGTGTCGGACTCTGTGCTGACAGCTCAGAGCCTGGAGCCTGCTTTGGATTCTGTGTCTCCCTCTCTCTATGTCCCTCCCTGCTCACGCTCTGTCTCTCTCTCTCAAAAATAAACAGACATTGAAAAAAAGTATAAATATAATGAGGTAGGATAATGGGTTTTATGATTAATTTTTGTTGGATATTACATCACCTTTTCAAAAGCAAAGGTATATTTTTTATTTAAAGATGTCTTTTAGGGGCGCCTGGGTGGCTCAGTTGGTTAAGCATCCAAGTCTTGATTTGAGCTCAGGTCATGACCTCAGACTTCTTGAGTTCAAGCCCCACAATGGGCTCTGCACTAACAGTGTAGAGAATGCTTGAGATTCTCTCTCTCTCCTCTCTCTCTCTGCCCCTCCCCTGCGCATGGGCGTCTCTCTCTCTCTCTCTCAAAATAAATAAACTTTAAAAAAATTAAAAAATAAAGATACCTTTTAAAATTATGAAAGAAACCTACCAGTAATGTTATTCATTTAAGTAGCAAATTATAAATACCCAATATATACTGCTGGAAATGAGGTTCAGAGTAAAATTTAAGTGAATGATTACAGACTTCAAACACAGTTTGAGCTTTCTTACATTAAAAATCTAGCCAACCAATCCTTCTAGCTCTTGTTGTTCTTCACAAATACAACCTATCCTTTAAGAACCGCCTTGAAGTCTGTATTTGTGAAGACTTTATTTACTGCCTGCCCCCACCTGCAGGGATTTTCTACCTAAATCCATAGGCTTTTGTCCCTTGTTTCCTTAAACACTGAAACAAAAAAAAAAGAAGAAAAGAAAGAAAAACATTTGCATGGTCCCAGTGATTTATAAAATGTTAGCAACCTAAATTAATTTCTGTCACGTTTACAGCATTTACCACAATATCTAATAAAGATTTAGGGTAAGAGCTCAATATAAAACAGTTGGTAGAATCTGATCTTCTAAAAAGCTATTGTTTTCTTTATAATTTACATAAAGTCTTTTTTAAGGTTTTACGTAATGTTGACAAAAACCCGGGCCACGATATGGACTCTGCATATTGAATTAGAATCTCAGGTTACTTAGCTGCCCTCCTCCTCTTTCTTCTTCTAGCATGGAAGTCATACCAATGTCTTCTTGAATGCGCTCTTTTCACCAAAAACCTGCATGCGTCCACTTTTGCACAGTACACTTCAAAAGGCCCTCTGTTCTCCACCCTTATCGTTTTCTAAGAATTGCAAAGTATCTGGATTGCCTTTACATAAAAGTTAAATGCAAATTTTATGATATAGGGCCATTCAGAAATGGCAGCCATTTAGTTGTTTGTAAGCTCTGTAAGCGTACAAGGAGCTGGCTCTCCTGTATCTCCATGAGTTATGCAGGCATCACTTTTATTATGTATGATTGACTATGAGGCTTAATATTGAATAAAATAGCTGCCACAGCTGCTCAAAATGGGTATAAATCAAGAGTTTTCACTCCCGGTGGCAGGTAGCCGTGTGAGAACCTAATTTACACTGGAAGGCAGCACGTCCTTGTGGAGAAAGATGTGCCCCAGGTGAAAAGCAGGAAGCAACATGGATCTGGAACACAGATGGATCTGGAACACAGCACTAGCCATAACCATTTCTCTCCCTCTTTCGGCACCAGGGCCCATCAGAGTCTAAAATGAGTGAGTTGTCAATGTATGTTCCCTATACTAATGTATTACTCTCTCTCTCAACACATAATCATTTAAAAAAAAAAAAAAGTCACCCAAGGACACAATGACCAGGGTATGTTTGCTTTGTTTTGCTTTAACAGCTTTATTGAAAAATAATTTACATATGTAAAGTTCACCCACTGTAAGAGTACAACCTATATACTTTTTTTTTTTTTTTTTTAGAGATACAGCAAGAGTGTGCTGGGAGAGTAGCAGGTGGGGGGGCGGGGGGAGAGAGAGAGAGAAAGAGAAAGAGAGAGAAAGAGAGACAGGAAAATTTCCAGCAGGTTCCATGCTCAGCAGAGAGCCTGATGTGGGGCTTCATCCCATGACTCTGGGATCATAACCTGATCTGAAATTAAGAGTCAGACATTCAAGTGACTGAGCCACCCAGGCATCCCTTGTACAACATAATTTTTTTAATGTTTATTTATTTTTGAGAGAGAGAGAGGGGGAGGGGGAGGGGGAGAGAGAGAGAGAGAGGGGAGGGGCAGAGAGAGAGGGAAACACAGAATCTGAAGCAGACTCCAGGCTCCTAGCTGTCAGCACAGAGCTCAACACAGGGCTGGACCACGAGCTCATGACATGAGCCAAAGTCAGACGCTTAACTGACTGAGCCACCCAGGCGTCCCCGACATAATTTTATAGGGAGAACTTGAAGGTCATTTTGGGGGGGGGGGGGGGGGAGAGATCTTGGAGCAAAAGCTCAACAGAATGCTCTTCAGATGCCATCACCATGCAGCCATCTACCTGACCTACTCACAGACAAGGCTTTTTACTGAATCCTCTGCTCAACTATACACCTTCATCCAGATTTTTAGGACATTCTGTCACTAAATAGCTACTACAATCTTTACACTATTTACTCACGTTGTTGTTAGAATCAAATCATTTAATCATACGGCAGTTCTTTAAGAATTATGTCCCCCAAAGGTATTATTATAGCAAATAATACTTTTACATGTTTTCTCCAAGACAGCAGATAAATTAAAACCCTTTGCAAACACAGGAAACACAGCATCTCATGTAAAACGTTCAGAACCAAGCAGAAAGGAAATGTGATGAGTTCAAGCTTCTCAGAATGAAACAGGGCTAAGACAAGTTTCAAAATACGAGCTCAGATACACAAAATCTCTGTGAAACCACCTCAAAACACCGCTGTTTTCCATCTGTGATCTCAGACTGCCCATCTCTCCAACCAGGCACCAGATTCCATGCGGATGAAATGTTCATTTCCAGAAGCCCGCTGTTAGAATGTTTGCTCTAAGGACAGCTGGGTTAGGGAACTGTCACTGAATCTGTGACTCTTGTGGAGACAAAGAGACGTCTCTACTCTCTGCACACAGTGTTAGATGATCACCGCACTTCAGAGTAATTGAAACAGAAGTTAAGAAAGGTGGAACTTAAGTTTCGATACTGTGAACTTTTGCTCTCAATGCCGTCTACTCAGCATTATGGTAATGATTCAAAGACTCCATTTTCAAGCTTACAATAACCTTCAGACATACACATATGATTTAAAACACGGACCATATGTCCTCAAAACAAATGAAAGGAAATTTTATCATAATATTTAAACTGACCATGACTTTTTAATGAGTCTCTATATACACTCCAGGAACGCTTCAGAGAAGGAAAAACACAGAAAGGTTTAAGGACCAAAGGACCAAGAATCTGAGGAACCTGACCTACTTAGTGGAAATCACTTGTGTTTGCTAATAACATAGCAAACAAAGCTTAGAAATTTTGATGCCCCCAACACGTGAAAGTTCACCCCCACATACTACACAGGAGACACACACACACACACACACACACACACACACACACACACACACACAAGCAAGCCTCCCTTTCTCTGAGTGACCTGGGAGATGACATCTTGGAAGCTGGCTCATTAACACTGGCATCGTTACAACTTTTGCAGTATGTTGAGAAAGCTGACTTTTAATGAAGACATTAAGCAAGTTATGAACAAGACTAAACATTTTGTGTCTTTATCCCACATAAAAATGTGATTGATATAAATAAATCCTGCAAAATGTTAATTCATACACTAGTATAACTGTTTAAAATCTTACCTGATACAATTTTTGTTTTTTTTGAGAAAAGCAAAGGCTATTTATTCAGAGTCTTCTAGAGCAAAGATGTCAGCCACCATCACTTGTGTTTGGCAGGGACTCAAAGGCAGAGAGAAATGGGAAAGCTTTATAATGGAAAAAGTGAAAGACTTCGGGTATGGCCAGACTAGAGGCTGTTAGTGTGGGGGAGCTGCTGGACAGTAACCTAAAGCCAGGCATCCTATGTGATCAGTGATGGGTGCATATTTGTTTCTTTCTGGTTGCTCCTTACTTGGAAGTGGCGACAAAATCAGGGATGGAGTCAGTTACTAAGTCCTGGCCATTTGGGGCCAGTTACTAGACTTGATACAGTTTCTTTAAGGATTTGAAAAACTAGCATTTTTAATCATGTTTGAAAACTTGGAAGGTACAGAGAAGGATACAGAAAACTATAAAACTTATATTCATTATGCTATGATTCATGGATAACCATGATTAACTCTGAGGATATAGTCTTCCAGTTTTTTAGCATATATGGTTTTTTTGTGTGTGGGTATATAACTGGGTTTACATATTATTGCTATTTATTCTCTTAAAAACATTGAAACTTTTCCTGTGATGTTTCTTTTCTAAAACTCAAATTTGAATAGATTAACAGCTATTAATTGTATGAGTGTCACATAATACCATACTTAATAAATTCTTAGTTATTGGACTTTATTTGGGCTTTTAATTTTGTATTTAATAAACAATGCTAAAATATATACAATTCTAGATTAATCTTTGACAATTTGCTGGTTAAAATCTTAGAGTATAAATGATACAAAGTCACTTGACTAACGAAATCACCCTTTAAGACTTTTCATTTATTTTTTCCTACTTTCCTAGGTAAAATTTTTAAAAGGCATCTCTTGCTAAATTGTATTTCTATAGCAGAGTAGTTAAGAAAACCATCCACGTGCTGGAGTTGGTCAGCCCTAGCTGTGTGACCCAGCCCTACTATTAAGTAACTCTGGGCAGTTTAATAGCCCTTTTCGTTTTCAGGTTTATTACCTAAGCAGATTTTACAATTATTACAGGTATGACAGAAATGCTTACTTCTTACCTCTACTATGATGTTTAAATGGTATGACTTAGCATGGTACATATTAAGTGCCTAATAAACAGTAGAAATTAGTCTAAAATTGCTGCTCTAAAATTACTTTGAACTTCTCTCTGCATTCTTTGAATATGTTTATTTGTGAATTTCATGTCTATTTTTAAGACATTTCAAAATTATGATAATTTTATATTTTTAACGATTCGCAAAAGTTCTTTACTTTTAAGATATATCAAACTTTTTCAGTATCATATCTGGTACCACCATGTTATTTCTATTTGTCTTTTTTCTTTTAATACAGCTTATGATATTCTCTGAACTTGAGAATTTTCTAATGTTCTTTAGCCAAGTTGAGTGGATTTTCCTTTGCTGATTACACCTTTGCTTGCACACTTAGAAAGGTTTTTGCCACATTGAGGTAATTGATTGATCCTAGAGAGAGAGAGACTCTCTCTCTCTCCTTCTCTCTCTCTCTCTCCCTCTCCCTCTCTCTCTCTCTCTCTCGAGATCAAGACCAAACCAAGATATCTAATCAAATTATTTTATGATATTTATGTGCTAAGAAATCTGGGAGCCTGCAAGGTGTAATGAATGAAAATCTACATAGTTACCGTCAGAATTTCTGAAAAAAGTCCCCAAATATATTCAATTCTATAATACTGCTTGTGCATAAAAACAATCAAAGTACTAATAAAAACAGACATCAGTGTCTACTGAATGGTAAAATTCAAGAACATTGTAATAGAAAATAATAATAGGGATTAGGTCAAATGTCAAAGACTATGATGAATAATTCATAGTGAGGGAAAATGCACTTTAAGATAAAGCTATATTTGAGTCTCATGCTTCTATGTTAAATTGTCCAATATATGATCACCTTTAGTCTACAATTTAAAAATGATTGCTATCCACTGTGTCTGTACAGTATTAGAATACCTAATAAGTCTGTGAATTGATATGTTTTGTTAGTGTTCTAGTTTCTCTAAGAATATGTATTTAAAAGGATTATCTTGTAGTTCCTTCCTTCCTTCCTTCCTTCCTTCCTTCCTTCCTTCCTTCTTGAGAGAGCACAAGCAGAGGAGGAGCAGAGGGAGAGGGAAAGAAAATCTTAAGCAGGCTCTGTGCCCAGTGTGGAGCCTGACACAGGGCTCGATCTCACGAATGACTGTGAATCATGACCTGAGCCGAATTCTAGAGTCGGACACTCAACTGAGCCACCCAGGCACCCTGTGATTTCTTTTCTTTCTGTTTTTTTTTTCCAACTAATTTTCACTTTGAGAAAGAGGCCTATAAAGCAAAGAACTATTCGTTGTACATTTATTTGTTTTTCTTTAGCATATGTTGGACATACAGGAAGTATGTTTCTTTCCAGTTACTGCTTATAGACTCAACAACTCTAGAGATACACTTGAGAAATACAGTCATAGACTGAAGACACTGCAGGGTCACTGACCATCATTTCTGAACTGCAGTGTCGTGGTTAGACCTGCAAACATTTACGTCTTAGTTTGTCCTCAAGACACTACCTCAAAACTTTTCATTAAGTCCTAAGCAGGACTCAAATACAATCTTTTCTTTCTTAATTTTAATAAACATAATATGGAAGTTTAAGATGAGAATAAGCCACTTCCTTCTTTTAAATTGTTCATAATGAAATGATTTTCCTGTGATTATTAGGTGACATATTATGTTAATACTATTCCACAGATATTACTGCCTGAAGTCATAAAGGGTCAGATGAGAGCACAAATCATTTGGAAAGAACTTGGCCCCATCTCTTTTAATCACAAAGTCTCCTTGGGATTACTGTTGGGCAGTCAATAAGGTAATAACCTCTCTCTATAGACTTATGGTAATTAGGTAGTTAAATGCAGTAAAATAATCATGGTAGCATTAAAGCACTACTAAGTTTATCTAGGAAAAATTAACTATTTTGCAGCTAACAAAACAGAAATAGCCAAACATTTCTGCGTGCTGACTATTTAAGTACTTTTCTAAGTGCTGTACAAGTACTGAATCCGTGAATATTCACAATTCCATGCAATGGGTAGTAATGTAATCTCTAATCCATAGATTAAAAATTTGAAGCACACAGGAGGTAAGTAGCAGGTCTCAGCTCACAAAGCTAGCAAGAAAGGTTCCAGATTTGAATTTAGGCAGAATGCCTCCAAGATTCACAGTCTTACCTACTCACTACCCTAACTATAAGAAGAGAAATCTCTTCACACTCTTCATTTGAACCACACCTTCAGATTAAAGTAACAGAAACATCCCTGAACTGTGGGTCAGCACCACCTGTCTTAGGCTGCAGAGACAATTCTAACTTTGAACATGAGACTTAGATGTGCAACCTGGTAGATTCTTCTAGAATTTTTTCAAGGTGTTTTGTAACTCAAAATGAAGGGGGAGAATTAAGGCAATTGTTGAGAAATAAAATAAATACAGGAGTAAGATGAAAGAACCAACATTCAAAAATTTCTCTCTACAAAAGTCCTCAACTAAGGCTGCACATTCAGGGGAGCCCAAATTTGGACAGTCACCATGCCAAGGCAATTTTGTGTAACTTTTTAAAATAAGCTTCAACTTCTATCATTTCCACCTTATCTGTTCCTGATTGTACTGAACTGTTTCACAAGTATGTAGACTTAGAATTTGCAGTACTATGTAATTATGTCAATTATGCATTTATGATAAATACCCAATCTATGTCATACCTGTATCTCTCATCCCCAAATCCTGTTTAGACAATGCCAAATGACTGCTAAAATACAAAACAAAAGTTCAAAAAATATATCTGAGTATATTTTAAGAGGTTTTTCATTGGTTTCTGATTCAGCATAGGATAAATCCTATATCCATTGACATGGTATAGATTTTCAGCATACTAAAGAAGTAAGCGTAAATGACTTCCATTTGTAGTCCATGTGGAATGGCAGAGACTGAATTTGCCCTTCTGTCCAAAATAACCAATAATAAAAACCACAGAAAAATATGAAACTATAATTTTCATGATACTGCATACCAAGATAATAAAGGACAGCTGTTTCTGAGATGAGAAACAGACTAATCAGTGCATGCATGTGAGGTAACCACAAGAGATGAAGGAAAAATCATCCAAAAGAATTAGAGGGAACAATAAGGAGAACTCACGTGGGGCCAGGTATATAGTGTCCACTCCCAAGAATGGAATCTTTCATAATTCATGATGCACTGGGTATACCGATACAGTACTAACAAAGAAGATTGCTCCATATGGGGGGTAAAATTAACCTTAGACTAAAAGCTTCTCCTGTCTAAAAAGAAATATTAAAGGAGCAAATAATTTCCACATAAATTAACTGCTCATGAATATATAGAGAAGTACAAAAATATCTAGCACCAAGAAGATAAAATTAGCAGTGGCTGGCATCCAATATGAAATTACCAGGCATAAAAAGAAATAAAAAATACAATACATAATGACGATAGAATTAATAAGACATCACAATAGTTACTAAAATATATTCGATACATGTAAAAGCTAAAATGAACATGATAAGCAGAGAGGTAGAAGATACTGGAAAGACCGAATTCATACTTATAGAGCCGAAAGCAATGCCTGAGGTGAAAATGAACTGGATGGAATTAACAGTAATTTAACCATTAAAGAAGCAAAGATTGGGAATATACCAATAGAAACATCCAAAATGAAACAGAGAGAAAAGTAAAGACTGAGAAAAACATTAACAAAGACTCAGTGAGTCATGGGACAATTTCAAAAAGTCTGAAATGTGCCTGAGTGGCTCAGTCAGTTAAGCGTCCAACTCTTGGTTTCAGCTCAGGTCATGTCACAGTTCATGGGATCCAACCCCATGTTGGTCTCTGCACTGGCAGCACAGAGCCTGCTTGGGATTCTCTTACTCCCCCTCTCCCTGCCCCTCCTCTGCACTCTCTCTCTCTCTCTCAACATCAAAATAAATAAATACACTTAAAAAAACCCCACAAAACAAAAAAACTGATATATGTGTAATTTGAGTGTCTGAACAGGAAGAAACACACAGAGAGAAATAAAAGATAAATTTTCAAAAAATGAAGTCAATTTTCCCCAACTATGATAAAAAACTATAAACGCAGAGAGTCAAGAATCTCAATGAAACTCAAGCAGAAGGAATATTAAGAAAACTATATTAAGACATATCATAATCAACTTGCTTAAATCCAATGATAAGAAATTATAAAAAAACAGAGAAAAAGGCATAGTACATTCAGGAGAAAAAAGATAAAAATGATAGCAGACTTCGTGTCAGAAGATTGTAAGCTAGAGATAGCAGAGGAGTATCTTCAATGTAGTGAAATAAAAAATTCTGCCAAAACAGAATTCTGCATCAAGCCAAAGATCTTTCCAAAGTACAGGAGAAGTAGGAGGGGCACATATAGAAACTGACACAATTCATCATCCGCAGACTTGCAGTGTAAGGAATGTTAGAGGAGAAAATAAGGACCCAGATGAATAAAGAACAACAAGAATGATAAACACTGGTAAATATAAAAGACCAGCTTTCTTATTAAACATTTTAAAATATAATTGTTTGAGGAAAAATAATAACACTACATTGTCGGGTTTATAACACAGACAGAAATAAAATGTTTGACAATAATCACACCGAGGCTAGGAGGGAAGAAATGCGAGTACACCATTATAAAAGCACAATTCTTCTACTGGGGTGCCCAGCTGTCTCGGTCAGCAGGGCGTGTGACTCTTAATCTCAGGGTCATGAGTTCGAGCCCCATGTTGGGCACGGAGCTTACTCGAATTAAAAAAAAAAAAAAAAAAGTTCTGATTCCAAACATGAAATGGTACCATGTCAACTGAAGGCAAGACATGATAAGGTATAACACGACACGGTAAAGATCTATCATGTAAACATTAAATTAACATGCAGGGGTGCCTGGGTGGCTTAGCTGGTTAAGTTGATTCCTGCTCTGGTCATGATCCCAGAGTTGTGGGATTGAGCCCTGCATTAGGCTTCACACTGAGTATGGACCCTGCCTACAATTCTCCCTCTCCCTCTACACCTTTATTGCTCGCATGCTTGCACTCTCTCTTTCACACACACACACTCTCTCTCTCTCTCTCTTTCTCCTCCCCCAAAAATAAATAAATTAATAAATTAATTGACAAGTACAGTAACACCACACAAAGTTATAGGTAATAAACCAACAAAGGAGATAAAAGAAAAGCATATAAAATAAACAAATAATCTTAAAAAGGTAGAAAAAAAGGAAAAATAAATAAAAAAGCATGACATATAGGAAAGAAACAGGATGGTATATTTAAACTCAGTCATATCCGTAATCCTATTAAATATAAATGATTTTTTAAGTTTACTTACTTATTTTGAGAGAGTGCATGCATGCCTGAAGGGAAGAGGGGAAGAGGGGAAGAGAGCGAGAGCGAGAGAATCCCAAGCCAACTCTGTGTTGCCAGTGCAGAGACCAACATGGGGTTGGATCCCATGAACTGTGACCTCATGACCTGAGCTGAAACCAAGAGTTGGACACTTAACTCACTGAGCCACCAGGTGCCCCTTACATATAAATGATGTAAATTCTCCAATAAAAGACAGGATTTGTGAATGTTTCACTGATACTAAAATGAGTAAGTCCCTTTAGAGTAGGAAAAAAAAATAATCATTCTTCTTGGGCAACTCAGTCTAAAAACAAAAATCAGTTGTTGCTAACCAAACAAGGCGTCTATCTGCCGTGGCCAAGCGCTGGCCTGGTGGTCAGAGCATAGGTGGATGTTTATGGGATGTGACGGTCCCAGGTGAACAGTGGAGTGCGGAGGGGAGCCGGATGCACGACTTCAGAGCTCTGCTGGGCTCGGTAAGGTTTCCCCTTAGACCTTGACAGTGGTGGCCCAGCACGGAGTGTCAGAAGCCAAGCATGTGGAAGACGGCATGGTGGGTGGCCTAACACGTGGTGCTGACGTCCAGGCAAAGTGAGAAAGGCAACCACACAGGGACAGCTATGGCTGGCCGCTGCAGGGTATCTGGAGTAGGGTGAGGACTGTTTCCACACAGCAGCAGGATTGGTTACTAACATGTGAACTGGTCAATTAATTAAATACATTCAGCCAAAGAGGCTCAGATTTCATTGATGGAGAAGAAAGAGAAAATCATGGAAAGAGGCAATGTAGAATGAACCCTACGGTGCTGACTGAACTGAAGATAGGGTGAACATGTGGTTTTTAAAGGAAAAATGATATGAATAAACAGATACACATATAGATATACCCTAGGTCTGTCATATGAGAGGTCTGGGAACAGCCACACCTTAAGAGAAATGAGCAAATATACTTTCCAGATTTTTTAAATTTTCCTTCTGAACGTGGTTACTAAAATGAACCAGGACTCCTTGGAGAAACGGCTGATTCAAGCCCGGGGAAAGAGGAAGCACAAAAGATGAAACCCAAACATTTTCCTATGCTAGACAGGAAGGTAGTGTACCAAATAACCTTACACTTTGGAGAAGGCTGGTCAACACCTCTTAATCAAGTGATCAAAGTTAATATCACAAGTAGTAAAATGAATTGAAATCATATGCCATCTTACATGCATAAAAAGATGAATATATACAGAGCACATCAATACTTCTGTGATACCCCTACCCGATAAGGATAACCTGATATATTCATAAGGAACTATCAGGGAAATCCAAAATGAGGAAGAGTCTTCACTCCTCAAAAGTATTAAAATCATGAGTCAAAGAAAGATTAAGTAAGTATTCAGGTTTGAAGAGAATAGAGAGAAACCACCAAATGCAGCATATGATTCTGGAAGGGAGTGCTTTCCTGTAAAGGGCACTGGTAGGATAAGTAGTGAAGGTTATATGAAGTCTAAGAATTACATGTATGAAGCATCAATGTTCATCTGCTGATTGTGATGCTTGTACCGTGCAAAGGGACATTACAATAGTGTCCTTGCTCATAGGAACCACTCCTGGGTTCAGCTGGAATGAGACATCAGTTTACCTATCTGTCTCAAATGCTACAGCTCAAAAAGTTACATTTGTATTATGTGTGCAACAATTTTGTTAGCTTTGAGACTTTTTTTTAAAATAAAGGTCTAATAAAAAATGACGTGCTGTTTTTACATGTGTAAAATCAAAACGTTCTTGAAATGAACAAAATTGAAAACATAAAAATAAAATAGGAATCATGTGAGGTAAATATTAAGATGTATAGTAAGATTCATGTAGGAAAATATAAACATAGGACTTACTAGAAGCAAGGTGGTACAGTGTAAAAAAGTGTGACAGGTCAGGGAGTCAAAGTCAGGACTGACCATGTTTAGGAAATCAGCAAGTTCAGAGAGCAACGGATCCCACCCTCTGTAATATCCGTTGTCTACAGAACCCAAGTGGGCAATGTGTGAACGGATGTTCAGAAGCCTTTGGTCACATTGCATAGATGTCCCCTGCACACTGCAGATGCCGGTTATGAAACTGCAGCAGAAGCAACAATGGCTTTTCCTTCTGTTCAACCTCCCAAATCTTGTGTGAGTGACTCACATTGCTAAAACCAAGCCCAATGAGACACTGTCAGGAATCTGGGGAAATACAGTCCCCAGGCTTACAACCCCTAATATTTACAGAGGAGCACACAGAAGGGAGAAGACGGCGTGTAGATGGCAGTAGATAACAGAGGACAAGACAGCATTAATTCATAAACACCTGATTTAATTAATTAAAATAAATAACACTCAAATTGAAATCTGGTTGCAAGATCTAAGCAGAGAAACCAGGGGAAAAGTATAAATTGATAAATATGGCAAATAATATTGGGTATCCTTCTTTATATTCCTTAAGTAAAACTGAATTTATGTGCAGCTTTCTCGTTTACTTCCTATTTCCCTTTATTTTCAAAATATCTTCGGGGTTGATTGCTTTTCCCAAAAACAATGTAGGATTTTTAGAAATCTTACCGTTCAATTTTCCTCCTACATCACCCGTATTTCATGTAAATTATTTGAAACGGCTTTTCAACATGCATAAAATAATTCACGTGAAATGTTTTTCTAAACAGGCTCTTAGAAAACTGGAGAATAGAGAAAATGAAAGTATGAGCATACGTTACAGAAATGACTACTGTCTTATCATCATACATCACTTAGGAGAAATTCTTGACCAAAAAATGAGAACAGGGCTTTGTTCTTCCTCCCTGCCCTAAATTGTGTAATTGGCTAATTTTATTATTTTTTCCTTCTCTTTTTTTTCAGGTTTTCAGAGAAACTCCAGTTAGTTAATACCCAGTGTTATATTACATCCAGGTATACAACACTTCCATCCATTACCCAGTGCTCATCACAATACGTGTATGCAGCTTTTACAAGGAAGGATGCAGTGACTTGGGCAATCTCATACATAAATGATAGCAGTATTCACTACCATTAAATTTAGGAGAAAGGATTTGCAAAATGTATGAAGTGGCTTAAAATATATGTAGTCTGGCACAGTGATTGCATTTATTGGACGATATAGCCTTTGAAAATCTCCAAGTAACAAAGATTTATATCATTTGATATCTGTTTTTTATTAATGAATTATAATCAATATAAAAGTCCAATAATAGGGAAATTCTTCCAGAAAATACAACATATCCATAAGGTAGAACATTTCACATCCATTAAAAATCCTTATTTGAAAAGTACTTAAAAGATGCATAACATACACTTGTGTAAAACATGGCAAAAAATGGTAACATTACAAGATATGCTTATCTAGAAGGAAAGACTGAGACACATTACTAATACTGCATTTTCTGTCTTCTTCATTCTTTCTTCTTTTTTCTTTTGTTTATTTATTTTGAGAGAGCCACAGAGAGGCAGAGAGAGAATCCTAAGCAAGCTCTGTGCTGTCAGCCTCACAAAGAGGTTCCCCCAAGTCTCCCTCCTGGCCCCTCTCAATCTTGTTCTCCTCACCTTTCCTTGTGAGTTACAGTCTGCCTGTTGTGGATTTTTTTTACCTGATTTTGCTTAAATGAAATGCTTTTAGGGGTAGAAAAAGGGGTTGCAATGGCCATATATGCCATTAGGACAGCTATACTATCTCAAACTAAATACTTCAGACAATAGTGTGTGTGTGTGTGTGTGTGTGTGTGTGTGTGTGTGTGTGCGTGTGCGCGTGCGCGTGTGTGTGTTCACGTGTGTTTTGTTTTTGGTTTTTTTGCTTTTTAAAATTTTATTTATTTACTTATTTACTTATTTATTTTTATTTTAGAGAGAAAGAGCATGAGTAGGGGAGAGGGGCAGAGGGAGAGAGAGAGACAGAAACTTAGGCAGACTCCATGCTCAGCGTAGAGCCCGATATGGGGCTCTGTCCCAAGACCCTAGGATCATAACCTGAGCCAAAATTGAGAGTCAGACGCTCCACGGAGTGAGCCACCCAGGCGCCCCTGAACATCCTAATTCATACATGAGAATGTTTCTTGGTAACGTGGAGTTAGTAGCTTGATGCCCCTACACATGGGTTTGTCTATCTTCCTTTATTTAATTCCATTTTGACTGAGCAATTTTTTGATTACAGTCTGGGCCAGCTAACTGAAATAAAATGGTCTTGCTATATGAACACAAGCATCCTGTTTCTTAGAAAAGTTACAGTCTCATGAGAAAACCGATACTTTAGATTTATCTAATGGCCTCTTCAGCTTAGTGAACATCTCCAGTGAGAGCAGATACACCTTAAACTGTGGACCACGGTGCATGCATTACCACCAGGGTCTCTCAAGAGACAGCCCACCAACCTTCCTTCTCAGGCAGACCTGAACACCCCACAGGCTGAGAGGAACATTTATTTTTTTATTGTTGTTTAATTTTCACATGACAAACCCTCTTCATCGTAACCAGATACGTAACCTCTCTAACAGAGAGGCGGCTTCACACAGAAAAGTAGTTACATGCTATGATTCAAAGCTGGACACTGGGTGATGTAGGAAGTGTTGAAGCACTACATTGTACACCTGAAACTAATATTACACTGTATGCTAGTTGGAATTAAATCAAAAAACTTAAAAGAAAAAGCTTGAGCTCTCATTTCTTAGAACATGGATTTAAATTCCAAATTGGCTGCTTTCTAGTTGTGTGGCTTCCAAAGTTACCCCACAGCCTTGTCTTGCTGTTCGTCTGTATGAGAAATGAAGGTTCTTAGGCCATGGTTCTGCCTCTGGAAATGTGGTCGGAGACTGCATTGATCACCTCTTTTTTAGTCAGGTGAAGCCACAGGACTTGCTTTCATTAACGCAATAGAAGCAGATACAGTAGTAGGTTAAAGCTTCCAGTTGGAGACGTAGGTTAGGATCCGGGGCACGATTTATGATGCTTCCTTTATCTGGTGTGGTGAAACCATGTGTCAAGATGGAGTTTCCGTTATCCCAGGTGCCTGAACCACCACAATGACCGTAGACTTGTGGACTGCACTGGGCATGGAGCCAGTCATAAACCTTGGTGTGTTATAAGCACATGCATGATGGAGAGTATGTAGTTACCTTGACGGATATACGATGGATAAACAGAAGTCAAACCAAAACCGTCTGATGCATTACCCTCTCATGTATAGTTTCCATTATCAATAACAAGAGTTTATTTCACTTAAGGCTTTGTGCTGAACACCTGTGATAAAAATGGAGAATACTTTTTGTATTCTTTAGCATACTTTTTCAAGGTGCTTTCAAAGGAGCAAGTACACATTGAAGAGAATTTACCTTAGAGGAAAGTTTATGGAACACGTGTTGTTAAGTGGCTTAGCCAATACTGCTGCAAGACACTGACAGGGAAAGGTCTTTGGGTTGGGCTCACTGGAGAAACGTTCAAGAAGTAGAGGGTAAGAAAAGTCACCTGGGCACGCGTCGGGTCTTCCATAGAAACTTATTTGTGGCTGAAATGCACCTATTTGTGGCTGAAATGCACCTATTTGCGGCTGAAATGACCAGTGGATTGATACGAGCAGGGGCCTCAATGTACTTAAGTGATGATACTCATCCTTGTGGTTTCTTCCATCTCCGTGACAGGAGCCCACCTGTTCCGGGGAAGGATGAGAAACACAGAAAAGACGCACTCCAATGCCCCGCCCCGGACCTCCATTAGGGAACAGAGGCATCCCCAGCTCACAAGGACATCCGAGGGTGGGAAAGAAACTCAACAAAATAAACCTGCCACTGAAATTGTGAGATCACTTGGTACATAGCATTATTGCTGTAGTAGCTGATGAATTCTTAAATAATTTCTGAGGTTTCTTAATCTGTGAGGGAAGCCTACTTTATCTAGGGGCCACCCGCAGACTACACTGAATTCTTCCTTTGCACTTGAACAAGGGTGACAGTGGGTGGGCCTGGAGTCTAAATACAGTATTTCTTTCTGCTAAAGGCTCTGATTAACATCATATATACATTTTGTATTTATTATTATTATTTTTTAATTCCAAGCTTCTATTTTTTTTAAGTTTATTTATTAATTTTGAGAGAAACAAAGTGGTGAATGTTGGGGAGGAGCAGAGAGAGGGAGACTGAATCCCAAGCAGACACCTTGCTGCCAGCACAGAGCCTGATGTGGGGCTTGAACTCATGAACCATGAGATGATGACCAGAGCCAAGGTCAAGAGTCAGATGCTCAGGTGACTGAGCCACCCAGGTGCCCACACATTACAGGTAATTTAACCTGTTGGAAATACTGTGTACCCTATACATGTTTGTAGTTTTGCACTTTAAGGCAACACACTTTGGGTTTTTTTGTTTTTTTTTTTCAGTATATGAAATTTATTGTCAAATTGGTTTCCATACAACACCCAGTGCTCATCCCAAAAGGTGCCCTCCTCAATACCCATCCCCCACCCTCCCCTCCCTCCCACCCCCCATCAACCCTCAGTTTGTTCTCAGTTTTTAAGAGTCTCTTATGCTTTGGCTCTCTCCCACTCTAACCTCTTTTTTTTTTCCTTTCCCTCCCCCATGGGTTTCTGTTAAGTTTCTCAGGATCCACATAAGAGTGAACACATATGGTATCTGTCTGTCTTTCCCTGTACAGCTTATTTCACTTAGCATCACACTCTCCAGTTCCATCCATGTTGCTACAAAGGGCCATATTTCGTTCTTTCTCATTGCCCTGTAGTACTCCATTGTGTATATAAACCACAATTTCTTTATCCATTCATCAGTTGATGGACATTTAGGCTCTTCCCATAATTTGGCTATTGTTGAGAGTGCTGCTATAAACATTGGGGTACAAGTGCCCCTATGCATCAGTACTCCTGTATCCCTTGGGTAAATTCCTAGCAGTGCTATTGCTGGGTCATAGAGTAGGTCTATTTTTAATTTTCCGAGGAACCTCCACACTGTTTTCCAGAGTGGCTGCACCAATTTGCATTCCCACCAACAGTGCAAGAGGGTTCCCGTTTCTCCACATCCTCTCCAGCAACTATAGTCTCCTGATTTGTTCATTTTGGCCACTCTGACTGGCGTGAGGTGATATCTGAGTGTGGTTTTGATTTGTATTTCCCTGATGAGGAGCGACGTTGAGCATCTTTTCATGTGCCTGTTGGCCATCCGGA
Source organism: Panthera leo (assembly GCF_018350215.1). NCBI lineage: Eukaryota > Metazoa > Chordata > Mammalia > Carnivora > Felidae > Panthera > Panthera leo. The sequence goes on along the minus strand of NC_056688.1, from coordinate 3,156,244 downwards.
TGTCTTCTTTAGAGAAGTGTCTATTCATGTTTTCTGCCCATTTCTTCACTGGGTTATTTGTTTTTCGGGTGTGGAGTTTGGTGAGCTCTTTATAGATTTTGGATACTAGCCCTTTGTCCGATATGTCATTTGCAAATATCTTTTCCCATTCCATTGGTTGTAAGGCAACACACTTTGTAAACAACAAACTCCTAAAGGCAGGTGTGGAACATGACATAATTACAAAGTTTTATGGTGGGATTAATGCCTACAAAAAACATTTTTCAAGTGCATTATCAACTATAATTAAAGAGAAAATAATATAAAAAGAAAGATGAGTCAAGAGGGAAAAATCTATTTCATATCATGGGGGCTTATTTTTCTGAATTGGTTCAGAACAACTTAAAGGGCAACTTTTGTTTTCCTTTTGTGTATTGTGGAAGAAGAATGGAAAAATCAAATATATTCAAATTTATCTAACAAGGATGCATACTTTCAAATTCAGTAAAACGTGAAATATTTCAAATTTTAAACAATAAATGTGCAAAATACACCTCAGTTATGATCAAGTCTTTTGGTACACAGAATGAATATATTTTATATTTGCAATTTGTCCACTAATAGATTTCTTAGGGAGACCAGTGCTTTCCTGGTTAAAAACTTCTTTGAAAGCTATAATAACTAGAATTTATGCCCTTGGTACTCATATGTTTTCAAGGGGTGAATGTCTCTTTTTTATGTAAAAAAGAAATGAGGAAATTTAGTATCTTTGGCTATATTTTGAACTCTTCCAACAACCTCTGGGCTATTCTATTCAGCTCGGACTGATACTGATGTGTATCTAGGATTATTCTAAGTATCCGTGACACTTCATAAGAATCATCAGAATATACAAAACTGTGTAAAAACCGAGTTCCTGTCTCATATGTAAAGTTTTCTACCTCACGTATCTTCTTGTACTGCTAACCAAATTTAAGATTTTCAAAAGAAAATTGGTAATTTCCTAATCTTTGCCTTTCTCTGAGTCCCTCCAAAGTAACGTGACCAACCTGTCCTTCCCAGCACGAGGACAGCACTCTTGTCTGCCCAGTTCCTTAGGTTAAAAACAGAATAACACAACACAAGATAACACATACACAAAAGCAAAAACACATACACAGCAAAATAAATCTAGAATTTTTGCATTTCTGGTATACTCTGGATAAAATAGTTTTCTTCCTGATTTCCTGTCCAGACAGCTTCTCCATCTTATTACCTTATTCATACTTTTCCTACAACTTATCACATTGCCTAACTAATATGTATGCATAATATGTATATACTATTAGTGTATATGTATGAGTATTATAACCTTAAATATATACATCTATATATTTATGTATGTATGTGTGCATATATACACACACACATACATATTTGTTTCCTTGAGATTCATGCTTAAAATGACAGGGATAGGGTTTCTCTGGATCACTTTTACAACTCTTACCACATGGGCAGATTGTGCCTGACACCGGAGGTACCAAATAAACACCGATGATTAAATAACCAGTGAATTTTTGCAAATATCGGGATAGTTTTTTTTATATATTTCCAAGAGTAATTTTTAGGTTTACATGTCAAAAAATTAACATGGTTAATAAATATTTAATGAGTGATCATTCTATGCAAGAGACAGTGCAACACATTGGAAGTAATGGCAGTATGAGAGAGAGAGTGAGAGAGAGAGAGGGGGGACCCTGCAGAGGGCAACAGACGGTTGAGTGAACTTCTCCAGGTTTGCTAGGGAAGAGAGCACAGGCCAACCTGGGTGATTTTAATATGGCCCTAATCTCATTTTGATACCTAGGGAAGGCATCCCTGAGGGAAGTCCCGTGAAGCTGGCAAAAAAGAGATGGATGGGAATTAGCCATGTGAAAAGAAAAAGAGGTTTTCCCATGGAGGTCAGTGATGCTCAGAGGCCACACGTGGGAGAAGAGAGGGCCTGCGAAGGACCAAGAGGATGAGCGGCGAGGAGACAATAATGAGCAAGGGATACAAAGAGAAGCGAGAGAGGGCCAGGGTCCTCACTCAGAAAAACCAGACTGACTTTGTTAAAGAATTCAAGCTTTGTCCTTAGAGTGATCAAAACCACGGAGGGCACTGGAGATTAGTATCCCCAAAAATTACTCCAGGTCTTCAAGTTCAAAATGGCATACAAAACACACATTGAAACTCCCCCGTCCTGTGGCAAACACCCAGGCAGAGGCAGCTACGTAATTTGCAGGGGCTGACGCAAAGTGTAAGTGCAGAGCCCATTTCAAAAGGAATAAAGGACTGTCATACTATACAAAGTTTTCCCATGAGCACGTGTATCACTATAAAATACAACAGTAGACTTCCGTCTCCAGGAAGACGGGGTAGGCGCAGTTTTCACTATGCCTCTTGCTAAGCACACTGAACACCCTCAACATGAGTGTGAAAAACAAACACAAACAGACCCAGGCAGGTACCGAGGAACCGGACCAAGACACTGGGTTGAATTTTCTGGGTTTCATTTGTTGCCTCATATATCTTAGCCTTGAACGGAAGAAACTGGCCACCCAAAAATGTCAACGGGTATAGACCTGTGGATGTCCTCTCTAAACAGAAGAAGAAAAAGGGCAGCCTAGTAAGGCAGAAAACTCTCAGACAATAACTGCTCAGCATGAGGCGAACACCCCAGAAAAAGCTGTGGCTCCAATACCAACCACACCAGTCAAGGGCCAGTGCGTAGCCTAGACTTCTGGACTCACAAGGGTATAATAAGAATTCCCAACTCCCCAGGAGATAATGTCAGAGAAGGCCAAATGGCGGCCTTGGCTGTCCATTCCTTTCAGGTTATAAATACCGTCTCCCATGATGCTAGTGGAAACCATGTGAGGAATCAGAATGTGACAAGCTGGCCTCGCCTCACTCAGATGACAAAACAGGAGGATTAAATGAGATGTGGGGTCTCGTAACATAATGCAAATTGTCGATATCAGGAATGAAACAGGGCATATAACTAGCCTATAAACCTCAAAAGAATAAAAAGGGAACACTACCAGCAACTTTCCACATATAATCTGACGACTCACACGAGCCATACCATGTTGCAGAAAGACAGAAGCTACCACAATTCATTTGATACCAGACGAAATATTTGATTAGCCCTATAAAAATACTGAATTCATAATATAAGCGTTCCTAGAAAAGAAATGCTCCATATCTTTACTATTCCAATGTCAATACCCAGCTTATGATATTGTAGTATAATTTTGAAAGATGTGGCCATTTGGGAGACAGTAAAGGGCACACAGGATTTCTGTGTTATTTCTTACAAACAGATACAAATCAATTAACAAATTAATTCTCAGCCTAACTAAGGAAGAATTAAAATTTCAAATGAATAGCATGAATTTTACTGTTTATCCTCATACTATGTAATGCCAGCTTTAAGTACATATATAAAAGCATCTTCCTTATGTGCAGCATATTCATGTTTAGCTTAAACATGAATATGTATTTAATTTTACCAGAACACTAGAAAGACTGCACCAAATTGTTTTCATTGAGCTTCTGATAAACACATTCTAAACACTGTCTTCAGCTACTGAAGAGTAAGAAAGGATCATAAGAAAATGAAACTATGGATTGCTCTGTTTTCCCCTTTCTTTGCATGTTATCATTAATTTTATTTCAATGTGGTAGTAACACAGATGAGACTTAGCCTCTGAACAAAATGTTAGGTGTACATTAATGTTAACTACAGATACAATGTTGTAAAGGAGATCTCCACACCTTATTCATACTGTTTCATTGAAACATTATGCTCTTTGATTTGTATCCCCCTAACTCTGCCTCCCCGCCCTAACCAACAGCCACCATTGCACTCTTGGCTTCTGGGAGTTTGATCAGTTTAGATGCCTCACATAAATGGGATCGTGCAGTATTTACCTTCGTGTGATTGGCTTATTTCACTTACTGAGATGCCTTCACAGCTCATCTATGTTGCCACATATCGAAGAATTTTCTTCTTTTTAAAGGCTGTGTGCATACACCACATTTTATTCATCCATTCATCTGTTGATGGATACCTAGATTGTTTCCACGTGCTGGCTACTGTAAATATTGTGGCAATGAGAGTGCAGATACGTCTTTGAGATTCAAACTTCAATTCTTTTGGATAAATACGCAAATGTAGGGTTGCTAAGTCATATGGCAGTTTTATTTTTAATTTTTGAGGAACCTCCATACTGTATAGGAAAAAATATTTGACATCACTAATCATCAGGGGAATTCAAAACCATGTTATATCATACCTATAAAGAATGATTACCACCAAAAAAAAAAAAAAAATCCAAAAAAATGACAAAAAGTGCAGGCAAGGATGCAAAGAAACTGGAGTCCGCTGATAGGAAGGCAAAATGGCACAAATGCTCTGGAAGTGTGTTATCATTTTCAGCATCACTGTGTGGCTGATACAGGAAAAGATGTAGAAAGGACATATCCAGCAGTGCTCCTTAGGCCTTTCACTTTGTGAGAACACTATTACCTTTTTATTCCTCATGTCTGAAGCAAGATTCGGTTTCAAAAGACCCAGTTACAACTCTCAGCTCCCCACTGAACCCATCAGAATCCAAAGACGTACGGCTTTGGAACATGAGCACAGAGCTCCAATGAACCCACCTCCTGTGAGGGCTCAAGGGGATGACCAAATTCAGCAGGTCCCACTGGGTACTGCTAGCGAGGCCCAGAAGAGGCCAAGTGCAAGTCCTAGGTTGCAAGACCTCTGCTGCAGGTCTGATTGACTGACATCACTTCACATTAAAATTTTGTGAAACAAATCTTTGAAATATTATGAGACGTTGTTACTATACTTAAAAGATAACTGAGTAAAGTTATGTTTTGAGTAAGAAAGCTTGGATTATGTGGACAAAACAAGAACCATGTAGGAATGAATAAGATAAGAAAATATAAAACATGGAGTGTTCCCTAGGAAATACTGTGGTATGTTTACTGCTACTTTGATTGTCTAATGATGGCAACAGTTTCTGGATTATATACCAGAGTAAGTATACAACATATCTACTAGTTAAAAAGGTCATGAAGAAATGTGAGAAAACTTCAGCTTCCATAAAAATATTTTGAAAATAGTAATCACAAAATCTAAGGAAAAGCCATTTACTTTCTGTAAGTGTAATATGCTTTCTGTAAACTAAGCATAATGGAACATCATATTTCAACTACAAAGGACTGATGGAAAGACAGGAGAATCTGGGTATTCTCAGGACTTGTAGAACAGTTCAGAGACGCAGAGGAAGAAAAAGGATCATCTAGTAGAAGTTATAAGGAGACCACTTTGTTCACGGCAAGAAGAATTTGGACTGCTCAGCTTTGCCCACAGCTAGAATGTGCATCTCAGGAATACTGACATTTTCATATCCTAAATCCATAGGTAGTAAATGTGTGTGTGGTTTATAAACATGTAAATATTATACATGTAATATATAACTCTATACTATATTATATACATATTATAAAAAAGAAAGATTTCAAGACATAGACTGGGGGTTGTATTAAATCCACAGCTCCAAATTGTTTATTGTCATTCTGACATTCCAACATCATCCAAGATGCATAATAAGTGCATAAATTTCCAAATCCATTTGATACTCATGGAGTATCTTGAGGTATAGAATCTATGACCCTGTATTTTTTTTAAAAAACCCGAAAGTGATTCTGATGTATCTTGTCCATGGAGCTGCTGACCTAGATGACCTTTAATATCCTTCCAAATTTGATATTTATACAGTTTCCATCAGTTCTTGGAGTGCAGCAGGGAATGGCCCTCGTGCCTTTCTTTACATCCAAGGCCTCCCTCATAACCGCCAATAAATGTTTCACGAGTAAAAGAACAAATAGGTGACTGAACAAAAGATAGGACATCTCATTTGCCCCCCCTTAGCCCTCTGTACAATATGAAAAATTGCTTAAAAATGGGGACAGAAGTTTATTAAATAAATATTAAAGATAAAACAGAATGTAGTAGCAAGAGAGAGAAAAAATACGGGTAAAACAAACTCAATTATTGTACTTTGGGCAGGGAAGGTGATTAGGGAGAAACTATTTTAAGCTGAGATTATAAGTTTGAGAAACTAGAACATGTTGAAAAATTATGCATTCTATGAGGGTTGAAACCATAGAAAAAGAAAGTAATACACGGATTCTGAGAGGCTGAGGACTAGAGACAGGGAAGAAGAAAGCTGTCACTGAAGCTGATGTGATCATCATCCAGAAACTACAGGCTAAGGAAAAAATATATATTAATATATATTGTAATATATTTATATATTGCATATATAAGGAAAAATATATATATTGTATAAGGAAATAAGGAATATATATATTGTATAAGGAAAAAAATATATGCACTGCATATGTATACATTGTATATACAAGGAAAATATAGATACATATGCAATATATATATTACATGTATATATATATTGCATATATAAGGAAAAAATAGATATATATTGCAATATATTGCATATATTAGGGGAAAATATGCAATATATATTGTATATATATATATTGCAAATATAAGGAAAAAATATATGCAATATATAGTATATATATTACATATATAAGGAAAATAGATATTGCATATATATATTGTGTATATAAGGAAAAAATATATATGCAATATATATATTGCACATATAAGGAAAAAATAGATTGCATATATAAGGAAAAAATATGCAATATGTATATTATGTATATATTACATATATAAGGGAAAAAATATACATATTGCATATACATATTGTATATGCAAGAAAAATATATATATTACATATATATTGTATATATAAGGAAAAAATATATGCAATATATATATTTCATATATAAGAAAATATATATATATATTGCAATATATATTGCATAAATAAGGAAAATATATATATATTGCAATATATATATATTGCATATATAAGGAAAAAATATATATATTGCAATATATATTGCATATATAAGGAAAAAATATATACATATTGGATATATAAGGGAAAATATATATGCAATATATATATTGCATATATATGTTGCATATATAAGGAAAAATATATATATTGCAATATATATATTGCTTATATAAGGACAAATATATGTAGATATATATTGCGATATATATATATATATATATACACACACATATACATATATACATATACATACACATACATCTCTCTCCTTAGCTCCAGGAAGTAGCTTAGTTTCAGGGGCTGTGACTATATTAAGCATTTCACTGTTCACCTTCAGGGTATGATACATGACTACTGTTATTTTTTTTTCCTGTTATTTTTCCCCCTAGACTTGCATGTTCTGAGGCACAAAGTGATTTCACTGCGGTGGTTTTGACATCCAAAAATATTTCATTGCTTAAATGTTTTATTAAGTCAGTGGGCCCTAAGGTCTCTTGGAAAAGGGGACATTTTCCTGTTTTGGATCAAATTCATTAACACACGTGTGATGCACATACACACACACATGTACTTGGTTTGGGGAAGCATTGGTAGAACTGTCAAAGAAAAAGTTTTCCTAAAAATATTTGTTAACTACTGCTTCTCAGGACTTCTGTATGGAATGCTTCATGGAAAAATGGTCTCTTATACTAAGAAATGATCTGTGAAATAAATGGAAGTTGAAAAAAATATATACAGGTGAAAAGATTAAAAACTGGAATATGAAATATCAAGGAGTCTTGTGGCTTCTCCATGCATACAGACGATTCTATCACTATCCTGTCTCCAGATGCAGACTCATTATGGACTGACCAAAACACACGTCAGATTAATCGTGGAGAATGGTGCATATTTGACTGTAGCTCAATAATTCAGGGCTGTACTAAACCCTTTTGTGATTCAGGCATTATATAATTAATTTACGTATCATAAACTAGTTACCAGATCATTGATTCAGGGACATTCAGTAGTTAGTGTGCTTTGCCATTTGCAGACATTGTTAAGTATTCTTTGTTTTAGCAAGACCTGGCAGGGTCCCCTGCATCTGGTAATACATACAATGGGGAAAACAGGGCATCTGTAGCTAGTGAGTGACTTTCTCCGCATATTTGTCAAGACAATTTTCTGAAACATATCTTTGTTTCCTCCTTGGATCTGCTACCCTATTCTTCCATTTTATGCCTTGTCCTTCTCCTCTTTAAGTAGGTTGCCACCCCATACTTTCTTTGTTCAGATGAGGTCTGGGCTTTCTGGCTTTTGTTTCCAAGTGTCTAAAGCCAATGAAAAGAACAGGACTTGAGGAGACATGGTTTATCTCTAGACTAAAAGGAGATGCCTAAAGGTTGAGAGAAGTCTAGAACTGCGGGTGTGTATGTGTGTGTTTGTGTGTGTGTGTGCACACACGGGTGTAAGGGGAGCCCTTCAAGAAGAGGGATTTGGCAGTGTCCCTGAAGATGTGACAGAACCTCAGAACAAATGGCCACACGTTATGCTGAGAAGACTGCAAAAAACCCAGCACTTCCAACCACTATGGTGATCCCCACATCCAAGGAAGGCACAGGAGCTAAGGATAATTGATCTTGTCAACTGAAAGAATGGAATTTTCAAAGGATACAGTTAACCAGTGACCGATTAGTTCTTCAAGATGTTTAATATGGTTTAAGATTCCAGAAGTTTGACTGACAACCACAAACATGATTGAAGTTAAATTTTCCACTAGTCTGAGGAAATTAAGAGATGGGTTTATGAACCGAGATTGATATACAATATGTAGAAGTCACCAGAACATTTCAGTACATCGGCCAGAATAAGAAAAATGATCTGAATTTGTATGTATGCTGTGTGTGCTCCTATAGGTAAGTGAAACTCATTGAAATAAGAAGAGGTCATAGTCATTTATGAACATGGGTATCTCTTAGATACAGAAATATCTGATCTCTGAAGAACAACTCCTACAGAAATATTCACCAGTTGCTTGAGCGGGCATACTGGAAAGTTAAGAGAAAGAATAAAATGTAAAAATGGCTGGACTTTACTAGATCTATATCCAACCTCCAAAGCAAGTACTTGCAGATGTTCATTTTTTTTATTCTGCGGTGACAGAGACACACTGGCACCATCTTGTGATGAAACCAGAGAATAAAACTAAGGGTCAAAATAATAGAACATCTCAGAACATGAAAGAGAAAGAGAAAGGAACTCCATGGAATTGGTCGTCCATTTCTAGGTATATAAAATCCCAACATCTGATTAACACGAGTATCAGTGGAATGCATTTCAATAATACAATAATGGCCATGCATGCTCTGTTGAAATTAGTAAATTATTAAATGGGTGTATCATCACAATACTTTTACGTTTACTTTCCGCATTTCATCCTGACGCTTAACCTAATAAAGACATTGTTTGACTAAGAACCAGGTGTAATTTATAAATTATCTTCCCAGGTCTCTATTCCCTTATCTTTAAAATGAGAGTTGTGTTATAGTCATTGATCTATTAAGCACATTTTAGATTTATAAAATGCCACAGGTTAGTGATGGTGATTCGAGAGTATTGATTCAACTTACAGAAGCAAGAAATTGTGGTTCATTATTCCAGGTATTCATCAAGTATCTATTTGTTGTTTCTGGCTTACTAGCTATTGTAGTAAGTCCTGAAATTACAAATATAAGTAAGATAAAGATCTTGCCCTCAAAGAGGCTAAAGGACTGTAAAAAAATACATTCATGTAAATAATTATACAAGGTATAGTTTTCTGAATCTAGAATACAGCCAAGAAGGAAACCTGTTTGACACAATCTTCTTTTTCATGCAAAAAACAGACTTCTGTTTTCATATATCAAGAGTTAAAAATTATTTCAATTCACAGGTATTATTTAATGAATAGACGAGACAGGGTAGGTAGAAGCAGGGTACTTTCCCGAAAAATGAATGCTGTCTTCCCACATCTTAAAGATGAAGGATTCGCTATATCAGCAATGTCTTTTTCATCTTCAATCATCAGCGTCTACTGTTAACTCTAGTTAAGAGTTCACTTAAACAAAAGACTTCAATGGAAGTGGGAAAAGAGAGATCTTAAAATGTCACTTTTCCTATTACACTCTCTTTTAGTAAACTGGTAAATAATAGTTTATTGTAAGCTGATACAGTCCTTCTAAAATTAGATTTGTAGTGTTTTTTTTTTTTTCTGATATAATCTTCAAGTTAGGCTTGAAGGTTGAGGATGCATGGGGTAAGATAAAAAGATCTACTTTATCTTTGAACATTATGCTCTCTGAATTGAAAAGTGTCAGATTCTAGTTTCTGTAGAAATACTTTACTATTCCTCTGTTTTAATCCAAGCAATTGTGTTATCTTCCCCAGAGCACTGGACCTAGCTAGTATCCAGCTGCCTCCTTGCTCCTGTCCAACGTGCTTCCTTTCCATGGCTTGCTCTATCCTCTTGCCAGCTTCATCTGGTCCTTTATTCTCCTACTTTCTCCTCACTGGCCAAGACATCTTTCAGTCAATAAGCACATGTCCCATGCTTCCTAGCACAGCAAACATTTGCTCATAATTCTTCCCTCTTTCTGCATGGGAGACTCTGCCCTCTCCTTCCCATCTTGCAAAATCTTAGATTCATCGTTCAGGAGTTTTTCTCTATGAAGATTAGATCGAATCGCCCTGAACCATCATGTTACTTGTTTCCTTCTCCTACCACAGTTGGACCTGTTTTTTTTTTTTTTTTCATTCATTTGTGTGATTCCTTGATCAGTAATTGATTTATCAACTAGGTTATAATCTCCAAAAGGGAAGGGCCATCACTTTTTCATTCACTGTACCTGTTTTATCTCCCACAATGGTTGGAATAGACTTGGAACTCAGTACATTCTCTATAAATGAATGAATGGCTAACAGTAAAAGGATTATAAAGGGAGGGACCAGGACTTGAATTTAGGTGGTAAGAAGGGTAAATAAGTAAGATGAGAAAGAAAACATTTGTTGAATATGTGATAGGCACTGTGCTTAAAACTGATCTTTTTTGCCCCATCTAATTTCTATGAAGTCTTTCTTGATCTCTACAGAATTCTTAATTTAGATCATCATCTTTGAAATCAGAATATGGCCCATTCCCTCAGCTACCAAACCTTCTCCAATCAAAACTGAAGAATATTAAGAAATTTACCTTGGAGATGGAAATTTCCCCTATTGGTAATAAGTCTTAAAGAATGAATTACTATCCTGTAAGAAGTGTAGAAATTCTATAGATTTTGGAACATCTTAAATAAGACAAAAATGACATTGCTTGACATGATTCTGTTAGGACTGTAATAAGACAGTATCCCCATCCTTTATGTGACTCTGAGATCATTAATTAGGATGTATCCCTGTTCTCATTGAAGACCTCTTCCTTTCTCTGTTTGAGAGGAAGGACTGATTCTAAAATATATATTCCAGTTCATCCCATTAATAATGTATATTGTAAGGAATAATCCTGTGCTATCAGGTGTATAGAACAGTTGACCCAATTTCTAGAATTCTATGAACCTGCTTTGACAATATGAGCACTGGAATGACCAATAGTGTCAGGAACTGTAGGACAATGGATCAGGAATTTGATGACTTGCTGGCAACATCAGTCAGCATGAAACTGCCAGAATGAGGAGGGATCATTTAAACTCCCTAGCAAGATTGAGGTAAACCTGGAAGAGCTACTGGATGGTGCATTTGCTAATTAAACTATAGTCTCTTAAATGGAAAGGGGAATAGAGCCAAACAGAGGAGGAAAATGAAAAACACGTTGGTGTGTGTGTGTGTGTGTGTGTGTGTGTCTGTGTCTGTGTGTGACTATATAGATGAGGGCTGAAGTGTTACTTAGAATACCAAAAAGTATACATATTCTATATCTCTAGCAAGAGACCAATGAGAATCAAGATTACTTTTTAAATAAAAATATATAAAGAGTCCAATGTCTTCCTGATTTTACAAAATAAATGTGTGAAGAAAAGCATAAAAGGGAAAGACTTGTGAATGTGGAGAACTGAAAAAAGCGTAGGCACAGATCTTGGTGCTATGTGAGTCTGTGTTTCTTCATCAGTTGATTCAGAACAGTAACTGCTACATCACAAGGCTGTTGAATGAGATGGTCTACACACAATCCCAAATAGAGAGCCCGCCAGAGAGGGGGAAAAAAAGCCCTCAATGGCTACTACTTAGCTTTCCCTTCTCTCTTACCAGCTCACACATGTAGAACTTAAAAAAGAGAATGCTCCCTCACAGATCTCCACCACAGTTCTGAAAAATGGCCAAAAGATGAGTGAAACCTAGGGACCACACAAGAAAATCACAACAACTGGCCTAAGCTCTCACTATTTAAAAGTCTAGCAAAACATTTGTTTCAGGCCTAGTCATTGGGAACAGCTCCAAAAAGGAAGAAGAAAACAGAAGAACTTGAAAATGCAGGCAGAGATGGGATCTGCATTGAGGTATGTGGCTATGCAAAAACACATATGTGTCAAGACAGAAGAGCCCATAATTGGGAGGAAAAAAGTTAGTGAGTTACTGGTGTCTACTTTGGCTTTGCCTTCGCCTTCGCTCTGTAAAGGATTTTGGCTGGAAGTTACATGGGAATATCCAATAAATAAATTGGCTATCTTCCCCAGTCATTTATCTTCAGCCCGTGGTCCATCACACTGGGGCTGTGATGCTGACAGTGCTTCCTGCGCAGACTGTAATCCATCAGCGTCAAGGAAAAGAGTGTGTTTGCCAGGAAGAGAGTGTGCACAGCAGGATGGGGAGGGGGTCAGTTAACTCATAATCACGGGAGCGTCCTCTAGTGTCATTGGTGACGCACCACACTCCCTGAAGAAGTGTGGACACTTGGGTTGGTTTATCATTTTAAGAATTAAGGCTGGCAATCTGCAGGCCTAAATTCTTGCGGGGTGATTAGGATCTCCCTAAAAGTAGGACAAAAAACTACCCCAAGCCCTTGGAAAAATTTCATTTGTGGATATATTTTACTTTTTTTTCTTTCTTTTTCAACCTCCAACCACCCTGGCCCTTATTTTTCTCCAGTAGGAAAGATCTTCTAAGGAAAACCTTCTTGTTACTGTTCTAACTCTGTAAGAGAAGAGGGAGCTTCCACTTGGGGCCATGGTGGAGTAAAAGGGGCCGGACTTATCCTTCCATCCAGAAAAACTATAAAAGTGAACAAAATGTCAGAATTGATGGTTTCATACACTGAGTAACCAGCAGCACGGGTCAGTGAACACTGAGAACACAGGAGTGGACTGGACGTGCCCAACAATACTCCAGCTGACTGCCTGGGGCGAGTACAGAGGAGCTGGGAATCTCATCAGAGCTCAGCAGTCCCACTGGCTGGAGGAAAACGGTCTGAAGTCAAAAGAAGATAGAAGTCTGGACATAGGCAGATGGTCACCCTGTGCCGTCAGTTGAGTATACATGTGAGAAACCAACCAGATCCACAGAAAGAACCACCACAAAAACAAACAAACAAAAACGGGTCATCTAAGGAGCTGACCTGGAGCAATGGCGTCTTTGGATGAATCACTGTGGAAACGCCAGTCAGCACAACAGGCTAAACTTGAAGTCATCACCACTGCCCCAGACCATACTCTTAACAGCCAGCTAGGACACTTTTTACTAACTCCTGGATTACAGCCAATGACCTAGCCATCTGGGCCACCACTTGGAAGACTACATTCTGGCATATCAAAGATTCCCATCTTTAGGGCCATGAAATGAAGAAATAAATCTCTTCTGCTGACCGGACTCAGGTGGATTCCCACAGGAAGGACTTGTGCCCTGAAGAAACTGACTAGTGACTAGTGAGCAAGCCAGCACCACCCAGGCACTGCCACCTCTACCTAAACCCCATCATCAAACAGACTTGTTAACACATCCGCCATCGTAAACTGGGCTTGCAGCCAAAGACTATATAATTCTAATGCAAAACCTACCAATGCATGCCACACTTGTGACTTCTGCCCACGACGATTCCATTTGTCTCATGCTGACAGAGGCCAACATTGCATGGGGTGATGTGCCTGCGTGCTTCTGGTAAACTGCCCATGTGAAATATTTGGCCCTCTCTCAGGGCCGCTGTTGGTTCTTCCCTGCTTCCTGTCTGACCAGTTGACTCTGGTATCATATTTGCCCTTGAAACAAAACTATGCCATGTTTTCAGCTTTTCATCTACATTCTGACATTGGTGTGCATTTTGTCCCAAAGACCACTTCACAATAAATCAATTATACGGCTTAGTGAATGCTTTGCGCCCCGTATTGTCTGTAGGTTGCGGGAGTTGACACAAAGTGGAAGGGACTTCTAAAACTCAATTGAAAATGTTTCTGAGTCTACCACTCTCAACACCTTCTGTTCTACACACCTGACTATACACCTGGCCATGTGGTCACTGAAAATGGCTATTTTCAACTAAGTTTTAGCTCCTTTTGGATATTTCCAGGTTAATGAAGGAGGTAAGGGGTTACATATGCCTAATTTGCACACTGGAAATTCTGTGATGGACAGTCCTAAATACAATGCTTCTTTCTTTCCCTTGACTCCTACTCTGATGAAGCCCAAGTGATTTTGCTTCTAAGTAGCCATGAGAATGAATAAAAGGGGCCTTAAGGAATTCAGACATAATTCTGATCCAGTCACCTATATATATATACATATTTTTAGACTGAGATGATCCTGGATCTTAAAAACACTTACCACTTGGATGAGTACACTGCTCACTGAGTTCACCTATGGTGGCCACACAGGCAAAGTTTGCAGTAAAAGTTCACATTCCTCACTCCGTCTCACCCAAGGAGTGGGCTCCTCATTACTGCTAGACAGGGCTGGGAGTCCTAGCTCCCCAGCAGCCCTTCACTGATACATCCCTGCTTGGAGGGGTCAGAGGGCCTCATTACTGCTCCCCACCTGGCTTTCACTGACACTCAGACAGGTGGTCTCATTAGCACCTTGGTGGTGATCAAAGTCCTATCTACTAAATGTCCCCTGTAACCACCTCATCAGGAAGGAATAGCAGCATCTCATTAGTACTCAATGGGGATGAAAATCCAAGCTTCTTATGTTATCTCCCTTGGACCATGGCCTGGGGTCATTACCAGCCTTCTAGGATGGAAGTTCCAATTCCCTGTCCAATTTCTCACACCTGACAGGGCTAACTCATTACAGCCTGATGAAGGTAGAAGTCTATGCTTAGTCTTTACTGTAATGGGTGGGGCTGAAGCCACAGTTTTTTTTCTGGAGTGTTTGGCTGGAGTAGGGTAGCTATTGTCTATAAGTTTGTCTTGCTAGGCTGACCCTCTTCCAGTACTTAGCTGGAGAAAGAGGGAAGTTCACATTTGCTCCATTTTCCCAGTTGTGTCTGCTTTGTGTCCATAAAAGTAGATTTTTAAAAGAAAAGTTTAAGGGCGCCTGGGTGGCTCAATCAGTTAAGGTTCCAACTCTTGATTCTGGCTCAGGTCATGATCTCATGGTCATGGGATCAAACCCTGTGCTGAGCTCCTTGCTGTCAGTGGATTCTGATTCTCTCTCTTGCCCTTTCCCTGACCTTCCCTGCTCTCTCTCTGTCTCTCAAAATAAATAAACATTTAAATTTTTTTAAATAAAAGAAAAGTTTATTTCCACTACATGACAGTTCTCTCAACAACACTAAGACACTAAGAATTTTCTTCAGGAGTCCATTCTAATGGGAATTGCTATGCTTAGTCATTTTGTAGGTGAGTGTGGATAGATTTGACTCTCCTATTCGGAATTAGTGCTCTATCCTGGAGGCATCACAGGCTCCTCAGACATATTCAACAGGAGAATTTAGCCCAGAAGAGATTCAAAAGAAGAGGTACAAGGAAAAGAAGAGCTGGTCACAAGAGGAAAGCTGATCTCACTAGCATTTCCCTTCTCAGAAGGGAAGGAAGGTCTAGCTTATTTTAGAGGAATATGTGGGTATTCACTCAACTCAAGGACCCAGTCATAAGTTTCTGACCCCACAGAACAATGGAAATGTAACCTTTGTAGAGATTACACACAACTCTGGATCCCACACATTTTTAGCATCCTTTAACGGAGTTTTCAACCCATGTACATCTCACGTTGCCACGTGTAAATAAGAGCTTTTGTTTTGTGTGTCTTTTCAACTTTTTAAGTCTCCTCTCCTTAAATTTTCTCACCAGTGCCTTATTATGCTCATCATTCGGTACTATTTCCACTGCCCTAAATCTTCTGGGGCCAGCCAGCTGTCACCTCCTCTGTCAGACATGCCCTCCCTTTATCCCACCCAACCCTGATTTCCCTTTCCCACATCTCTCTGACTCTATTAGGTCTTCCTTGAATTATCCTAATTCAGGGGTGCCATCTATCCCCTGATGAGACCCTGACTAAATGCCTTATTATCTCAATACTCCTACTTTAAATGTCTGTGAACATGACTTACCAACAATCCAACTCAACAGTCACCACATAAATTCCTGACAAGCCTTCAATTAGTTGTCCTTAGGTAAGGCCTCCAACTCTGGTCCAGTTGGATGGGGCTAGGAGTTCAGTGGTCACACTTTACCACAGGACAGTGCCTAGAGCTGATCCTTGAAAGGATCTGAGGAGGTACATTTCATATGAATGGAATTATATACTATGCGGTATTTTGTATCTGGCTTCTTTCTCTTAGCACGTTTTCAAGGTTCATGCTAATTGTTGCACCCATCAGTACTTCGGTCCTCATTATGACTGAATAATATCCCATTGTATGGATATACTACATTTGGATTATCCTTTCATCAGTTTATGTTCATTTAGGTTGTTTCCACTCTTTTGACTACTATAAATAATGCTTCTATAAATATTCGTGCACGAGTTGTTGTGTGGACACAGATTTTCATTTCTCTTGGGTATGTACTTATCAGTGTAAGTGCTGGGTAATAAATATTACATTATATTTAACTCTTTGAGGAACTACTATTTTCCAAAGCACCATTATACCTCCCCACCATGTAAGAGTGCTCTAATTTATCAACATCTTTACTAATTTTTTATTCCCCTCACTCTTTAATTTTTTTTTTAATGTTTAATTATTTAGTTTTGAGAGAGACAGAGCACAAATCAGGGAGGGGCAGAGACAGAGAGGGAGACACAGAATCCAAAGCAGGCTCCAGGCTCTGAGCTTTCTGCACAGAGCCTGACATGGGTCTCGAATCCACGAACAGTGAGATCATGACCTGAGCCAAAGTCAGATCCTTAACCAACTGAGCCACCCAGGTGCCCCTTCCGCACTTTTTTAAACAGTATAGCTAACCAAGTGGGAATAAACTGGCATCTTATTGTGCTTTTTTTCCCCCTTGATAACAGTACCCTTGATTCAGCTCTGGTAATACCCTATGGACAGCACTAGGATCATCACGCATTTGAAGATGTTCACAGGTACCTGAAATGTTCACATGTACCACTTCCTAAGCCCAAAAGGTGCACAATTTGGTCTAGTGACAGTGTTGTCATAACTGGAGTCCACAACAACTGCCCATCCCGTTTTTGTTTCTTTGCCCAAGTTTATTACACTTTCAGGTAGCTAAGAGACCTCCCCCACCTATCACATGCTATCATTGGACTCTCCAATTCACTTACAGATTGCTTGGCTGTCAAATCAACCATGAAGCTTTCATGGACCTCTTTCTGACAACCGACAAATTAATTTTTCCCATAGCCTTCACCAGCATAAACTTGGCCCAGAGTGCACTGCTATTCCCGGTCTGCAAAGACCACATCCCAAAACACCTGGCCCCCCAGAGCAGACTCAACACTGCTTCTCCTATCCTGTCCAGCATCTGTCAGAAGGTAACAGATATGCTATCTTGATCTGCTGACTCTTGATCCAGTACACCATCCTGCAGAGCACCTACACTTGTGCAAGCCACTCTCATTGTGCACTTTGCTTTTCCATAAGGACTAAAGATGGTGAGCATACTTCATGTGATTACTGGCTATTTGGAGAAATATATACTCAAATCATTTTCCCATTTTTTGTGTGTATTATTGTTTTTGAGTTGTAATACTTCATATATTCAGAAACCTAGACTACTAACAGATGTATAATTTGCAAATGTTTTCTCCCACTCCTTGACTTGCCTTTTCACATTACATCACCATTATGTAAAGGACAAATTTTTTAATTTTAATGAAGCCCAATTTACCTAATTTTTCTTATGTTCCTGGTGCTTTTGATGTCATGTTTATGATACCATTACCCAATCCAAAGTCACAAGGTTTACACTTATTTTCTTCTGAAAGTTTTCTAGAGTCAGCTCTGTATTTAGGTCTTTGACCCATTTTTAGTCAATGGTTGTGTATGATGTGAGGAAAGGGTCCAACTGTATTCCTTGCATGTGGATATCCAGTATTTTTTTGAAAAAACCACCATTTTTTTGAAAAAACAAAACCAAAAACTATTCTTTCTCAATTCAATTATCATGACAACTTTGTTAAAAATCTATTGACAGTAAATATGAAGTTATTTCTGGACTCTTAATTCTATTACAGTGAACTATATGTCTATCCCTAAGCCAGTACCACAGTCTTAATTACTATACCTTTTAAGTTCTGAAATCACACACTGTGAGTCATCCAACTTTTTTTTTTTTCAACATCATGTTTCTTTCTGAATCCAGTGGATTTACATATAAAATTTAAGGTAAATTTATGAATTTCTGTAAAAACATCAGCTGGTATTTTGACAAAAACTGTATGAAATCTGTACAATTTGAGGAGTACTGCTATTTTTTCAATATTAAGTCTTCCAATGAAAATGATACATCATTCCACTTAATCTCTTAATTATTTTCAATGACATTGTTATGGTTTTCAATATAGAAGTTTTGCATTTCTTTTGTTAAATTTAATCATAAATATTTTATACTTGTGCTATTTTAAATGGACTCGTTTTTAAAATTCATTTCACATCATTCATTGCAAGTGTGCAGAATACAATTTATTTTTGTATGGCGATTCTGAATCCTACAACTTGCTGAATCCATTTATTAGTTGTAGTAGGTGTGTGTGTGTGTGTGTGTGTGCATGCACAGTTCTTACAATTTTCTACATGCTAAATTATATAATCTACCAAAAGAGAATTTTACTTACTTTCTGCCCAATCTAGATTCCTTTTTTTTCAGGACAGAACCTCCAGTATTGTGTTGAATAGAAGTGGTATGAGCTGATATCCTTGTCTTGTTCATATTCTTAGAGGCGAAGCATTTAGTTTTGAACCATTAAATATGATGTTAGATGTGGTTTTTTTTTAAATGACCTTTATTGAGTTGACAAAGTTCCCTTCTATTTTTTGTTGCATGTTATTATGAAAGGATGTTGGAACTTTTCAAAGGCTTTAAATGAATCTACTGAAGTAGATAATGTGTTTTTGGTCCTTTATTCTACTAATATGGAATTCCGCATTGGTTGATTTTCATATGTTCAATAAATCTTGCCTTCTGGAACAAATCCCACATGGTCATAGTATATAATTCTATATGTTGCTGCATTGGGCTAGCTAGTATTCTATGGAGGATTTTTGCGTCTATGTTCATAAGAAATAGTGTTAATTTCTTTACCATGATATCTTTGGATGCCTTTGTAACAGAATAATTCTGAACCCATAGAGTGAGTTGGGATGTGCCACTCTTTTCTATTCTTTGGAAGTGTTTGTAAAGTTGGTGTTAGCTCTTCTTTAAAGTTTTGATAGACTTCACCATTGATACTGTTTGGGCCTTTTTGGGTGAAATTTTGGTTTAGTTTGTTTTCAATTATTGTTTTCAATAATAATTGTTTTTATTATTGTTTCAATTATTAATTTGTTTTCAATTATTTCAATTATTAATTTAATCCATTTGTTTTAGTTTATTCCATTCTTCTAGTCTTAGCCTTTTAATTTGAATGTTTAAGCCACTTATATTTAATGTAATTGCTGACAAGGTAAGATTCATGTCTGCCATTTTGTGATTTGTTTCCTATGTGTGTTATTTGGGTTTCTTTTGTTGTTGGTGTATCTCTCTCTGTTTCAATTGTCTTCTATATTAAGTAGATATTTTCTATTTTACCATTATAATCTCCTTGTTCTTTTAATTTTTTTAATTTATTTTTTTAATGTTTGTTTATTTTTGAGAGAGACAGAGCACAAGGAAGGGAGGGGCAGAGTGAGAGGGAGACACAGCATCCAAAACAGGCTACAGGTTCCAAGCTCTGTACTGTCAGCACAGATCCTGACACAGGGCTCAAACTCATGAACCACAAGATCATGACCTGAGCCAAAGTCAGACGCTTAACCATCTGAGCCCCGCTCTCCTTGTCCTTTTTATATATATTTTTTCCTTTCCTTTCCTTTCTTTTCTTTACTTTTTTCTTTTCTTTTCTTTTCTCTTTTCCTCTTTTCTTTTCTTTCCTTCCTTCCTTCCCTTTCTTTCTTATTAGCTCCTAAGCTGTAAGGATATTTTTTTAATTGAAGTGTAATAGATAGACAATGTCACATTAGTTGCAGGTGTATGACACAATGATTTGGCAACTCTATATGTTATGCTGTGCCCACCACAAATGTAGCTATCACCTGCCGCCATACAGTGCTATTATAATATATTCTATTGCTGCTTTCAACACTTCAATAGTTAGCCTATAACATCTTTGTGTGGATGTCTTTAGTTCATCTTGCTTGAAGTCCGCTGAGGATCATGGATTTGCAGTTTAATGTTTTGTTTTGTGTTTTCCATCAAATTTAGAAAGTTTTTTGACCATGGTTTCTTCAAACATTCTTTCTGCTTATTTCTCTTCCCTACTTTTGGGATCCTATTATGAGTATATTGATAATGTCCCTTATGTCCCTGAGGCTTGGTTTATTTTTCTTCATCCTTTTCTCTTTATGGTCCTCAGACTAAAGAATCTCAACTGACCTATTTTAAGATTTGTTGGTTTTATTTTTATGCCACCCATCACTGTTGAGCCTCTCTACTGAATGTATTATTTAAGCTATTGTACTTTAATACTCTAGAGTTTCAATTTGGTCCTTCTTCATGATTTCTACACTTTATTGATATTCTTTTTTGGTGGAATATCATTTTCATGTTCTTGTTTTTTTTAGATGCAGTAACTTTTAATTCTTTGAATGTATTATAATAGCTGATTTTAAGTGTTTGTCCAGTAAACCCAATGTCCGGACTCCTTCCAGGACAGTTTCTATAGACTGGTTTTCTTTCTCTTTCTGTATAGGTTTTGGTTTGTTTTATTTTATTTTATTTTATCTTTATTTTATTTTTGCTTCTAATTTCTTGTTGAAAAATTATATACAATTTTATTTAAATAGGACATTTTAGATAATACAATGTAAAAACTCTAAAAATCAGTCTTGGGGCGCCTGGGTGGCACAGTCGGTTAAGCGTCCGACTTCAGCCAGGTCACAATCTCACGATCTCGCGGTCTGTGAGTTCGAGCCCTGCGTCAGGCTCTGGGCTGATGGCTCGGAGCCTGGAGCCTGTTTCCGATTCTGTGTCTCCCTCTCTCTCTGCCCCTCCCCCGTTCATGCTCTGTCTCTCTCTGTCCCAAAAATAAAAAATAAAAAAAAAAAAAAAAACGTTGGGAATAAAAATCAGTCTTGTCTCTCCTCAAAGTTGAGGGTTTTTCCCCCTCCCTGGTTGCTGTTTTTATTTTGTTTTAGTGATTTGTTGAACTAATTCTACAAAATCTTTTCATTTGTGGCCATTGAAGATTTTTCTGCATGTAACCTAGTGGCCAGTTTATAACTGAATTTGTTAAATGGCTAGAACAATTAATTCTCCAGGTCTTTGTTTGCTGGTTTATGTTGAGATAGTCATTCAACATCAGGGAAGCAGTTGACAACTCTTCCTCCACCTCACTTTCTGTTTGCATAAAGCCTCAAAGTCAACTGAAGATAAGAGCTTAAAACTTTCTCATGCCTTTCCTGAGCATATGCAAATCCTCTTTTTTCCAGGAAACTGTCAAAAGTATTCAACAATCCTATGGGCATCTCACTTCTTAGATTTTTAAAATATTCGGCTAACCCCTACTGTCAGGCAATTGTCTCTTATTGTTTTACACAATGTCCCTAAGGAAAAGTCCCCCACCCTCCAACAGCCAAGGGCAAACCGGGAATCAGGTCATATATATACTGCCTTGCAATTGAGGTCTCTCAAGGAATCACCCAAAAAGTCAATTCATGACAACTGTCTAAGAACACAGCTTTCACTTCTGTTCTTATATCCTCGGATGGCTACCAGCACACTGGTTATGATTGTGATAGCAGGCTGGTATTGTTTTTCAAGTCTACCATGAAATTGGAAAGGAAAAAGGGAAAAATAAGTTAAAACACGTCAAAGCTTACAGGTTTTACCAAGATTCAACCATTAAAAAAATGTTCCTTCCATCTTGTGATGGTTGGTTAATTTCCAGAGTTGTGAAACATTTTATTCTGACAACTTTTGCCAGTCTTTTCACTGCTTATCTGGAAGAGAGAATTTTTCAGAGGTCTGCATGCCATCATTCCAGAAATGACAGCCTCCACTATAATTATAAAGAGTATTCTTTTAAGCTTTGTTTCTTCCACAATTAATATATCATCAAATCCTGCTAGTGGGGTTTCAGTGACATTAATAATTTTCTATTTCTGAAATTTCTATTTCATTTGGAGTGCTGGAATAATTGCAAATGTGTTCTCATTCAATAGAATCCAGATCAATAAAAGAGACAGCAATTAACTCAGGATTTTTCCCCCCTGCAGTTCAGTATCCAAATATCAAAGGGGGAAGAAAAAGAGGCCCATTCAATTGTTTCTCCTTACAAACACAAAATTGTGGAGTGTATCTCTGCCCGACTCAGCTTCTGCTTGAACTGCTTCCATCTGCTGGGCACCATTTGGTACTCAAGCATATGCCAAACAATCAGTCATTTTGTTCTATGTGAGGAAAGACAATGAAAAGATTAATACAATTCCTTTAACTCTGATGAGGAACACAACGGCTCAGTGACCTCACACAGGCATTTTGGAAATTACTGTGCTACAGTAAATTGTAAAACTCATTTCTGGGCTGAGTGGAATATTAAAATATAATTTGGCAGACAAAGTATCCTGAATGATGTGCAGGACAACCCCCTCTAGTCCTCATTTTCTTGTGCAGGTTGATGAGACACAGAGGGAAAATCTATAAGGCCCTCACCAGAAGATGTGTCCTGTGCGTTAAAACACCAAGGCAAACTGAGGTCTAGTGATGGCATGAGATCAGAGCAATGGGACCATCCACACGGGGAATCAATGTTGCCACAGTGTTTTCCATCCCTAAGGCCTCTTCAAGTTTTCATGAAGAAAAGAGAAATTCGGGATAACACCAAGCTTCTCAAAAAGGTGATTTTAACTAGGTTTCTCCCAGCCACCAGTACGGAAATTATTAACTGAACTTGAAATATGGTGGGAACGTTACTCCCAATTCACACTTCTCTCATGATCCTCTTCTCATTTTCCTTAATTTTTCAAGAAATAACACACAGTTACAATTCTAAAGCTGGAAATCCTGAGTTACAATGTCTTTGTAACTTTTTTCTTTATTAAACGTGCAGTGCATATTCTATAGCAGGTATCTTGGAAAATATAAACAAAGAACACATGCAAATTTCTATAATTAATTTGTTTATGCATTAGTAATACTCGGCAGTGCAGCCTTGTTGAAAGTCGTATTTTTAAAAATTTTCTGTATACATTGTACATACAAATACAAAAAAGGAAACATATTCATATGCATTCATATATGTTAATAAGATATATTATATATATATATAGAGAGAGAGAGAGAGAGAGAGAGAATGCCCACAGCTGTCAATAGTTATTTTATCTATTAATTTACTTATTTCTCAATAGTCCAGAAAAATTATATACCCAGAGGACAATGATTTAATCCCTCGTAAAGGGATTTTAAAACATCAGATTAAAAGTACATTTTAAAGCCAAAAGAGAAAAAAAATTGTTATAATACAAAATTTAAGGGGCACCTGGGTGACTCAACCAGTTAAGTGTCTGACTCCTGATTTCGGCTTAGGTCATAATGTCACAGTTAATGAGTTCAAGTCCTGTGTTGGGCTCTGCATTGACAGCGTGGAACCTCTTTGAGATCCTCTATCTTTCTCTCTCTCTCTCTCTCCCCCTCCTGCACTCAAGCTCTCTCTCTCTCAAAACAAATAAACGTAGAAAAAAAAAAACTTAAGACACAGAATGGCAATACAGTCCTCAGAAGCAATGCTTGCTATAATTTAATGCAATTAAGCATTTTCCTTGAAAAAAAATTACAAAAGAAAAAAAAAACTTCACCCTAGAATCCTATTTTCTCTAAACTGGTAAACCTAAACTTTTTCACGCAGGCAATACCCACAAGAAATTTATCTCCCACACACGGATTCTCAGAAAGATACAGACGTGCATGCTTCAACATAACAAGGCTACAGGCTGATGGAACCTTCAGTTGAGATTGAAACAAAGAACAAAGATTGTATTATATTACTAAGAGATTATATTATATTATTAAAAGATGAATTTACTAAAAACAAATGAGCAAAACAAGAAAAGCAAAACTTGGAAAATACGTGCTCTGTCCAAATACGAGTGCACATATTTACTAACGTAATAGAGTTTGGGGAGGATGTGTTGATGGGTTCATAGAAAAGCAAGCAAATAAATAAAGACAAACAGGAAGAGGCAATTATGAATACCAGAGAAAACAAAACTTCTACAGGAGCAGTAATGTGATTACGTGTGATCTGTGGTTCAGTTGTGAGTAACATTTACATACTCGTAACCACATATATTAATATTGGTTGAATCAAAAAAAGGTTGATATAAACATACTGAGAGAATGATAAGGACAGGTTATGATTTTTTTGTGGACAGTGATGCATGTAAAAAGTTAAACACTTATATTCCTTATAAAAATTCAACACATAGAGTCAAAACCTGTAAAATTCTCAAATAGCAGTATGAGTTATTACTGAGAAATGAGAGGTTGAACATCAGCAAAGGCAGTTGAAGAATGTTAATATGGTTTCTTTCAACGAACGAGAAACCAGACTAGCAAAATAGATATCAGCCATCTGTTCTTCTGATGTAGCAGTGGTGGTGGTGGTAGTTGTTATAAGTCCAGTTTAAGAGAGAGAGAGAGAGAGAGAGAGAGAGAGGAAGACATACAGAAGGAAAGGGGAAAGGGAGGGAGCAGCAAGAAAAAGTGAGTCAAAGTTTAGGTTTACCAGTTTAGAGAAAATAGAATTCTAGGGTGAAGTTTTTTTTTTCTTTTGTAATTTTTTTTTTTCAAGGAAAATGCTTAATTGCATTTTGTTCCAAGAGGTCTGTCCTGCCCCAGCTCTGCTCAAATAACGTGGGAGGACTAAAAGTACCAAGAGACCTAGAAGGAAGCCCAGCCTGCTCTCAAGTGGGAGAATTACAAATCCTATCACATCCTTCCTTCTTCAGGCCTAGAGTGATGGGAACATCCAGGAAAAAGAGATAGCTCAGTGTGGATTCAGACTTTTAATGTCTTTGCTCAGTCAATCATGATAGTCTGTGTTGACAGAACAGAGAGAGGCATGAATAAACATGAACATCAAATACACAAAAATTAGTTTATATTTGAACTGTAGATAATTGTAACATATGCATCTACTATGAATTTCAGCCTAGAATGAAGATTAAAATCACTTGGGGTGCTTTGGGAAATCCCAGGCTGGACCTCAAAATATAATCTCTGGGGACGAGGACGGGCATCAGTGGTTTAAAAGCTCTCCAGGCATTTCCAAATTGCAGGCAAACTAAGATCATAATTATTTCACATGGTCCTCAACTAGCAGCATCAGCATCAAGGAGGTACTTTTAATAAACGTAAGGTCTCCAAAACTCCGCTGGCCTTGCAGAAAGAGAAGTTGTGAGGGCAGGCAGTAATCTGCATTACAATAAGCCTTCCCGGTGATTCGGCAGCACATAAAACTCCCAGGTGCTCTAGGGCCTTAGCATATAAAATGTAGTCTAGGGACCCACAACTAGGTTTAGAGCTATCCCTGTTTACATAGGACATTCTCGGTTTGGCATTTAAAGTCCCATATACCAGGCAAACCAGGACAACTCGTCCTCGCCAGCAGCAGCATCACCTGGATGCTTGTTACAAATAAAGAATGGCAGGCACTCCTCCAGACGTCCTATGTCTGTATATACATTTTAATGAGATCCCCAGATGACTTGTGTGCACTTTACAACTTGAGAAGCATTGCTCTTGGACAGGAGCAATGGTTTTCCAGCCTGCTGCATATGAGAATCCCCTATCCGTGACACCCAGGCTTTACCCAGCCTGAATCAGTCTTTGGGCGTGAGCCCTGGGCATCTATGAACCCAAGATTAAGAACAACTCCAAATTCCTAACGTCATATAAAACCAGAATGAAGAAATTCTTAGATAAGCTCTTAACCTTCTAGATGATGGTCTTCTAGTAGACATTCAAAGTCCAAAAAAAAAAAAAAAAAAAGAGAGAAAAAAAGAAAAGAGAGAGTGGGGGGAGGGGCAGAGAGAGAGGGAGAGAGAGAGAGAATCCCAAGCAGGCTCCGCACTGGCAGCGCAGAGCCCGATGCGGGGTTCAAACTCACAAACTGTGAGATCATGACCTGAAACCAATAGTCAGACGCTTAAGTGACTGAGCTACCCAGGCTCCCCTAAAGTCCCATGACCTTCTTTTTGACTCTCTCAATCTTTGCTCTCAGGAGCTGTCGAGATGAAGGTGCGTGGATTCACGTTTCCAACAGTTATAACTCTTCTATGGTTACTCAACTGACAAATCTCGACAAATTTTATAATGAAATGCCAAAATCGGCGTCCAGACGCAGGTACCTATCTACAGATTCCCCACGGTTTTAGCCTGGGGGAATACCTAACGTCAATACCTTGACAGGTACTGTTTTTCTACTTTTTAAATATGAACTGCTGTGCTCCATGCCCACTCAGTAGACCACTTTGAAAACCATTGCTTTGGGGGCGTTTTTGAGAAGAAAATGTACACACAAGAAATATCCATGACATATATTAAGCGTTAGCTCTAAATTAGTTGTTTTGAGCACTTAATTAAAATACCATTTCATTGCCTTCTTCAGTAGAATGATTTTCCTACATGGAACAGAATTTAAGCTATCAGGAATAAGAATGTGCAATCACCCAGCTTAATCAAGCCTGCGTATTCCCACTGCCTACTAATCTATCAGAGACCAATGTGGCCGCACTTGGTGCATTCAGGTGTACTGCTAAAATGACTCATACTGGCAACAAGCTCAAGTTCATTAGATAAAAATCAAACTTGCTCATGCTTTGTAATGAAATCTTCTAACATGCATTTAAGAACCAATATTTAGTGAGATTTTTTAAGGTTGCAACCACTGTTTCCATTATTTTCTCTTAAGATCAACATTTTTTTTTTCAATTTAATCAAATGTACCACAATCACTCTTCGGCTTACTAACACAACTTTTTTGAGGGCTAAGTAAATGCTCCTGACCCAACTAAACAGAACAGGAGATAGCATTTTCTCCACAAAGGGGAATTTTTTTTTTAATTATCAGTAACAACTTAAACTAAACTCCAAGGACACAAATTTGCTGGACCGCTGATGAGAATTTAAAGTATCCTGAGGATTGAGGTCAAGAGACAGAGAAAAGCTTTCTTTATATATGAGGTGAATTTTAAATCTCGGTCACCTTAGGGTAAGAATGCCAGCCTTCTTAGACATTGTTAACTATTCCAGCAACTATGTGTACCTCACCAGGTATTCAACAGTCAAAAACAGTGGTGCACATAGTACTGTTTTGGCATTAATAAAGTGACTGTCCTCATCACTGACAATCCTGCCTTGTCATGTGTGGTAAAATATGAGACACACGTGATACTGTGAGATACCATCTTGGAAAATTTAAGCACATGCGGTAAAAAACATCTAGTACTTGGACCACTCTGACTTGTTCTGACCTGGTTTGAGTCTCAAGAAGCCAACCTTACAATAGTTCCGTTGGTCACTGAAGTTCCTTTTGTTATCGTTTTCACAGCATCACTACAACGTATGCTCCACTCTGGTCAGTAGATTGTGTTTTTGTTTTCTTGTTTTTTAACGTTGTGCTTCTAAATAATCAGATGGTAATCACCTTAAATTTGGCTTATGCTAAACTTCATCACTTGCTATATAATATTGAAAAATGTTTACATGCTCTTTATTAGTCTCTACTCATTGGTTTCTGGTCAGAGGCAAATAACTACCAACAACCATAGGCAACGTCTATTCAAATTACTTACAGAAAGATTTTTAGTTGTCTCCAGGCATTTTGCAAACAATAGCATTGAAACCTGAAATGGCACTGCCTTCCAGAAGAACGAGCCAAGCCTTCTGCTTCTTGTCCCCATAAACACGGTGGGGAAAGGGGCTCTGCAAATGTTAAACGAGCGTGAAGAGCTATGGGATTCCCTTTGTCTTCACTGGCAGGTTTCTAGAATACCCGAAGCATCTCTGCAGTATCAGGCATGTTTACAATGAACTCTTCAACACTCTAGAGAAAGCATTACTTGCCTCGTCCTTGAAGTGAGAAAGTAACTTGTTAGTACCTTGGGGTTGCTCCTCTACTCTTCACATTCTGAGTTTGGGAATGCCATCTGGGATGGATATCACTAAACGATAGCTCCAAGTAATACTAAGTCTAGGATTCTTACATAGCTATGGAGATGGTGATGCTTGAGGTCACTGGTTAATGAGTTGCATATTAGAAAAAACTACAAAGCATTGCACAAATTCTCATACGTTGGCCACTTCTTGGAATAAAGGTTACCATTATGTCCTAAATAACAAGATAGGTCAAAGGCAAGACTAACTAGGACTCACTTCAACTAAAACTACCAAAATATTTTAACACATATCCTAGTTACATGAAGGAAGATATACCAGCTGAAGGAAATAAATCTGATGGCATAAACATATTTTACCCACATTTTCTGAGTTTCTTTTTTTCTTATTTATATTAGGACTTTAGCATTATTCATCCCAGGTACCCAAAAGAATGTGTCAGAATTACTCACAGAATTAGACTTGTGTACTAACTATGTTTATGTATTTCTCTCACACAAAAACTGTCCTGGCTGCAAACATAAGCTTTAAAGACTTTTTTTCATTGAGTTCAGGACTCTTTTAAAATATATTTATAACTCTAAGTAATATTTTGAAAAAGGTTTTAAAGATCTTATACAAAACAAAATACACTTTATTTTATTTTTTTTTAACATTTATTTATTTTTGAGACAGAGAGAGACAGAGCATGAACGGGGGAGGGGCAGAGAGAGAGGGAGACACAGAATCGGAAGCAGGCTCCAGGCTCTGAGCCATCAGCCCAGAGCCCGACGCGGGGCTCAAACTCACGGACCGTGAGATCGTGACCTGAGCTGAAGTCGGACGCTTAACCGACTGAGCCACCCACGCGCCCCACAAAATGCACTTCAAAGTGCTGAAAAATCTTCATTTTGGAAAAAGAGAATTGTGGGGGGTCAATATAATAGAAAAAAAATTTTGGAGAAAATTGAGAAAAGAATAAAAACAGGGGCAATTGGGTGGCTCAGTGGGTTGAGTGTTAAGCGTCCAACTCTTGAGTTTGGCTCAGGTCATGATTCCAGGCTCATGGGATCCAGCCCCATGTCAGGCTCCATGTTGAGCATGGAGGGTGCTTGGGATCCTTTCTCTCTCTGCCCTTCCCTGTTTACCCTTTTCTCTCTCTCTCTCTCCCTCCCTCCCTCCGTCTCTCTCTGCCCATCCCCAGCTCACACTCTTGTGTGCACACTCTCTCTCTCTCTCAAAATAAATAAACATGAACAAAAGAATAAAAATAAAAACTGTGTCACAAGAATCACCTCACAAATCATTCCTACATTTTTACATCGCATTAATTTTCAAGTAAATAGAAAAACGATGGAAGGAAGCTTGCCAAATAAGACCTAAAATATGGATGTTCCCCTTGTTTTCTCATCTTCCAGGAAAAATAAACAAACAAAACACAAGTGACATTGTCTTTTCTTTCTGCAATTATGGGAACTCGAAAATAAGTGCTAGAATGCACACCCTCAACAATCTGTTCCCAGTGTGCCAAGACAAATCCTTGCAGGAGGGTACTTGCTGAATTTCAGTCTGACTCACCACGTACGGGCACCTCAGAGCACACCCGCCACCACTCTACATGCAAGACAGGGGGAGGGGAAAGGCCACAGCAGGGAGGCAGGAGAATGTGATGCGATGGTGTAGAAGCAGAAGGCCACCGCCCTGAGGACCTGGACTCAAATGCCACATGTTACCCAACCTCTGGATGCTTCACTTTTTTTTTTTTTTTGTTCTCAGCTGTAAAATGAGAGCAGTAAGAAAGACCTCGCCCACAGTATAAGGACAAGTAACTGAGCTACTGCTTGAAAATTGCTTAGAACAAAACCCAAAATATAAGAAATGGTGGAGAAGTTTTAGCTAAAATATTATAGGTTTTGCTTTAGCCCAGGTGAAGGCATGGTGTTTCTTGGTGATGCAGAGTGAGCTGACCCTGAAGGTCAATAAAATGTGTTTGAGAAATATTACTTCTATCCTGAAGGATCCAGTAAAAGAACTGAAAGGACAGGCAAGATATAGTCATTGCTTATCTGATTTTTAGAATGGATTCTGAGCCTACAGCTGGATCTAATCTCTTCTGCTTCTGGAGCAGTTAACTGGCCACACACTTGAGCATTTTTTTTTTCCCCAGAAACACGCAGACACCAGACTAGGCTTTCTGTACGGGAACAGATCTTGAACCAGACTAATGGGCTGCATAAGTCCTAGAAAATGGCTTTCTGTACTCTTACTGTCTATATGATTAGTTATGTTAGAGAAAGAACCAGTCTCCAATAAGCGATTCTCAAACACGAGGGAAGGATAGTATATACAGATTTATTTTGTTTGATTTTGTGTTTAAATTCAATATCCAGAGTATAAGCAACATGTACTACAGTTTGCACCACAGGGTAAGAAAATTCAATGAGAATGTTGGTTTATGAAGGTAAAAACATTAGAGTGTTACCATTAATTTTTATGTAAAGATATTCACCAAAGATTTCTTAAAATAAGCCACATATCCTAGTACATTCCAAATGTTTTCAATATTCAAAAACATTTACTGATCACTACAATGGGCCAAGTGTCAATCTAACCAATCTTACTATTAGTTAAGAGATACTAGATGCAGAAAAAAAACATCATATTGAAATTCAGACCACTTTATTTAAGGGAACAGTGTTAGCCATTGTTATTTAACATTATACAAACAATTTACACAGCTAATTTTCTCTTAAAGGACATTTGAACCTCAAAATACTAAAATTACTTCTAGTTAGGTCTACTAATCATTGACAAAGCAGGAGAGAATATCCAATGGAAAAAAAAAAAAAAGACAGTCTCTTCAACAAATGGTTTTGGGAAAACTGGACAGTGGCATGCAGAAGAATGAATCTGGACCACTTTCTTACACCATACACAAAAGTAAAGCCAAAATGGATAAAAGACCTAAATGGGAGACAGGAAACCATCAAAATCCTAGAAGAGAATACAGGCAGCAACCTCTCTTCCCTCGGCTTGAGCAACTTCTTACTTGACATGTCTCCAAAGGCAGGGGAAACAAAAGCAAAAATGAACTACTGGGACCTCATCAAGATAAAAAGTTTCTGTACAGTGAAGGAAACCATCAACAAAACTAAAAGGCGGCCTGCTGAATGGGAGAGGAGATTTGCAAATGACATTAACAGATAAAGGGTTAGTATCCAAAATCTATAAAGAACTTATCAAATTTAGCACCCCAAAAAACAAATAATCCAGTGAAGAAATGGGCAGAAGACATGAACAGACACTTTTCCAAAGAAGACATCCAGATGGCCAACCAACAAATGATCCTCATCATCCAGGAAATACTAATCAAAACCACAATGAAATACCACCTCGCACCTGATAAAATAGCTAAAATTAACAACACAAGAAAGAACACGTATTGATGAGGATGCAGAGAAAGGGGAACCCTTTTGCACTGTTGGTGAAATGCAAACTGGTGTAGCCACTCTGGAAAACAGTATAGAGGTTCTTCAAAAAGTTAAAATAGAACAACCCTATGCTCCAGCAATTGCACTACTAGGTATTTACCCAAAGGATAAGATACAGATCCGAAGGAGTACATTTACCCCAATGTTTACAGCAGCATTACAACAATAGCCAAACTGTGGACAGAGCCCAAATATTCTTCAACTGATGAATGGATAAAGAAGATGTGCTATAAATATACAATGGGATATTACTCAGGCACAAAAATAATGAAATCTTTCCACTTGCAACAATGTGAATGGAACTATAGTGTTTTATGCTAAGTGAAATAAGTCAGAAAGACAAATCTCCTATCATTTCACTCATATGTGGAATTTAAGAAGCAGAGCAGATGAATGTAGGAGAAGGGAAGGAAAAATAAAATAAAAACAGAGAGGGCACCAAACCATAAAAAGACTCTTAATGACAGAGAACAAACTGAGGGTTGCTGGAGGGGAGGTGGGCAAGGAATGGGCTAGATGGGTGATGGGCATTAAGGAGGGCACTTGTTGGGATGAGCACTGGATGTTACATGTAAGTGATGAATCACTAAATTTTATTCCTGAAACTAATATTACACTACATTTTAACTATAATTGTAAAACTTAAGACTAAAAAAAAGAAAGAAAGAAAGAAACATAATCTTTGAATCTTTTGATAAAATCTAGCTTCTGTCTGAAAGGAAATCATTATTTTTTCAATTGGAATTTTATATGAGCTTACAAGAAAAGAAGGGTAAGAGTGCTTATATAGATGGCTAACTCAGCAGGTAATAACTTGATCGTTCTAAGGTCAAGACCTCAGGTGTCATATGGGCTCATTATTTTCACATGTTTTCATGTCCAGGGAGTACATGTTTAACCCAGGTCCGTCATTTCATAAATGCCCATACTGTTATAAGGAGTGAATTCTTGAATTTCTAACTGTGTAACGAAAATAATTTAAAGTACACCCATAAAATGCCGGGTTGGTAGATTCAATCTCAAATCAAAGCCAAGGTTGATGTTATTATGAACATTATTTCCCAGTTTCTTTATAGACGAGTCCCATTGATCTGTTACTTTGTATCTGGGGCTGTTGAATTTTTTTCTTTACTCTCAGGCCAATCCCTTTCAGTCAGTGAAAGAGTGGAAAATTCACAAGTCTTGCGGTCAATATGACTTGATGTGAATCTTTCCAGAATCGGATCACCCTTCCCGGGTTGCTACTGGAGTTCCCTTGGAGTATCCATAGACAAAAAGCCCATTTTCCCTGAAATAATCATGAAAGATTCAGTCTCCCTTGCAGGTAGACTGACAGCATGTGACCTCACCCCTCTTATCAGTGACTTTAGTTCTTCTGTATGAAACAAAGAACCTTAATAGGTAGGGGGAGTTATCACAGACCCTTGGGGAAATGCAGATAATCTGAGATTGATTTTCTGGACAGGGCTGAAATGGACACCTCAACTAGTATTTGGGGGAATGAATGAATTCTGTGTCCATCTTTAGCATGAAAAGGAAAACAAGAGTATCCCTTGCTATCTGCACTCTAATCATCCGCTCAGATGTTATAACACCTTTCAAATAAATCTGAACAGTGTTCACTATCTAAATTTAAAACTTGACCTAACACACTTCTATGCAGGTATCACTGGACACACTCAGATGCCTGAGTATGGACGTGAGAGGGTGTAATATATACCACAATTGTAGCTCAGCACTTCTCTCAATAGGCTCTTGTCTTGAGCCTGCTTTAAAAAAAAACATGTTCAGTATTTTTGCTATGATCCTCCCCTCCTAAGTAAGTTTAAATGGTTTTTGAAGAAAGGAGAAACATCTGTGAAGAAGATAGGTGAGCCTACGAGACACCAACAACTCTTGCATTGGAAAAAAAGTTAGAAATAGGAAAGTGTATCGTGAGAGGTGACCACTTATGAGACATAACCGTGCCTGTGCATGTATTCCTATCTACTGTGCATAAGAGTTGCTTCTCTGCATGAGAAAATAAAAACAAACCAGGAAAGTCTTGTTCGTTCTGGAAAATTTCAACGTGTTAGTTTTGAAAAAAATCAGAATTAACTTGCCCAGTGCATGGACAGTCAGTCAGCATAGGATGAGACCAAGCACCACGTTGACCCTGCAGATAGTGTGATATATTTGAAGATGTGAATAAGGCCTCAGGGGAGGAATAGGATGATCTAGTGAGGGAACTGAGAATCAGCGAATTCAAGACAGAGCACGAGTTAAGGAGCTTCTGTTGATAATCTGGCTGTTTGCTTTTACTTCAAGCCTCTGGGGAAATGATTGACACCAAGCAAAAACATCTTCAGAAGGAGCTCAAATGTAGCGAAAGGAGCAGGGATCAGCTGATAAACTATTACCAACACAAAGCAAATTACTATGGAGAAAGTCATTTTACTCAATGCTCATTGCTGGCATGAGACAAAAGAAAAAGAAACTCGCGGATACCATATGGCTGTGTCTTTAAAAGAATCTTTACGTTACACAGACCAGTTAATTGCTGCTGACAGTGATCTGGGTGATAATATGAGCACTGGAAAAAAAAAATTCACTTTCCAAAAGGCAATTATGAGTTTCGGTAGCTGAGTAATCGATCTCAAGCAAAGACAATGCAAGCTGATGATCATTTTTAGTTTGCTCGTTTTTGTTTTTTTTTTTTTTTTTATTCCAGCCACCCCCTCTCTTTCTTGTAATTTCCAATGCCAAATAAGAAGCGTGTTCCCCAACAGCCTGGATTCAACCTGGTGTGCACTTCAGGCCACTTTGGCATCTCCTTGCCCAGCACACTCTCAGAAAGTCAATCTGTCTCTGTCACAGACTTTATCAGAGATTATAGATTATTATGCTAACTCAGCCTGGGGCCTTTGTGATTTTTTTCCCTTTGATTAGCTAACTGAAGCTAGATCGGGTGGTACCTTGCACTAACGGATGCTGAAATGACAGAAGTGTCTCCATTGAGGGTACAGGGAGAAGTGCACCAACTTGGGGAACAGGCACGTGGAACACATTCTCTTTTTTATGTCTGAAGGAAGGTCTCAATCACTCCAGCCTCTTGAGTACGTGGAGTCCCAAAGTCCTGTGTTTTATTTCCTCCTTCGTTTTCTTTCAGTTTCATTCCTCCCAGAATTTTCTATAGGGCATATTTGTGGTGATAATTCTGTAGTTAAAAAATATGGGGCGCCTGGGTAGCTCAGTCGGTTGAGCGTCCGACTTCGGCTCAGGTCATGATCTCACAGTTTGTAAGTTTGAGCCCCGCATCGGGCTCTGTGCTGACAGCTTGGAGCCTGGAGCCTGCTTCTGATTCTGTCTCCCTCTCTCTCTGCTCCTCCCCCACTCATGCTGTGTCTCTATCCTTCAAAAATAAATAAAAACATTAAAAAAAATATGAAGGCAAGTTGAAGCCAGAAGAAAAGTAGCAGTGTTCACTTCCGCAGGTATCCTGCTGGATGGGTAACAGGTGAGACATTCAGTTGCCCTTCCTTGGGGGAAGGCGAGAATGCATTTTAAAGTCACGAAAGATGGTGTATTCCATTAGGCTGAAGTTGCTTTGTTTTGTTTTTGTCTTTGAAGTTTAACTATGTGAAGAAAATTCTCTGTGCTGTACAGCCAGAAATAACAAACCTGTCAGACAAACAAGTACACAGTAGTGGACATTTATCATGTTCTCCCTGACAAGCATCCAGTCTCCCTTTTATGGGTGGGCAACTCCTCACCTGGTGAGTATTAACAGACACAGAGCCCGCCTTCCAACATGCAAGCTGAAAATACCAGCTGCTGGTTTACTCAGAGCATGAAATACTGTTTTGGTCCATGGAACTCACCAGCCTTGGACTTGGAATTGAGAGACAAGGACGAAGAACCCATCATGGCAGCATGCAGCTCTAGTAGGAGGGGCAAACCCTTGAGGCCTAGAGGCAGCCAAGAGCCACGTCCAAGTTCAGCATCCCCAGTGGAGGCACTGGGTCCAGGGTGCCTGAGTTCTGTGGCGACTGCAGCAGGCTCCTCGTTGGAACCCCATCTTATGCCACACACAAGAATTCACTCAAAATGCCTGAGACTTAAACTCAGAAACTGAAAACATAAAACTCCTGGAAGAAAACATGGGGAAAAAAATCTCCTGAGACTGATCTTGGCAATGATTTTTTTAATATCACACCCAAAGCACAAACAAAAGAAAACAAACAAACAAAAGTAACATAAGAAAACAAAAGAAAAATAAACAACTGGGAATATGTCAACTACAAAGCTTCTGAACAGCAACAGAAATGATCAACAATATAACAAGACTACCAATAGAATAGGGGAAAATATTTGCACATAATATATCTGATGAGGGGTCAATATCCAAAATATATTAAGAACTATAACTCAATAGCAAAAAGACAAATAAACCACTTTAAAAAATGGGCAGAGTAAATGAACAGACAGTTTTCCAAGGAAGACACACACATGGCCAACATGAAAAGGTGCTCACCATCAGTCATCATCAGGGAAATGCAAATCAAAAGCACAATGAGATAACCACCTCACACCTGTTAGAGTAACTGTCATCAGAAAGTCAAGAGACAACAAGTGATGGTAAGCATGTGGAGAAAACGGACCCGTGGGCACTGCTGGTGGGAATTGCAAACTGGTGCAGCCACTCTGGAAAACAGTATGGAGGTTCCTCAAAACGTTAAAAACAGAACTACCACACGATCCAGCAATCTCATTTTTGTGTATTTATCTAAAAGACATGAAAACAGGATCTTGGAGAAGTACCTGCACTCTCTCTGCATTATTTACAACAGACAAGATATGGAAGCAACCTGAAAGTCTGTCAATGGATGAATGAACAATGATGTGATACATTTATGTAAGATGCAGTAAAATATTATTCAGCCACAAGAAAGAAGGAAAGGAAATCCTGCCATTTGGGAAAACATGGATGACCCATAAGGCATTATGGTACATGCATAAGGAAGGCAAAGATCAATATTTTGGATATCACTTGCATGTAGAATCTAAAAGAGTCAGACTCATAGCCACATACAGCAGAATGGTGATTATCAGGGGCTGAGGACAGAGGAAATGAGACGATATTGGTCCAAGAGTATAAATTTCTATTTACCAAATTTCTATTTATGGTGGTAATCACTTTGCAACATATAAGTGTATCAAATCAATACATTCTACACCTTAAACTTACACTATATTATGTGTCAGTTATGTTTAAATAAAGTAGAAAAAAGGCAGATTAGTTAGCAATGTATTAGAGAGATCAGAGAAGGAGACTTTCAAGCGAGTCCCGCTAAAATTACTCTAATCCCTGGTAAAGAAAAGGGAAAGGCTACAGCTTCTGAGAAACATCAAAGACGGAACACTCTTGGGTAAATGCAGTTCAATAAAATAGTCCAACCAAGTAACATAGCAAATAAGGAAATAAGCAAACTACAAACTACAAGAATAACTGCTGTGAGTTAGATACAGTGGTCAGAGAGGGCTGTCAATATCCAGAGCTGCTACAAAATAGGATCGAAAAAATCTGGTCATCAACAACAAAATTACGATACACACATAGAAACATAGAAGGGTGACCTATATACAACAATAAAAGCCAGCAGCAATAGAACGGCCTTTGAGCGGGGCCAGATGTAAGACTTAATGAGAAACAAATTCAAGGCAACTATCACAAATATATACAAAGAATGAAAAGGAAAGATGAATAAAGAAATAAGGAGAAGTATGATGGCCATATCACATTAAATTCAAAAAATATCATTAAAGTAGAAATTATTTTTAAAAATGGAAATACCGGAGTTGTAACATACTGGAGAGTGAACACAAAGTTCAAGATGCTGGCTCAACGGTAAATTTGTGTTGGCAGAGAAAGCATTAGCAAACTCGAAGACAGGTAAGTATCTAAATCTAAATATGAAGAGCAAAGAGAAAAAAACTGAATAAAAATGAACAGAGCCTGGAAGAAATGTGAGATAGCACTAAGTACACCAACATGCACTTAATGGAAACCAGAAAGACAGGAGAAACAGATGAGTGACAAAAATACTTGAAGAAATAATGACTAAAAGCCTCCCACATTTGTTGAAAAAATATTAAACTACACACCCAAGAAACTCAAATAACTACAAACAGAATAAACACAAAGGGATCCACAAACAGGCATATCTCAGTAAAAAAGGTAAAAGACAAAAAGCAAACTTTAAAAATTTCAGGGGGTGAGGGGAGACACTTGTCACATAGGAGGAAACTCCAATCATATGTCCCTGTCCTAATTCCCCAAAATATGCAAATATGTTATCTTAAATGATAAACTTTGAAGATGTGACTAAGGTAGAGATCTGGAGATGGAAAGATTATCCTGGATTATCTGGGTGTGCCAAGTGTAATCTGAAGGGTCTTTGTAAGAGGAAGGCAGGAGCATCAGGGTAAGACAGGACACCTGTCTCCAGGAGCAAAAGTGGGAGTGATGCATTTTAAAGATATTGTTCAGGGGCCACCGGCCATGGAATAGAACGGCACCTAGAACCTGGGACACAGGAAACTGATTCTCCCATAGAGCCCTCAGCAGGAGCACAGACTGTGATACACGTCTCAGACTTCTGACCTCTAGAACCAGAGCTTAAGAGGTTGAATCAGTAATGTAAGCACTTACTAAAAAGAAAACCTTAGGCAGAGATGGTTCTACTTGTAAATTCTACCAAATGTTAAAAGCACAATTAATACTAGCTCTTCACAAAGTCTTCCAAGAATTAAACTAAATGTGATACTGTTAGTTTTATGAGGCTAATATTACACTGGTATCAAAACCATGCAAAAATACCACAACAAAATTATAAACCAGTATCTTTTTTTGAAAAAAATAAAGACATTAAAATGCTTAACAAAACATTAGCAATGCATACCTAGCAGCGCATATAAATGATTCTATTTTCCTAGGAATATATGATTGTTTTAACGTATGAAATTCAATTAATGTAATGCACAACAGTAATACAGGTTAAAGTACAAAAGCCACACAGTTATGTCAGTAGATTCAGAAATCCTATTTGTTAAATATAAACCTCTTTTGTGACAAAAATTACTCAATAAGTTAGAAATAGAAAGATACTTTTTCAATCTGATAAGCGATATTTATGAAAAACCTACAGCTGATATCTTTCTGAATGCTGAAATACTGAATGTTTTCTCCATAAGACTGAGAAAGAGAGAAGGGTCTTTTCTCTCTCCACTTCTATTCAACATTATACAAAAGGTTTTACTCAGGACAAATGGTCAAGAAAGAAAAGAAAAAAGAAGAAAGAAAAGAAAAGGAAAGGAAAGAAAGAAATGAAAGTCATCCACTTTGAAAGAAGAAAAAAATAAAGCTAGCTTTTCTCTCGATGACAAACCTATCTTCAGAAAAACTGGAGGAACCCACAAAAAATCCATTAGAAATAATAAATTCAGCTGGGTTGCAGGATTCATGATCTATATACAGAAATTCAATTATATTTCTGTAGAGTAGCAATGACCATTCTGAAAAATAAACTAACAATTTACAATAGCATGGCAATGAACAAAATAATCAGGTTAAAATTAAAGGAAAAAGTGTAAGATTTAAGCACTGAAAGCTACATAGCAAGAAAGAAATGAAAAGAAAAAGATCTAAATAAATTAAATGATTATGATTATTGATGAAAAGATTTGATATTGCTAATATGTCAGTACTTTCCAAGTTGATCTACAGGTTCAATATAATCCCTATCAAAAACTCAAGTAGCACTGATTCAGAAACTGATGACAAACTGATCTTAATTTAATGTAAAAATGTAAGGGTTTCAGAATAGTGAAAATAATCTTGAGAGGAACCAAGTTGGAGAGAACACATCTCCTGATTTTAGAACTTATGATAAAACTACAATGATCCAGACGGCATGGTAATGGCCTAAGGATAGACTTACAGACTGATGGAATAGAATTATGAGTCTAGAAATAAGCCTTTACATTTATGATAGTTATTTTTCAACAAGGACACCAGACAATTCAATGGGAAAAAGTAGTCTTTTCAATACACGGTAGCATGAAGTTAGGTATCTACATGCAAAAGAATCAAGGTGGACCTCTACCTCATATCACACCCTAAAATTAACTCACCCTGGATTAGTGACTTAAGTGTAGGAAGTAACACTATAAAACCCTTAGAGAATAAAACACGGGAGTAAACCTTTGTGACCTTGGGTAAGGCACTAACTCACTAAAGCACAAGTGACAAAAGGAAAAAAAAAAAGAGTTGTATTACATTAAACTTTAAAACCTTTGTGCTGCAAAGGATATCACCAAAAAAGTGAAAAGACAACTCAAAGGATGGGATAAAGTATTTAAAAATCATATATCTGATAAGCGAGTTATATCTAAACTATATAAAGAACTCTTATCCCTCAATAACAAAAAAAAAAAAAAAAATCGAAGACCCAATTAAAAAATAGAATTAAAGGATCTGATTAGATATTTCTCCAAAGAAGACTTGTAAGTGACCAATAAGCTCATGAATAGATGTTCAACATCATTAGCCACTAGAAAATTAAAATCAAAACCACAATCAGACATCACTTCATGCCTACAGGGATAGCTATAATTTAACAGATAATCAAAAGCATTGATGAGGATGTGCAAAACGTGGGCCTCCCATGCGTCACGGATAGTAGTATAAAATAGCATAACCATATTGGAAACCACACGGCCTCAAGAAGTTAAACA
The DNA here is from genome assembly GCF_018350215.1 of Panthera leo. NCBI lineage: Eukaryota > Metazoa > Chordata > Mammalia > Carnivora > Felidae > Panthera > Panthera leo. Next base: position 3,115,318 of record NC_056688.1, on the reverse strand, counting down.
CAAAGATAAAGCTACCATACGACTGAGAATTCCTACTGCCAGATGTATTCCCAAGATAAATGAAAGTAAAAGGCAAATACATCACACAAAAATTTGTACGCAAATGTTTACAACAGCATTATTAATAATAGCCAAAAGGTAGAGCCAAAGAAAATGTCTATTAACTGACTTATGGATAAACAAAACGGGATAGATACAAAGGAAGATCATTTGGCCATAAAAAGGAATCAAGTGCTGATACATGCTAAAACATGGATGAACCTTAAAAACATTTTCCTAGGTGAAATAAGTTAGTTGCAAAAGACCACATATTGTATGGCCCCATTTGTATGAAATGTCCAGAAAAAGCAAATCTATAGAGACAGAACATGTATTATAAGTTGTCTGGGACTGAGTGGAAGGGGGGCGGTGGAGGAAAAATGAAGCGTGAATGTGGGATTTATTTTTAATGTCTTTTAAAATGTCTTAAATTGGTTATGGTGGTGGTTGCACATTTCCTTGAACACACTGTAAAACAGTGAATTGTATACTTAAATGGATGAATTGTATGGCATTTAAATTATATTTCAATAAAACTGTTTTTAAAAAATGGCACTGGTCCAGCAACCTCTAACAAAAATACCTGGGAAGACAGAAATACATGAAAGCCAGACTGAAGGCCAACCAGTTGTCAAAATTAAGGAGCAATATCCAATAACTGAAATGGGAAAGAAACTATGTTTAAAAACAAACACACACATGCTGAGCCAAGCTGAAAACAGCAGAGGTGGCTGACCACACCCACACCTTCCCCAAATAGGTAGACATACCCTTCATTTCTCAATCATCGAACTCTGGGTTGAAAAGTAATTCTGTGTCATCCTTCAAACAGCAACTGTCCTGCCTCCCAGATACTTGTTTTCCTAATCCTCTTTTAGTCTTTCATCAATATTTTTTTCTTTACTTTGATCAGAAGGCGGAGACACTGAGAGAATCAGCCAAGATGGATTCAGGGAGGAAGTCATGGTGGGGAGTTATATCTTGCAGGCACAAAAATCCTACTTCGCAGGAGAAGGTGACAGTCTTGTTATTTCCCACGAACTGCATCTATTTAGAGTAAAAGCAGGTCAGAAGGTGAGACTTAAAAATGTACAGTCTCAGACCTGCATCAGCATCTGGATTAAAGTTGGTCAGATCTCAACACCAGACCAGGAGCTTTGCAAATGGAGCTCCATCCTGCTCGGGATACGCAAACGGAACGCACACAGCATCCCCATCCCCAATGAGGCGGAGAGGGAGTCGGAGGCTGTGCTGCAATCCAACAGACAAATTCTAGGGTCATCTCCGTTTTCATGGTTACAGGTTACATTCTTGGAAGACAGAATAGAGCAGGTGACTATCTCAGAGGGCTTTTATTCCTTTTAATACTTTTAAAGAAAATACTAATCCATTAATAAGAAAGAGGGAAGACAGATTTAAACTCTGCTCTCCAGTGATTTCGTTACAATTCTCCTGTGTTTAAATGGCATTCAGCAGTACAGTCACTTAGGGACCACATTAGTTAACATGATGGACATAATATAATGGATGTGGCTTTATTTTAAAATTATTATTTGTATTTACTTCTGCTTGGGAAGTGTCAATAAAGTTACATAATGTTATAACTGCAAGTAACTTTATGTACATATGTATGTATGTATGTATGTATGTTTGTTCTTTTGTTGTGGGGGGGGGGATAAACTACGTCTTTATTTTTACTAACCCCCAACTGAAATTGAGCATTTGCTTCATTCAGTTTTTTTTTTTTAAACGTTTATTTATTTTTGAGACAGAGAGAGACAGAGCATGAACAGGGGAGGGTCAGAGAGAGAGGGAGACACAGAATCTGAAACAGGCTCCAGGCTCTGGGCTGACAGCCCAGAGCCCGACGCGGGGCTCGAACCCACAGACCGTGAGATCATGACCTGAGGCGAAGTCGGACGCTTAACCGACCGAGCCACCCAGGCGCCCCTGCTTCATTCAGTTTTGAACGCAGGCAACAGTAGCAGTTCCTGTGAATTACAAGTTACAGGTATTTTCATATCATATGGCAGTTGTACACATGTTGCAGCATAGGTCAAGTTTACATGCATGCTGTCACACTGCTTTGTTTTTTTTCTCTCTTTTCAAATCTTAATTTAAATTCTAGTTACTGAACATACAGGACTACAGTGTTGGTTTCAGCAGTGGAATTCAGTGATACATCACTCACATACGACACCCAGCGCTCATCCCAACAGGTGCCCTCCTTAGTGCCCATCCCCCATCGAGTCTACCGCCCCCCACTCTCCTCCTTCCATCAATCCCCAGTTTGTTCTCCATCATTAAGAGTCTCTTGTGGTTTGATTCCCTGTCTCCTCTTACCGCGCCCCCCCCCCCCACCGCCCCAATTATTTGGGGTTTTTTTGTTTGTTTGGTTTTTTTTTAGCTCTATTTTGCTATCTCAAATCCCTTATTACCGTGCTGTGATCCCATATTACTCCATAGCATTTTGAGACCCATTCACCCAGGAGAGGGCATATAAGAAAGGCAGAGAAGCTTGAAGTCTGGATATTCTTTCCAAGTACCATGAAAACAATTCAGGGGCGCCTGGGTGGCTCAGTCAGTTGAGCATCTGATTCTTGTTTTCCACTTGGGTCATGATCATGCAGTTTGTGAGTCCGAGCCCCACACTGGGCTGCATGTTGACAGCACAAAGCCTGCTGGGGATTTTCTCTCCTTCCCCTCTCTCTACCCCTCCCTTGCTTGTGATGTATATGTATATATATATATATATATATATATATATATATATATATATACACACACACACACATATATATATATATACACATATATATATATATATACACACACATATATGTGTACACATATATGTGTGTGTATATATATATATGTGTATATATATATATATACACATATATATTTCATTCAGCTCTTAGATCAATTTGTTTAATGTTGTGACTCCCAACATTTTTTCTCTATGTTTCCAGAGCTGTATAGTAACCAAACAACAGGAAAAACAAACGTTCTCATTTCTGTTTAGGGGATGAGTCAGCAATGCATGTACTTCTGCTTTTCCATATGTGACATCCATAAATCCAGAATGGCTGCAGCTTATTTTCATCCACTTGGGACCTAAGTAATCATTAACTCAGTAAGACTGCAGTTTCATGACTATATTTACTTTTAAAACTAGGATTCCCTGTTTTCTCCTCTGTCCTCAGGCCATATGGCTTCTAACAAAGTTCCTAACTAGGTTATCCACCTGTGAAGACTGGATCTGCGAGATTTAAGCAAACTGATGATGATGATGATGATGATGGACTGAGTTCTTACTATATACAAGAAGGTCGGTATGAGTTGTATGCACAATTTATCTAACTGTCCAAAATCTTTACCAATTATCTGCAGAGAGGAAAAATAATTTTCCCAATGTTACACACCTTTCAAGTGGCAGGGTGGGGACTGGGCACACTTTGGCCACACTTGAGCTTCTAAGGAAACTATCTGAAACCGTAAGGAAAGAACTGAGTGTCTATCCAGCTTTTCTAATATGAACTAAGGGGTAACTTGATAATCTAGTGTTGAGATTTCTCCTTACGGATTCTTTATGGATACACTCAAAACTATAAAGGAAAACAGTACAGTCAAAACATCACAATTTTGTGAATCCAAGATAAATAACAGGAAATGATTATCAGTAACAGCCAAAACCACCAGAGGAGCGAAAACTAGACTTATGTGTGTGTTCTGACGAAGTACACAGTAGCACATTCCAGAATCCGATCAAGCCTCTCACAGTAACCAAGGGACTGAAAATGAAAAGCACGTTACATAACACCCCACAGATGCAATCAGTTAAAACCATATTGTGGAAAACCACTTGAGTCCTCACTAAATGAACTGCAAGAGATAGAAAAAGGGTAAGAACGAGAGCAAGAGAGAGAAAATCTATAGATTAAAAGAAACAGAAGCAACTTATCAACCGATTGCAACGTGTAGGCCTCATCGGGTCCTTAAGTGTAAAAATCCTTTAACAATTTTGATATAGAGATATCTGAGCAGTGTCTAAATATTTTATTCTGTGAAGGCATCAATTTTTATGCATATTTTAGGCATGGTAAGTAATACTGCAGCTATATTTTGAAAGTGTTATCTCTTAGGTATAGTGATACATATTCACACATGAAACAATGTCATATTTTGGATGTATGTCAACAATCCATAAGGAAGGGGATGTGGAGGTGGGGCAGAGACGAAGGAAGATGGAAACTGGGAGGTGAGAATCATCACATCATTCTTCCGACATCTGGGAATACTGAATTTTTACAGTAAAGTAAAATAAAATAAGGGGAGCTTTTTTTTTTTAAACCTGCAACACAAAGAACTCACGAGTCTTTTTTGACTCCCTACAATTAATTTTCAAGCACCTCAATTCTTCTCTCAAATGTCTGGTTCCCAAGGAGGGTCCAGGCAACATGAGATCTTCCTTGTGTGCACAACACGGTTCTTTTAGGTTTTCAAAGACCCGTAGAAGGTGTGCTGCTTGTGTTTGTTGGTAACACCACACCTGCTCTTCTGAGCCTGTTGTTCTGAGTGAGAGGTGTAAGGTCCCACAAGGCCATTTACCACGTGCCCTTGCTAAGAGCTCTCTGCTCTAATTCTGCCATTGGAAGCACTTGGGTAGAATGCGATGGACGGGGGAGGGGGGGAAGGAAGGCAAAACCGTGACTTCCTTGTAGCAGCGGCAAAAGCACATACAAGCATTCGTGTGGTCACTGACAGACAGCAGCACCAGATTTTGCCTACAAATTTCAGGCAATTTGTAGGGCAGGGTTGACAGCAAACTGGGACGGTGGTAATGATCAATTTCCTCATCTGACTGTGGGTCACTTGAGCGTTAATGTGTGGGAGTCATTAAGCTGTATACCATAGCGTACTTTTCTGTGTATGAGCTACTGTACCTCAGTAAGATATTACACTAGAAACAAGAATACTGAGGATGTGCTGAAAGGCATCTGCCCGCCTTTCGACATGTGCTTCTATTAAACAAGGAACATCAGTCTACGTTGTGATGCTGAAAGACAACAAAGGGTGATCAAAGATAAATTCACATCTGCATTATTTATGGATATCCAAATGGCAACCCCACTGATTAAGATCTCGGCTTTAAATTGACCCCATGCCAAATGCGGGGCAGTGATAGATCTTTCTAATGTAAATTGAAGCATTCCATGGTTCACATTCAATTTGAACTCTGATGGCAATTTTGGGGATTCTATCAGAGCCTGTACCTGTGTTAGGAATTGTGAAATATTGTGAGAAACACATTTCCTGGTTCATTTCAATTTGGTATATAATAACTCAGCTTCAGCGGTAATGGCACTCAAGGTGGAAGCCATAAACGTGGCACATGAAAGAATTATAGGGAGAGAAAAATGAGCCTCATTTTCTGACCTGAGGGTCAGAGAGTGGACTGGGGGGAAATCTCAGGAAGATTTCTACTTGGAGGGAAAATTAAGAGTACAAAGTGTACATGGGAAAGGAATTAGGGCTTGCTCTATTTGACACATTTTTACCCATTTTAGAGCCATAGAGGTTAAACACATGCCGAATCTAAAAAGCATATTTTGATGAAACATTATTAAACATATCAAGAGTAACATGCTGATCCATAAAAAAAAACAGATCTATGTTTTAAAAGAAAATTAACACAATATTTTGAATATAGGGAATATTTGTTATTAGATTAATCAGTCATAAAAATTTCCAAATAGCTCCATCAGTTAATTTGTGACCAAAGAGAAGTATATACTTATCAAGACTAACACTGTTACAGTAGGTTCTGTTTCACAGAACGCTGTGACAACGTGTCTGGTTGAATTTGTTCCTGTAACAGTAACCTATTACCTATTTCAAACACTATGCATGCACACACAGACCTACAATTCCTAAAAAAACACAGAACAATGTGTTCTTAACTCTCACTGTGGATGTGGCTTGTGATTTTTTTAAAATGGTAATATAAATATCTATTCTTTTTAAAAAAATTTTTAATGTTGATTTATTTTTTGAAACAGAGAGAAAGAGAGAGAGACAGAGTGCAAGCAGGGGAAGGGCAGAGAGAGAGGGAGACACAGAATCCGAAGCAGGCTCCAGGCTGAGAACTGTCAGCACAGAGCATGACTCATAGCTCGAACCCACGAACTGTAAGATCATGACCTGAGCTGAAGTTGGATGCTTAACCGACTGAGCCACCCAGGCGCCCTATAAATGTCTATTCTTCGTATAAGATTTAAATGTTAGACTCATAGAAAAACTAATGGAAAGTCCTTGACCTCCTCTCCCTTGTATTCCTCTCCCCACTCCGGGAAAAACCATATTCACAACCGACTTGTACCATCTCAATGCCTTCCCTAGCCTTCCCTATGCTTTTGAGGGACATGTGAACATATCTACATGTTAGATTTTTAACACACGATCGATCGGTGTGTTCTCTAACACTTTCCCCCACTTACTAGTATGTTCTGGAAGTGTTTTCCATGCTCACAAACACAGATCTACATTGTACTGTTCATCCACTATTCTTCCGAATTATGGATGCACCCCATAATATAGTTGACTCCCATTTCCAAAATATTCACTGTTATAAATAATGATACAAGGGTTTATAATGTCAAATAATATAGCGGTTAACATCTTGGGCTCTGGGACGGTCTGACTACTATGTAAGGAGTAAGAACTCCTCAGCAACGCACTTAACTCTCTGAGGCACATTTTCTTACGCTGTAGACAAGAGATAATGAGTACCTCCAGCATAGAAGTGCTGTGAGGATTGAGTGATATAAGTAACAACGACTTACCATAGTTGCTGGCACACAGCGACTCAATAAATAATAAATGTTAAATAACACATACACACACACACGGTCTATGTATAGCACCTAACATACATCTAAGATGTTAAGTGCTCAATATATGTTATTAATATACTTTTATATCTTCTCTACTTTTAATAATCATTTAATATTGATCCAAAGAACTCTTTATATAAAAAGTATCATTTATTATGTACTTTGTTAATATTTTCACCAATTTGAGATTCTTTGAACTATATATAATCTTTTATATATATATATATTTTTCAATTTTAAGAACACAAATTACTAAGTTGTTTCCTTAGGACTTGTGATAAACGTGTCATGCTTAAAAAGGCCCATGTCATTGGGGTGCCTGGGCGGCTCAGTCGGTTAAGCGTCCGACTTCAGCTCAGGTCATGATCTCACAGTCTGTGAGTTCGAGCCCTGTGTCGGGCTCTGTGCTGACAACTTAGAGCCTGGAGCCAGCTTTGGATTCTGTGTCTCCCTCTCTCCCTGCCCCTCCCCTACTCATGCTCTGTCTCTCTCAAAAATGGATAAATGTTAAAAAAATTTTTTTTTTAAAGGCCCATGTCACAAAAATTATAAAAATATTCTCCTATAGTGTGTTATACTTTATATATATTTTTTTCATATTAACTGCTCACTGGTTTTGGATTACATCTTATTATATGATGTGAGGTATGCATGTGTTTTGTTTTGTTTTGCATTGCCTTTTTCACAATGCACAGCCATTTAATTCCAAGTCAATTTTTTAATCCTCCCCCGCCCCTCAACTGCGGATTTGAAAATGCCACCTTTAATCATATAATAGATGCATACGCATGCATGGGTCTCCTTCAGGACTGTCTAATCACTGGTCACTGAGATTAGAGGACATTTTCCTTATTTTGTAATACACTTGGAGGTTTGGGGTGTAAGTGGTAACCTTGTCACACAGAAATAGCTGTAAAGATTTCCAGTCATTGATAACTAATTCCATTACCCAGAATGACGCACGCAGTCCTCGGCCTACGCGTGATTAGCCAGTATTGCCTGTACCAAGGCAAAAATGAGTAAAAGTGTCTGTCTGCTTCCAAACGTAACTATTCTCCCGACTCTGCTGGAACCAATCCCACCTTCAATTACTAGAAAGGGAATCCTATCACACTGGCTCTTGCAAACAGCTACTGGTTGTGTAGTAAATATTCTGTCCGGCCTTTCCTTTCGTCACCACACACACATGCACGCAAGGTGAGAACCCAGCTAAGTGTGGAGGGGTAAGTGTGAACTCAGACAAACCACTTGGGTGTTTTGATTAGTGACTAATTAATGCTTTGGCTGGATGTCACCTCACTGAACAGAGAAATGGATCTGTTCCAAGAAACAGCTTTATAGAACCATTTTGTCAGCCAAGTTAAGTTTGAGATTTGGGAAATTGCTGCCTAGAACTTAACAAATAAATGCAAGGTCGCCTAGAAAAGCAAAAAAAGAAGCGGAACATTTTCCTTTTCTTCAGAATGGATAACGAATGTTCCACTGAATCTATTAAATTTGTCATACTACTTTTTCCTCTCACCCTAAGTACTTGTACTCGTTAATCGATACTTAAAAACCTCATTTCCAGGATCTGCAAATATTGAAAACATTTCAGAAGCAATACTTGTTGCTACTTTACCAAATCGTGAAAAGCCCCCCAAGAGGAAATGGCGACTGTTCACCACTTTCCTTTTCCCATCCCAGAGGGTCCCCAACACAGTGCTCCCTGCCCTTCCTCTGCACCCTCATCACAGAAGCATGCGCACAAGTAACTTAAGAACAGCCCTGGAAAACCAGCTTCCAAATAATTTTTTTATCTATGCATGAAACAGTAAATTTAATATTTTCCTTAATAATTGCACTCTCACTTAAGAAACAAGGGACGCCAGGGTGGCTCAGTCAGTTAAGTATCTGACTTTGGCTCAGGTCATGATCTCACAGTTCAGAGGTTCGAGCTCTGGGTCAGGCTCTGTGCTGACAGCTCAGAGCCTGGAGCTTCCTTCGGACTCTCTGTCTCCCTCTATCTCTGCCCCTCCCCTACTCACACTGTCTTTCTCTCAAAAATAAATAAACATTAAAAAAATAAAAAATATATACATTTTTGAATCTTTAATTAAAAAATAAACTAAATTTCAACTTAACAAAAATAGTACAGTTACGAGCTCCACATGGATTCCTGATTCATTTACTTATTATCATATTGGCTTTTTCCTTTTCTTCCTTTCTCTGTTTCCATCTGTCTCTTAATTTATATTTTATAATAGATATTTATATATGAGTGTATTATATACATTACATTATATGGAATATGTATATTTTTAATGGAATTTTCGATGAACCAACTGAGACTAAGTTGCAAATATCTTGACTCAATGCTTTACACAGAAATGCTTTAATGAATATCTCTTAATAAGGAGGTTTTCTTAGAAGATCACAATACAACTTTCAATTTCAAGTAATTTTTTTTTTCAACGTTTTTTATTTATTTTTGGGACAGAGAGAGACAGAGCATGAACGGGGGAGGGGCAGAGAGAGAGGGAGACACAGAATCTGAAACAGGCTCCAGGCTCCGAGCCATCAGCCCAGAGCCTGACGCGGGGCTCGAACTCACAGACCGCGAGATGGTGACCTGGCTGAAGTCGGACGCTTAACCGACTGCGCCACCCAGGCGCCCCTAATTTCAAGTAATTTAATATTGGTCCACTAATTATTATCTATGATACATTTTAATTCTAATTTTACCAGTTATCTCAAGGCCCTTTATAGATTTGTATCCTCTCTGATATGTGATCCATTCCAAGACGGTGAAATATAGTTCATCATCATCGCAGCAGCCTCCTTACCACCAATGTTCCTGATCAGCCTTGGTCTTTTATGACGTTAATAATTGTCAATGGCACAAGTCAGTTGTTTTTTAAACTATCCCCCGATTTGGTTTTGTTCTCATATAATCAGATTCATAACTTTTGTGTTTTTGGCAGGGATACTACATAAGTGATAACGTCCTTCTTAGAGGCGTATATCTGAAATCACAGGTGTCATTCTGACTTGTTGTCAGTCAAGTATCAATTTTGATCACTTGGCTAGGTAAGAACACACCAGTTTTCTCCCATGGAAAGGCACTATGTCTTCCATTCTAAAGGTAATGGTTTTATTGAGAAAAAATTCACATACAATTCACTCCCTCAATTCAACATGTATAACCCAACAGTTTTAATGTATTCATACAGCTATACAAGCCCCATCACAACCAATTCTACAACATTTTCACATTCTAGAGGATGCTCATTTTCATCCCAGAAACTCAGACCTCATCAGCAGCCACTTCTCATTCTCTTTCCATTTACATACATCATGTGTATTTTAAGTTAGATAAATGTTCAGGCAAAAGTATGTTTCTAAGCATTATGTATTTATTAATACTTCCTTTACTGCATCTGAATTTTGGTCATGGCTCAGAAGCCTTTTCTTGCATGGAGGAATTCATTCAATTTTCCAGTTAGTGTGTGTGATTTCATTTTTGCTTACATTAATGACTTGTATGAATTTTCTTCTTGTATATGCTGTGAGAGGGACCTAAATTTCTCTTTTTCTAAATGGTTATCAAATCATTCTGCCACGATTTGCTGAAAAAGTCTACCTCTGGAGCAATGATTGGCGATGCCATTTTTCTCATGCACTGAAATTTCATTTGCACTTGAGTCTCTTCCTAGATTTTTGACTCTACTGCACTGGTCTTTCTGCCCAGTAGGTGCCAGGAACATTTCAAGGAATTATATGCATGTTTAAATGCCTGGTTGCTACAGTTTGCTCACATAGTTTTTTAGCGTTTTTTTTTCAGGAATTCTTACCATTCTTTCATGTTAATTTTTCATATGAATTTTAGTAACACTCTGTTTTCAAAAAATAAAAATAGGTTGTTGGTGTTCGTGTTAGAGGCACATTACATTTATTAAATGGATTAAGCTAGTATCTTTATACATGAGCTGTCCTAGCTCCTTTTCTTGTTCACTTGTGGTTTCTTTAATGGAGAGAAAGGGATGAATTAATGCCATGTGATTCAGTCATTTCGCATAACCTGAGTTTCATGCTTGTCACAAAGTAGAAAAGGAGCCACAAAACTTTGGTGCATATAATCAAGATTCTTTACGACAATCTGGAAAATAATGTTAAAGAATGACAATTTGGACTGAACAATAAAGACTATCAAAGTAGTAAGGGCACAGATGATTTTCATAGCAGGAGTGCAGAAAATCATATCTAAAATTGATGAAGATATATAGAAGTTAAATGTATTAATTACTTTCATCAGAAAATAAAGGGCTAAATTGACAACATGACGTGGTAGCTTCCCATGTTCTAACCAAAAACGACATGTTCTAACCAAAAACTAGAAGGACATTTTACAAAAACAGTAACATGTTCCCTCAGGAACTTTTTAATAGATCCTCACTTTTTAGAGGGAGTTTGTAGGAAGAACAAGCAAAATTCTGATTCTGGAATTTTTAATGCCTTCTCTGAGAGCAGAAGGAAATCCTTCTGCAGTGTCTTTTTAATTTATTTTCAAAACTTTTTTGCTTTCAATTCGGTCTTTTTTCCCTTGGCCTCACCAAACAACAGCAAAAACAAACAATAAATTGCAAACCACCATAAATACGAACTACAGTAATGGTCAGAGAAGGCCATTCTGTGTCCTGACTTCCATAACCTTAAGCTCTAAGTGCACAGGTCCAAACACTTAGAGCACTCACTTAACCTCACAACTAAGGCTGATGACCTCTGGGATTTTTTTTTTCTGCAATTATCCTCTTTGTTCTGTTATTGTTCTTGTTGTTTGTGCGATTGCTTTGTCTTTAAAAAAAATTTTTTTCAATATACATCCAAGTTAGTTAGCATACAGTGCAGCAATGATTTCAGGACTAGATTCTTTAATTGATTGTTTGCTTTTAATAGACATGCATGTTTGCATGGAGCTGTGGATTCTTGTGGTGATAAGAAGAAAAAGAAGATTTAAAACTAATAAAACATAAAAATAAAAAATAAAATAATTTTTAAAAAGGGGGCACCTGGGTGGCTCACTTGGTTAAGCGTCTGACATTGGCTCAGGTCATGATCTCATGGTTCGTGGATTCCAGCCCCACATCGGGTTCTGTGCTAACAGCTCGGAGCCTGTAGCCTGCTTTGGATTCTGTGTCTCCCTCTCTCTCTGCCCCTCCCCAGCTTGTTCTCTGTCTCCCAAAAAGAAATAAGTGGTGAAAATAATAATAAAATAAAATAAAATAAAGCTAGTTAGGAAGGAAATAGAAAATAATTTGGTCTACACTGGGGCCAATATATTAATGGGGATCAAATTTAACTGTGACAAACATTTCTAAGGATGATTTAGAAATACTGGGGACTGGAAGATATCCCTTCAAAGGACTTGTGCTTCATGGATGTTAAGCGATACTTATGAGTGTAGCTTCAGTCATCACTATAATTTTTTTATCAAACTGGGAAGAATTAACTCCTCCTAAATCAAATTACTAACATGGGGGTATGAGATGGTGGCAGAGGGAAGGGACATGTTGGCATCACTGAGTCATTTGCTCCACTGTTCCTGATGTCAATTTGTGAAACATGGACAATGAAATAAGCTGCCAGTAAAAAAATAATAATAACCAGTGTAGAAGTGTGGAAGTATAAAAATTGTTGCCAAAATAATCAGTGTCCAATTTTCCAAAAGAATGGGTAATTGCCATGTGCAGATACTCAAATGCCATCTGTTGCATTTGATTTCACTTCTTCACCGTCTTCCACAGAGGTAGCAAAGGGCAGGGGCAGTGCAGTCTCTCAGAAAATTGAGTTTCTGAGGCATGGCTGATCTGTTGATTTTAGTTGCTTTCACAATCAATTCAGCCACCGACATCACTACTGATTATGAAGAAAAGCTGGGAGAAACCATAGAGTGAAAGGATTAATTTGTTAAAAAGATAAACGTGTGTAATTAATTAAACGAATTAATTCAGCAGTGTTTTGGAATACCTACTATGTGCCAGAAAAGGTTCTATTTACTGAGAGCAAGCAGTTAAAATAGATGAAAGCCTTGTGCCTACTGGAGCTCATATCCTGAGTGGAAAAGGCAGTAATCACACCCTCACTTGCACATATTGGACATTTGATGTGTGCCTGCACATTTTTTCTCAGAAGTTTACATGCATTACCCACATTACCCCATCTAATATTAACAAAAGCCCTGACATGGGAAACATAAAGATACTGAAGAAAAAAGAAGGTAATTTACAAAGCCAGGAAGTAATAATTCTGAGAATCTGAAGCCGAGCTACATAAACTTCAGATGTTGTAAGTAACGAGTCATGAAGGAAACATAGCAGGAGAAGGGAGCCTATCAAAGTTGCTCATGGTGGGGAGCAGAGTATAATTCTGAACATGGTGGTTATGGAAAGCCTTTCTTGGGAGGGTTATTATGAGCCAAGAGGGAGTCATTCTTAAATCCAAGAGATAAGCATCCTGAAGAGAGGGAACAGGAAAGGCGAACACAGCTGAAGACAGGTATGTTCGGAAAGCAATGAGAAGGTGGTAAGAGCGAGTAGGGGGGCAGTAGGGAGGTGCTGGTGGCACACGACTAACCATGTTCATTGTCACCGCAGCCCCTGTCAATGACACGCTCAGACACCCTCAGATCCTTTACCTTCTCTACTGACCCTTGCAGGTTTTGGTGTGCTGGCTCTGGGAACATGTCTCTGGAAAACTGTTCTCAAGTCCCTGGGTCCTCTTTGTCCTTTTTCCATATACACAGAACTACAGTGATGGGGAGTTAAGTCTCCCCAGGGCAGCCAGTAACTGATGGGTGCAGCACAATAAAAACCAGCTCCTAAGCCTTGAGCTGGAACCAAGCATAATTTACATTCCAGAGCTTCTGGGTAGCATGGCTTTAGAACTGCCTCCCTCAGAACTTGGTCTGGAAGTGCCCTCTTGCTTGTTTTCTTTCCCTTCACCTCCCTGCTTTCTTTGCCTCTGTACTGTTTTTCCCCAAGAGCATTTTCTTAATAAAAGGCTTACACATGAATCCTAATTTCAGGGTGTGTCTTTTAGGAACTCACTCTAAGACAAGTGAAATTCAGTAACCTAAACCGGTTCATTTTAGGAAGCAGTTTATAATCCTCTAAGACTGAAACATGGAGTTAGACTCCTCAATGGTCAGATGTTATTAATGAGCATGGCACTGGTGCTAAGTGAAGTGTATATGCCCTGTGCCATGCTGTAGCACGGATATCACCAAGATTGTCACCCACTGTGAACTGCGATGGGTCCAAGTAGTATATGCAGTATCTCCTATACAGGGGAGAGATGCGGGGGGGGGGGGGGGGGTTGCAATTAAAAGTATTATCAGATCTGGGTGTAAATGACGTACTGAACACGGAAAATGAAAGCCTTTTGTCAGCCAAATATCAAATCAAGACACAACTCCTTGACAGTGTTTAAAGAGAAACTCATTTCCTACAGGTGAAGGGCTAGCCATGCAGAAGACCAGGCTCAAGATACGATTATGAGTCTCCAAGAGTAAAGTCAGGTTCCGATAGGAAAGGACATCTGGATGCGTATCTGGAGGAGGTTGGAAAATGGCCTCTCAAAGATATCCACGGCCTAGAGCTGTGAATGTTACCTTAGTTGGCAAAAACAGTGGATATGTGGAAATGCATTTAACCTAAAGATTTTGAGGTGGGTAACTTATCCTTGAGTATCTGGTTGTGTCTTAAATTCACATTGTACAGCCTTATTTTAATGTATCACTTTTAAGTACCATACAATTTTTAAGTCAAATCTGACAAGTTTAGCCTTTTATTTGGAGGGTTTAGTCCATTCATACTCAGTATAATTACTAAATACTGACATAGATATCAATAGATAACATTTGCGATCATATTATTATTATAGATTTTTTTGCATTTGGTCCATCTGTGCTCTGTTCCATTTTATGTCATTGCTGCTTTCTTTTGGGTGAATCAAACAATTTCTGTGATTCATTTCTGTCCTGTAAGTAATTTGTTAGCAAAACATTTTAACTATTCTTTAATTGTTCCACTAGAGATTATAATAAGCATCTTTATCTCATTATAGTTTAATATACTTTTGTAGTTAACCATTTTGTGACATTGCTGCAAAACAAACTTTCATCTGTGTATTTCCCTTTTCTCGGCTTATTGTTTTCCTTTTGACCCTACCCTTTTCTAGTTGTGTTTCCATGTTTTAATTTGAGTGATTTTCTTCCTGACTCTGACTGAATACATTGTTCATTCTTTTTTTTTTTTTTTTTTTTTTTTTAATTCTACTGAGAAATCTGCTAGGGACAATGTTCTTCAGTCTCTGTCTGAAAATTGTTATTTCACATTATTTTTAAGGAATATTTTCATTGTGTATATTTTTGCTTGGTAGCTGTTATTTTTCCAGCCCTAGAGAGACATTTGCTTTTGCTTTTCAAGCAGTTTTGATCTGAGGTAACTTCGTATACTTTCCTTTGTATGTGTTTTGTTAGAAGTTTACTAACAAACTGCTTCTGGAATCCCTATGTTGATTTTTTTAGTTTAAAAATTGTTAGATTCCATCTCTTCAAATATTTTTGACCCATTATCTCTATTTTCTCCTTATGGGATTCTAACTGTATTAATACCATAAGCATGTTCCACCTGTCCTTTTTATGTTTTTTTTAATTATTATGGTAAAATACACAATAAAATGCATAAAATGTATCATCTTAACCATTTTTACAGTTAACAGTTAAACCATATCAAGAATATTCATAGTGTTGTGCTACCATCTCCATCATCCATTTCCGTAACTCTTTTTATCTTGTAATACTGAGACTCTCTACCCATTACATAATAACTCTTCTGCTAACCCCCAGGAGCCTCTATTATATTTTCTGTCTCTATGATTTTGGCTATTCTACGTAAGTGTAATATAACTGGAATTAAACATCCTTTGCCTATTTGAGACTGGCTTATTTTAATTAGCATAATGACTTCAAAGTCCATCCATGTTTTAGCATATATGCCACAATTTCCTTCCTTTTTAAGGCTGAATAATATTGCAGTGTGTGTGTGTTGTGTGTGTGTGTGTGTGTGTGTGTGTGTGTATCACATTGTGCTTATCCATTCATCTACTGATGGACATTTGGGTTACTTGCACAATTTAACTATTGTGAATAATGCTAGATTCTTCAATTACCCAGAAGTCAAATTGCTGGATCATATGGTAATTCTATTCCCAACTTTTTGAGAAAATATCAACTATTTCCCACAACAGTTGTACCATTTTGCATTCCCAGCAATGTGAAAGTAAGCACATTATTCCACATCTCTGCCAATACTTGTCATTTTATGGTTTTTTGTTAATTTTATAATAGTCATCTTAGTGGGTGTGAGATCATATCTCAAATAGTTTCGATTTGCATTTCCTTAGTGATTACTGACGTTGAACATCTTTTTATGTGCTTGTTGGTCATCAGAATACCATTTTTTGAGAAATGTCTATTGAAATCTTTTGCCCATTTTTGAACTGTTTTGTTATTGCTGTTTTGTGGTGCTAGTGTTGAATTTAGTAGTTCTCTATATATCCCAGATATAACTCCCACAGCAGAGGTATTGTGTCCAAATATTTTCTCCCATTGTGCACGCTGCCTTTTTACTCAGTTGACAGTGTCTTTTAATTTACAAAATTTTTAATTTCATTAAATCCAATTTATCTGTTTTTTGTTGCTGTTGTCTATGCTTTGGGTGTCATATTCAAGAAATCATTTCCAAATCCCACGTTGCGAAGATTTTGCTCTGTTCTGACAGCTGTAGAGTGTTAGGTCTTACATTTAAGTCTTAGATTGATTTCTAGTTTATTTTTGTATGTGGTGTGAAGTGTTTAAATTCATTCTTTGCATGTGGATACCCAGTTTTTCCAGAACCATTTATTGAAAATACTATCCCTCCCTGTTGAATGGTCTTGGTATCTTTGTCAAAAAGCACTTCAAACTATATTCGAGGATTTATTTCTACTCTCTATTGTATTCCACTGATCACTACGTCTGTCTTTATGCCAGTACTATATTCTTTTGATCACTAGCTTTGTAGTTACGTTTTGAAATGAGACAGTATGAGTCTGAAGAGCATGGTTCTTTTTAAAGATCACTTCAGAGGGTCACCTAGATGGTTCAGCTGGTTGAGCATCCAGCTGAACCACCTAGGTTGGTTTCAGCTCAGGTCATGATCCCAGGGTCTTTGGATCGAGTCCCCTGCTGGGCTCTGTGCTGATCATAGAGCCTGCTTAAGATTCTTTCCCTCTGCCTCTATCCCTGACTCATGCTCTCTAAATCAATCAATCTTTGGCTCTATGAGGTTCCTTGAAATTGAATTTTAGGACTTTTCTTAATTCTATAAACAAATTTGTAGGATTTTGATAGGGATTACACTGAATCTGTAGATTGCTTTGGGCAATATTGTCAACAATATTACGTCTTCCAATCCATGAACATGGGATGAGTTTCCATTTATTTATGTCTTCTTTAATTTTTTTTTTAGTCAATGTTTTCGCATTGTATAAACCTTTCACTTCATTGGTTAATTGCTAATTATTTTATTTTTTGATGCTATTATAAATGGACTTGTTTTCATAATTTCATTTTTGGATTATTCATTATTGGCGTATATAAATGCAACTAATTGTTTTCTGATTTTTATTGAGATATAATTGACACAAAACATTTTGAAATGATTAAGGTGTACAATGTGATTTGACAGATGTATACATTGTAAAATATTTACCATGATAAGGTTAGTTAGCACATTCAATACCTTACAAGTCACCATTTGTGTGTGTGTATGTGTGTGAGATCTTTAAAGATCTACTCACTTAGCAACTTTCAATTATGCAATACAGTATCGATAAGTATACTGACCACCTTGTACATGAGTTCTCCAAAACTTATTAATTTTAGAAATGTAAGTTTATATCTTTTGACCACCTTCACCCATTTACCCCATGCCCTGCTCTGGGTAATCACTAATTTACTCTGTTTTTATGAGTAGTTTTTTAGATGCCAAATATAAGTGAAATCATACAGAGTTTCTCATTCTCTGATTTCTTTCATTTTATGATATATATATATATATATATATATATATATATATATATATATATCTCACATATTCTTTATTGATTTATGTATCAAGAAATACTTAGATTGTTTCCATATCTTAGCTATTATAAATAATGCTGTAATGAACATAGTAATGCCAATATTACTTCTAAATAGTGATTACATTTCCTTCAATTTATACCCAGAAGTGAGACTGATGAATCACATGGTAATTATATTTTAAGTTTTTTGAGGAACCTCCATACAGTTTTCCATAATGTCTGTAGCAACGTACATTCCTACCAACAGCACACAAGCATTCCCTTTTCTTTTTACATCCTCACCAGCACTTAAAATCTCCAGTCTCTGGGATAATAGCCAATTTAACAGATTGAGGTGATATCTCATTGTAGTTTTAATTTGTCTTTTCCTGATCATCAGTGATGTTGAGCGCCATTCCTGTCCCTGTTGGCCATTTGTATATTTTCTTATATTTATTTATAATAATCCATTATTTAATATAATCCATTTATAACTGGATTACTTGTTTTTGTTGTTGTTGTTGTTGAGTTACAGGAGTTCTTTATATAGTTTGGATATTAACCCCTTATCAGATATATATGGTTTCCAAATATTTTCTCTCATTCTATAGGTTACCTTTGTGTTTGCTGATCATTTCTTTTGCTGTGCAGAAGCTTTTAGTGTAGTGTAGTCCCAATGAATGAGTTTTTTCTTTTGTTGCTTGTGATTTTGGTATAATTTCAAAAAAAAAAAATCATTGCCCAGTTAAATATCAAAAAGCTTGTCCCGGTTTTCCTCTAGTTGTATAGTTTCAGATATTAATTATTACTGGATCCATTTTAAGTTAATTTTTCTTAGTGGTGTTAAGTTTGGAGCCTCTTTTCAATGTTTTGCATTTGGTTATCAAAGTTTTCCAGCACCATTTACTGAAGAGACCATCTTCTCCCCGTTGAGTATTATTGGCTCCCTGTCCTAAATCAGCTGACCATACATGCATGGGTTCATTTGTGGGTTCTTGATTCTTTACCATTGGTCTATGTGTTTTTATGCCAGTACCACACTGTTTTGATTACTAGAGTTTTGTAGTATCGTTAGAAGTCAAGAAGTGTAATTCCTCTAGTTTTGTTCTACTTTCTCAGAATTGTTTTGGCTATTCAAGGTCTTTGGTGGTCTCACATGAATTTTAGGACTGTTATTTCTACTTCTATAAAAAATGCCACTGTAATTTTGGTAGGGATTACACTGAACTTACATATGTCTGTGGTTAGTACAAACACTTAAAAAATGTCAATTCTTTTATTTCATGAATATGGGATATATTTCCATTTATTTGTGTCTTCTTCAATTTCTTTAATCAATGTTTTATGGTTTTCAGTGTATGGATCTTTCACCTCCTTGGTTAAGTTTATTCCTACACTTTTTGTTGGTTTGTTTTCTCCTTTCTTTTCTTTTCTCTTCTTTTCTTTTCTTTCTTCCTTTATTCCTTCCTTCCCTTCTTTCTTTCTTTCTCTTTCTTTCTCTCTCTTTTTTTTTTTTTGTAACCAGTGTGAGTGTAACTGTTTTCTTTATTCCTTTTTCAGACAGTTTGTTGTTAGTGTACAGAAACATCACTAATTTTTGCATGTTAACTTTCTCTCCTCAAATTTTCTGAATTCATTAGCCTCTAACAGATTTTACAAGTGTTGGCAGAGAAGCACCTTCATCAGTCAGCTCAGCTTGGGATACTGGACTGCAGAACTTATAGAATATGCCAATGAATCACTCTGTGAGGTTCCCCCAGTAAGCCCTGTGAAGTGAGACCCAAGTGAACCTCCCAGGAATTATCATGAAATGCTGGGAAAGCTGGGTGTCCACCTTGGGTTCTGTTTTTCCCACTGGATTAACTTTATAGGCCAACAGGGTGCTCGTGGTTTGGTGGTGTGCCAGCCTGAAGAATGGGTGGTGCTGTTTAAATGAAACTGCTCTTACACTTCTAATGTGATCCTTCTTAGTCTGTTGTCTGGGGGATGCTTCAACCTCACCACTGGGCTCTGGAATAATTACAGTGGTGTCTTGACTATGGGGAGTTGCTGGTTTGTCTTCCTGTAAGGGAGGCTGAAGTCAAGAAAGAACTGTGTTGCCATCTGATGTCACTCTCCAAAATGCAACTAATTTCCATGTGTTGACTTTTTATCGTTAAATTGCCAAATTTATTTATTACTTCTAATAACTTTTTGCGGAATTTTCATACCTTTCTACATATATCACCAGCAAACATTATTTCATTTCTTCCTTTCTTATGTGGATGCCATCTTTTTTTTTCTCCTGCCTAAGTGCTCTGGAAAGAACTTCTAGTACTATATTAACTAGAAGTAGTGAAAGCAGTCACTCTTGCCTTGTGCCTGATCTTAGAAAACAAGCTTTCAGTATTCCATCATTGAGTATGACGTTCACTGTCAGTTTTCCAAAAACTGATTTCACTAGGTGGAGATATATTTTCCTTTTATTCCTAGTTTGTTGATTTTTTTAAAGGGTGTTGGGTTTTGTCAAATGCTTTTTATGCATCAAGATGGCATGTGTCTTTTGCCCCTTTGTTTTGTATTATGTGGCATATTACATTTGATGGATTCTCATATGGTGAGCCATCCATGAATTCCAGAAATAAATCCCACTTGCTCAAGATATGTAATCCTTTTAATATGCTGAATTAAGTTTGGTAGAATTTTGTTGAGGATTTTACATCAATCTTCAATGGTTTGTAGTATTCTTTCCTTCTGGTGTCTGTGTCTATCTTTGGTATCAGGAAAATGTCCTCAAAAAATGAATAAGTATTGAAGAGTTCTTTTCTCTCCAATTTTTTTTTTGAAAAGTTTAAGAAGGCTGGTGTTATTCTTCAAATGTTAGAACTCGTCACTGAATCCATTTTGATTTTATTTGTATTATTATTTACTGTTTTGATCTCCTTTTCTACTTATAAGTCTATTCAGATTTTCTATTCCTTATTGATTTAATTTTAGAATGTTTTTTGTTATTAGATATCTGGTTATTTCATCTTTATTACCCAATTTGTTGGTGTGCAGTTCATCTTAGTACTTTCTTATAATCCTTTTTATTTCTGTAGAATCAGTAGTAATGCCCCCAATTTCATTTCTAACTTTAGTAATTTGAGTCCTCTGTTTCCTTAGTCTACCTAGTTAAAGGTTTCACAAGTATTTTGATTTTTTTCAAAGAAGCAACTTTTGGTTTCATTAATTTTCTCTATTTAAATTTTTCTATTTCATTTACCTCTGCTTTAATCTGTATTGTTTTCTTTCTACCGCATGCTTCCAGTTTAGATTGTTCTTTTTTGTTACTTATATTTTAAAGCTAGGCTGCTGATTTGAGATGTTTCTCATTTTTTAATGTAAGCATTTACAGCTATGAAATTTCCCATTAGTGCTGCTTTTGCTGCATCCCATAGATCTTGGTATGCTATGTTTTTATTTTCATTCAGCCCTAAATATTTTATAATCCCCCTTGTTATTTCTTCTTTGATCCACTAATTGTTTAAGAATATATATATTTTTTTCTATTTCTACATACTTATAATTTTTGTTCGTGTTCTGTTATTGATGTCTAACTTTATCACATAATGATCAGAGAAGATCCTTTATATGATAGCATCCTTTACATTTTATGGAGAATTATTTTGTGGACCTAACATGAGCTCTAACCTGGGAAAGGTATCAATACATACTTCAGAAGACTTGTTGTTGGGTAAAGTGTTCTCTCTATGTCTGATGGATCGAATTGGTTTGTTGTGTTGTCCAAGTCCTCTATTTGCTTCCTTATCTTCTGATTAACTGTTCTATCCATATTGAGAGGGGGATATTGAAGTCTCCAACTAATTCTGTAGAACTATTTCTGTCTTCAATTTTGTAGATTTTTGCTTCATACATTTTGGTGCCCTGTTATTAGGTGTGTAAATGCTTTAATTGTTATAGCTTCTTCCTATATTGAAATTTTTACTAATTGATGATGGCCTTCTTTGTCTTTTATAAAGTTTTTTTTTCAATTTATAGACTCTCTGCCTGATAAAAATGTGCCCCCTTTGCTCTCTTCTGGTTATTATATTCATGGAAAATCTTTTTCCAGACTTTCACTTTCAACCTATTTGCGTTTTTGGATCTAAAGTGAGTCTCTTGTAGATCACATATGGTTAGAAATTTTTTTTTATATTCTATATATAAGTGATATCATACGGTATTTGTTTTTCTCTGTCTGGCTTATTTCATTTAGCATAATACTTTTAAAGTCCATCCATGTTGTTCCAAATGGCAGGATTTCCTTGTCCCTCCCCCACAATGACTGTTATATTGCATCACACACACACACACACACACACACACACACACACACACACACAACTTCCTTATCCATTCGTCCACTGATGGACACTTAGATTGTTTTCACATTTTACTTTTTATACATAATGCTACTGTGGACATGGGGGTTCAGATACCTTTTCATGTTAGTGTTTTGTTTCCTTTGGATACATTCCCAGGAGTGGAATTGCTGGCGCACAGGGTTAATTCTATTGTTAATTTTTTGAGGATTCTCCAGGTTTTCCAAAGCACCTACACCAGTCTGCTCTCCCAGCAACCATGCACATGAGTTCCTTTTTCTCCATATCCTTGCCAGCTTTCGTTATCTCTTGTCTTTTAGAAGACGGCCATACTAGGGCACCTGGGTGGCTCAGTCAGTTAAGCATCTGACTTCAGTTCAGGTCATGATCTC